>NC_056735.1:1789948654-1790096154 GCF_019279795.1 Protopterus annectens | reverse complement strand
GTATGTTGCAACAAATCCTGTAACACCAGCAATTTCCAGGGTGTGTAACAACAATATTGCAATTATGGCCCTGTGTTCCTGCCTCTGTCCTCCACATATATGGCAGGCTTTGTCCTGCTGTGATACAGTTAGGGGTTGTTAGGTAATGGCCTATCATTATTTACTGTTACCATTCCTGCTCCCATCCCAGTCATATCGTGGACTCCCACAGCTCTGTACTACATCTGTATTTGTTGATTGTTACTTATCTTGAAGGCAAATTCTTTGTCTACTGTTGTACTAATTGAAGGGCTTGGCCTGGACAGCATAGTATGTTATATATCCACATTGCTTGTATCTACTGTTTTGTTTGGGCCTTGCATTCATCACTGATTACAGATTTCCAAATTTATGTGCTGTAAGTAATGGCATACATTATTGTATAGTACACAAATAAAAGTTTTCTGTGTATGCATACCTGTGTGTGATGTCATGTCCTTTGAATTGTGAGTGGTCATATGTTTAATGTAAGTATTCTCATTTGTGGGACTGGTTGCCACACTACACATTTCACAGGTTCCAGTTACAGGGTTTGTGGCTGAGGGATATACTTTGTACCCAGTACTTCTACACTACTTCTACATATGTATGGCTAATATCTTTTGTCTGTGTATATGTGTATGTACCTAAAATCTAAATATATCTATATATATATATATATATATATATATATATATATATATATATATATATATATATATATATATATATATATATATATATATATATATATATATATATATATATATATATATGTAGGTTCATAGGTTCATACTAGGCTATCTGTGTATATGTGTATGTAACTAAATCTATATATATATATATATATATATATATATATATATATATATATATATATATATATATATATATATGTATATATATGGTTATGTATATATAGGTTCATAGGTTCATACTAGGCTATCTGCCCTAGTTCATTTACAAGCCTAGGCAGAGTATGTTTGGCTTTCGCCACCCCTTGGAATGAGTTTACTGTGCCCTTTTTAAGGTTATGTTTACTGTGCCTCTGTCTAGTAGTGACACAGAAGTGATCCCCGGGGTAAACCTACGATCTCCCATCCACTTGTCAAGATTTTTCTTAAAGAGAGTCAGTGAGGGGCTCTGCCTAACATGGACTGGGATTCTATTCCAGAGTGAAGGGAGCCTCTGGGTTATGAATCTGTCTCTCCAGCATGTCCTATTTATTTCTGTGCTGAGGTTCAAGTCACTCGATCGTGTAGCTCTAAGGGATTTGGATTTTCTGAGGTGGAGCATGTCCATTAATTCAGGGTTGGACATGGCTTTGTACGTCAGGCATAGATCGCCTCTGAGTAGGCGGTATGCAACTGAGTAGAGCTGGAGTTTCTTTAGCCGAGCAGCATATGGCATCTGTTTGAGTCCCTTGATCCTCTTAGTGATGTACTTTTGGGGTCTTTCTAGTTGCTGCAGGTGTCAGGTAAGGTACATCCGAAATGGGGCATTGTACTCAATTATGGGCCTGATGAGGGATGAGTAAAGGGGCACAATGACCTCCCTTGATCTAGATGTGAATCCTTTCATGATAAGGTGGGCTATATAGAAGGTCTTCCTAACCACTTTGGCAATGTGGCTGTCAAAGGAGAGGTTACTATCAACTTGGGTCCCCAGGTCCCTAATTACTTCTTCTATACTTAATGGATTACCTCCTATGTGGTAATTTGTGGGCACTTTGTTTTTGCCAAAGGGTATAACTATACACTTTTTGGCATTTAGTTTAAGGCCATGGCTCTGGCACCAGTTATCCATCTCTATGAGACCCTTTTGGAGGATGCTTGTGTCTGCTGGAGAGTCAATTATGGCACCCAGTTTGCAGTCATCTGCGAACTTGGTCAGCCAAAGCCCTCCCGTGTTAGCCTGTACCTCAGAAAAATATATTCCGAATAAGTGAGGTCCCAGGACTGAGTCCTGTGGGATGCCACTTGTAACTGGTTTAGAGTCTGACATGGCTCCAGCAATTCTGACCATGTGGGTTCTGTCCTTGAGCCAGTTTGCAACCCATCTTATGACATAGGAGTTTATATTTAGGCTGGAGAGTTTGTCTATGATGCCCGAGTGAGGTATTGTGTCAAAGGCTTTTGCGAGGTCTAGGTAGGCTGTGTGGACCACCTTACCCTCATCAATGGCCTTGGTAACTATTTCAAAGAAATCTACCAGGTTCCGGAGGCAGGATCTGCCCTTGACAAAGCCGAATTGGGTAGGATCGAGTATCTGTAGGTCCCCAATGTCTTTGCTAATGAGCTCCATAATAATCCTCTCCATAGCTTTGCAGACCAAGCTAGTCAGGCTTATTGGGCGGTAGTTTCCAGGGTCCGTAGAGGTGCCTCCTTTGTGGAGTGGGACTACTTTTGCTGTACGCCATTCTTTGGGTACATATCCTGTAGTAAGGCTAACATTGAATAGCAGCTTTATGTGAGGGTATAGCTCTTCTTGGAGTTCATGTAGCACGTAGCCCAGGACAACGTCCAGTCCCATTGATGCTGTGTATTTTGCTTTAGAGAGGGAAGCTCTCACCTGGGCATCTGAGATGTCAGGGAGGCAACACTCTGCTGGGATAGATATTTGTCCTTTTGGGGGGGGGGATGTTTGCACTGAACCTGTCTGCCAGGATGTTGGCAATGTCTGAGGGTTCAGTATATTTTTTGTTATTATGGACTAACTCTGAGCATATCTGGGAGTTGCCACCCAGGTTTCTAACATAACTAAAGAAAGCCTTATGATTATCTTTTGTTGCTTGTGCAATTTTTCTCTCGAAAGTGGCCTTGAATGTTTTTATGAGTGATCATAGTTTTTTGCTAGTCCTGATCAGAGATGCCTTCCCTTTTAGGGATTTTGCTCTATCATGTAGTAGCTTCCTCCTTCTGTTGTATAGATTATTTATGGCTGGGGTCCACCAGACAGGATGCCTGCCTTTGGGGGAATGGGTTTTGGTTTTATTTGGGACTGCATGATCCATGCATTCCTGAAAGTGTCCATAGAATGCGTTTATAAAGGATTCAGCAGATAGGGCCGTGATTTCCACTGGCCTGGGGGCCTTGAAGGATTCCACTTTGGTTTTAAGAAGTGTGAAGTTAGCTTTTGAGAAGTTCTTCACTGTGGTCTTTTGTGCTGGGGGTGGGGGTGGGATGTGGATTTCTAGTGAGATTAATTTATGGTCTGATCTTACCAATGAGGGTTATACTTCTGGTATGGAACATTGTGTTCACATGTTGGTGATGATCAGATTTAGTATGTTTTCCCGTCTTGTGGGAGTGGTGACCAATTGTTCCATAGCATTTGAGTTTATGAATTCTAGGAACCTCTGGGCTAGGGTGTTGGGGCTTGAGTAATGCTCCCAGTCTATGTTTGGATAGTTGAAGTCCCCCAATATGATGGTGTTTGGAGAGACCTTCATATTCTCCAGTGTCTTCAGGAATGCTGAATGGGGTTCCTGAGTTTGAGAGGGTGGTCTGTAGCATGCTATAAACTGAAAGGCAGTTTTGCCCACTGTTATTTGCACATGGATGGTCTCCGATGCTTCATGCAATGCCACTAACCTAGAGGTGTGGGTGTCCTTGATGAATATGGATACTCCTCCTCCTTTTGTGGTTTGGTCTGAGTTTTGGGGCCAAAAAGCATGATATGAGGTATAACCTGGTAGTGCTGGGGTGCTCTCAGGAGCCTTGAACCAGGTTTCTGTCACTGCACAGACATCAATGTTCTCCATACTGAGGAGGGCTTTGAGAGCGTGCATCTTGAGGTTTAGACTTCTGGCGTTGAGTAACATTACCCTTAGTTTCTTTCTACTTGTATTGTCTAAGGAGGTGGGTTTGTCTTTTGAGCCTTGCCTAAAAAAGGTACTATGGGGGTGGCAAGAGCCTTTGCCAATATCTGAAAGCCAAGGGGTGACAGGTGCAAGCCGTCCCTTGCGAAGCAACGTGGCTTGTCGAGCATGTCATCCCAGGCAATTCAGGAACCAGCTATTATTTCACTTCCTTTTCACTTCCTATATAGTGTATGGCCTATGTTGTATAATTATCTGAAGAAGTTGGGCTATGTGGCCTGATGAAAAGTGCTTTATGTGATTTTTTGTTTTTTTGTAAAAAACAGTACGTTAACTCATTGTGCTTGCAGGATTTATTTGGGCAGTTGGATACACTGTGGTGCTTCTTCTATCGGTAGCACGGATCCAGTTTGTGTTTGTGTCTTAGCTTCTTTGTTTTTCATGGAAGAGCCTACAAATGTACCTGCTTCCCTCACTTCTGACCCAGATGGAGGTATGAATGAAACGGAAGGAGCACTATCTACTTTATCAGCTCTTGTGCTTAAATTATCTAAATAGCTTGACGTATTCGCAGCTAGAGTTGACAGTTAGGCTGGGAAACCTATGGCACCACCCATTACAACAAAAGCACCTTCATTACCATCTACTAAACAACAGAAACTAGTAAGTCCTTTGTCTAACAACTGTATGGATACAACAGACGAGGATCCTCTTCTCAACATGTCTATTCACCCCACACCGCAAGAAGAATTGGAATGTGGACGTAACAACAGAGGCGAAGGCCATGTTTTACAAGGAGAGCGCACTTCCAATGGATCAGCAGCAAACCTGAAGTTTAATTTTGACCTTTCTTCTTGGTCAGAACAGTTACCAACTTTTCAGCTTCCTACTTCAGCTCGAACACAAGGTGAGCTAATTACTGAAAATGTACAATCTGAAACATTGAAAGGCAAACTTAAACTATTAGACTTAAAATTACTTAAATACAAAAAACTACATTTGGAACTAGCTTATTTTAAACAATGTATTAGTGAAGGTATAGTTCCAAAAGGTCTTCGAATTTGGCAATATCCCACTGGGCTGGTAGGAGGTTTGGAATTCCACCAGGACTTAATAAAAATGTTTAATAATCATGGTATTGAACTGTTACAACTTATAAGTAAGCACTACCAAAAAACTGCAGATGACTTATTACAGGAAGCTACTAGGTTGGATGGTGAAATAAAGAGAGACAGTGACTTTTTTCATTATAAGTATGAATATGAAAGATCGTTTTCTACTATTGACCATTACCTTGAGAAATTAAAAATCAACAAAGTCAAGAAACTAACCATGACAGGGAAGCCTATGATAAGGGCTTGGCATATCCAACATCTCCCTTGTCCCAGACAAACTTTGATAACATCAGGGACCAAAGTCAGGGTACAACAGCAGGGGGAGTTGGCAGAGCTACGGACATGCATGAATTGGACCAATTTGAAGAGGGTTGGACACAAATACCCAAAAAGAAAGGTAATAACAACAACAACAACAACAACAGTAATAAAAAGTACAAGACTAATTCAAATGGGGTTCAAATCAATAGACTTAATGCAGCTAACCAGGGTAATAACTTCCACAATGCTCACTACGGTCCAAGATGCCAAAATGGCTTTGGTAATCAGGATTTTCAAGTTTCTGCCTCGGGGTACAACCTGAGGCAAGGCACGAAGAAAACGTACTATCATTCACACCAGTAACTAGTGAACATACTAATGTGGGCACTATTGATCTTTCCATTGCAGAACCGACACAGCAGGAGAAACCAGATGATGAGAATTCACTTTTAGAAGAAACAGTTGTTACTATTGTATACAATTCCACTGGGGACTTTAAGATTTTTAATTACTCTGACTTTCATGTTGATACTACTTTAGCTAATTTATTAGCAAAAGGTTTCACTTTTGTTCCCTCATGTAGAACCAATGTAGCAGAGTTTATTATTGACCTTAAATTATTCATTAGGAAGTTGAATTTAAACTTATTACTAGGAGAGGCACCATCCTCTATCACACCATTTTATATTACTAGTACATTTTTCCCCCATCCCTGTCCAGACGTGGCTTTGTTTGAAAAAATATGTATGTTAGATATTTTTCACAAAATAAATAAGATGAATAATGAATACACTACTAACTTTAACTATAACATCACCAAGGAAGAAAGACAAGCACTTATGTATCTGCAACAAGCACACATCAGGACTATGAAACCAGACAAAGGAGGGGTCATAGTTATTTTTAATTTGGTGATTATAACAGTAAAATTCAGGCCATTTTAGAAAGTGACACTTATGAGGAGGTATCAAAGAATGAATTAAACATAGCTTATAGAAGAGTTAAAGTATTTCTTGAAGAATTATTCATTGAAGCAAGGATAGATATGACTGTAGCAAATTATTTACATATGTCGGCCCCAAGGATACCTACTATTTTTGGAGTACCAAAAATACATAAAAGCATAGACAATCCACCCATGAGACCATTGGTCGATGCTAGAGCAAGTATTACTTATGCTTGCTCTAAATTTATTGACCACACTTTAAAGAAATATGTGGCTCAACAAAAGTACATTTGTAAAGATTCTTGGACATTTTTGGACACTATAAACCACCTACAATATCAAGATGATTTAAACTTTCTTACAATAGATGTGAAAGACTTGTATTCATTAATTCCCCACACAGAGGGAATTGAATGGGTGAGTTTATTACTACATGATATGGGAGCCCCCCAGAATGAAATAAAATTGATGGCTGAATTATTGGACACAATTCTTTCCAATAATGACATCACTTTTAACAGCAGATACTACTTACAAAAAATAGGAGTGGCGATGGGCTCTCCATGTGGTTGTGCATTTGCAAATTTAGTAATGGCCTACTGGGAACATGAACATGTCTTTGGTGTGACTACATACACAAATAAGATTAAATATTGTATACGTTTCCTGTGTTCCAGGGTAACCAACAGGAGGCTTCTAACTTTTTAACTTACTTAAACAACACTAGTACATTCTTAAAATTCACATATAATTTTTCACAGGATAGAATTGCTTACTTGGATGTTGATTTAAGTAAGGATAGACAAAATCAATGTTTTAAAGCCAGGATTTATAGAAAAGAAACATATTCAAATGCATTTCTTCACTATAGTAGCTGCCATCCGGCCCATCAAAAAATGTTCAGTTGTTAAGGGCCAATTTGTAAGGGCAGCTCGAATGGTTACAGATGACAACCAGTTCATTGAAGAATGCTCAACACTTATGGACATGTTTAAAAAGAGAGGTTAGCACTTTATGTGATTTTTTTGTTTTTTGTAATAAACAGTACGTTAACTCATCGTCCTTGCAGGATTTATTTGGGCAGTTGGATACACTATGGTGCTTCTTCTTTTGGTAGTATGTCATCCCAGGCAGACATATACTGGATCCCCTTTGAATGACACCAATACTTAAGCCAATTGTTGAAATTGATCATTTTGTCTTTATACTGAGGCATCATTCTTGGTGAGGATAAGATGCTGCTCAAGGTCAGTGTCATACCGGCCTGGGCTACATGATCAGAGAACTCCTCTATGTCTCTTTTCATGTAGTCCATGGAGGTACGTCTCTGGTCATTCACACCAGCATGGACAATGACTCAGTCATATTTGTACTTGCTTTGGAGTGACCTGAGTGCTTGTGTTATGTGGCGGAGTCTAGTGCCTGACAGGCAGCTCACTGTGACCTTTTCTTTGTTCAGCCTGGTGAGCGGGACGTCACTGTGTCTGACTATAGAGTCACCTATTACAAGTGTGTCAGGTATGTTGTTGAGCCTTAAGGGCTGTGGCTGTTTGGCACACTGACTTTGTGAGCTATGTGTTGCCTGTGTTTTGTTTTGGGGTAGCGGTTGCTTGGGTGTCTGCTTTGCAGGTCTCTGCTGTTTTGGCAGATTTTTATTTAGAGCCTCCGAGTATGTTTTTGTGTGTTTATGTGTTTTGTCTGCAGTTGTGGTAGGGCTATGTGAGCTGATTTGTGGTGTGTGTGGTTACCTTCCCCTCCAGACTGGTTACGCTAGTACTGAGTCAAGAGAGCTCAGCCTCCAGTTTGGCTATATGGTTGCATCTCTCACATATATTTGTACTTGGGAGGAGGAGAGGGTTATCTGTGTACATGAGGCAGTTTTAACATTGCCTCAAGATTCCCAGATTCACCAGCTGAACTGGAGAGGAAACCAGTAACTGACCTTTGGACATGCTAGAATAGTATAGGGAACTCCTTTGCAACTGAATCAGAAAGAACCAATAGGGGATAAAGTACTCAAGGGGAGTATATGAGGATGTAGTGCTTATTTAGATTATTATTGCTTAACTTTTAGAAATTGCTTATATGAGCAAGTGCAGGGTTTTAGATTTAGAATAGAGTGTTTAATTTGAGAGTTAGAGCAGTTCCAAGGGAAAAAGTAAAGAGTAGACTTTGTGGAGCCGGGAATAGTTTAAATCCGATTAACCAGCGCTGCTCGATGTGCAAGATCGCGCAAAGCCGCGCTAAGCAATTTTTATACGAGCGAGAACAAAAGGATAGAAATCACTCCAATATGGCCAATGAGCTACAAGTTGCTGGGCTGGGACCACTCGTACAGGGACAGATAGGCTGCTCAGAGTTCTCTCTCTCACAGTGAACAAGGAAGCCACCTAACTATTCAAGTATGATATGGGCAACACAGGAACCTTAACCACAGTCCTGGATTCAGCAAAGCCTGAAAACCGGACTAGACTAGTACAGAAAGGCGGGAAAGCAGGGAGATTATTTTTTTGTATTTTTTCTTTTTTCACAGATAACAAAAATGCAGCAACTTAAATAACTCTAAATACACAGAGGAGGCTAGCGCACTTGAGTGTGTAGCCTACAACTATGTTACAGATATACAAGCAAAAACAACAAACAATAACTTTTTAAAGTGCAACAATGTATTTTAAGTACAGTAAGCAATGCAGATATCAGTAGGGTTCCACAGAAGCACTGAATAACCACGTTTTTGGCAGAATTAGCGTTTCAGGGATACAACAAGAAAAAACACTTCCAAAGTCTCTCTTTGTCTCTTGGCCGCTTGTAGGACTCTGTAGGGCACCACGAGGAGCTTTGCTGAGCTGTATACAAGCGCAAAAACCGCGCTAAGCGATTTTTATACCAGGGAGAACAAAAGGATAGAAATTAGCCCAATATGGCCAATGAGCTACAAGTTGCTGGGCTGGGACCACTCGTACAGGGACAGATAGGCTGCTCAGAGTTCCCTCTCTCACAGTGAACAAGGAAGCCACCTAACTATTCAAGTATGATGTGGGCAGCAACACAGGAACCTTAACCACAGTCCTAGATTCAGCTCTATATCTCACTGTACTCCTTCCACATTGTACATTCCCTACTGTAGAATGAACTATCTGCATGATATGTTATGGATATTGCCCTGACATTTACAGGTGAATTGGATTACTGTTAAAGCATTGTAGCTGTGTTGTGGATGGTCCTGAAGTCAAGAACTGCATGTGCTGGTTACTGGATTGCACAGCATATCTGTTAGCACTGTGGGAGGGGGTAACATAGCACTAATTACCAGGTATCCCTCATTTGAGCCCCCACCCCCATTAACAGTGCTTATGGTCTGTTATGTTGTAGTGAGTGGTTCGGGATTTTGTTCCCATGTGGAAATGCTATACACATTTATATCTATATATATATATATATATATATATATATATATATATATGTATATCTACATAATTATATATGTAAAACCCTATATATGTCTCTATATCTATAAATATATATATAGTATGTATATGTGCGTATATATATATATATATATATATATATATATATATATATATATATATATATACATAATTATATATGTAAAACTCTCTCTCTCTCTCTCTATATATATATATATATATATATATATATATATATATATATATATATATATATATATATATATATATATATATATATATATATATATAGACGTTGCATGTTCGATTCTCAGTTAGAGTGTCTTCTGTGTGTCGACATGCGTGAATGGGCGTTCCTTCATTGAAGGTTGTGTGTTAGGCCTGGCAAGCCAGCACGTAAAAATCTACTGCCAATCATTAGCGGACCGGAGTTCCGCTGTGGCGACCCCTAGTTTTATATATATATATATATATATATATATATATATATATATATATATATATATATATATATGTGTATGTATATGTATATATAGATAGATACATATGAACATATTTATCTCTCTATATACAATTGATGTTACATGATTATTTGTAATATATATATATATATATATATATATATATATATATATATAGTAGAAACCACCAAGCCCCAAATTATGTAGAATCCACAAAGTAACGAGCCGTGGTAGTGCACGTTCCAAGAATAAATGTGTGTACCAATCCAGGCAAAGATGAAGTGCTTACAAAGTCCTGCCAAAGCACTTTCGTACATCAAAGGCTACAAGCTCATTACCAACCAAAGAGCATTGTTGTTTGTCTGATGAAGCGGCTCTGTATTGCCGTGAAAGCGCTCACACATGAATAAAGAAGGTTGAACCGAATGGTTTTTTCTTTTACTGATGCTGGATTTGTACAAGGAAGCAGTCTGCTAACAGTTTATATGGTATAACAGAGTTTAAGGAACCGAATGGTGTTTGTCTCTTATGGAGATTGGATGTGTATAAGGAAGCAGCTGGCCTAGAAGTATTCATGGTTTGATAGTGGACTACAGCCTAAACACAAGGTACACTGAGGTTGGTCTAAACAGACTGTTGCAGCTACTATATCTATCTCTATTCCGACAAGTGGTTGGTAATGAGCTTGTAGCCTTTGATGTACGAAAGTGCTTTGGCAGGACTTTGTAAGCACTTCATCTTTGCCTGGATTGGTACACACATTTATTCTTGGAACGTGCACTACCACGGCTCGTTACTTTGTGGATTCTACATATATATATATATATATATATATATAGGTATATATAGTCTATCTATCTACATTTACAGATATATATCTATCCATATGTCCATGCATGTTCGGCTCATATTTTGACCTGTACCTCATTCTCTTGGCAATTGACATGGATGATCTCAGGATTGAAGTCAGTAACTAGTGCCGACACTTTTGTATTTTGGACTTCATCAACTTCAAACTATGTGTTCTACTACATATAATTGTGTAACTAGCAATGTTTTAAGTGTATTAGAGCAGTATTTGACTTATATCCCAATTTGTACCCACATTTTGGCACACTTTGTCCAGACTTCTTTCATTAACAGGTTATGTGGTATAATATTACTACATTTCCTGTACTGTTGACTGATTGTGTTTGATGATATGTTTGTGAAAACATCAAGGTTGTGTATATCTGCCATGGCTTAATGTTAAATCACTTTGTGTATGGTGTGCAGGGTCCTGGGTTCGAGCTTTTCAATGGCTGTTTATTTTGTTGCTGGGCAGAACACCAGCCATTGGATACAGAGTGTTTATGGCACTTTAAAGCAGTTGTAAGTGGGTTTGCACATGTTTGCACAGAGCTAAGCACTGCTAACTCCCAGTTACAATTTTTTACACTCAGCTTCTATATTGCTTAACCTGTGTAGGCAGTACTTACCCCTGCGCAAACTGGCTTAAACCCACTTATTGCTGCTTAAAAGTGCTTACCACTTACCCCTATGCTAATTTCTTTAAAAGAAAAGAAAAAAAGGATTGATAGCAAAGTGGTGAAAAAGGGGCACAAAGAGGGAAGGACAGTAGGGAAAATAGCTAGGGATGTGCAGGAAGGGTGTAGGGAAGGTCCATAGCTGCCCATTTCTTCTACAGCAACAACTGTGCATATACACTGAATTTGGAGGTAGATTTGGACACTCAAACCC
Source organism: Protopterus annectens (assembly GCF_019279795.1). Classification (NCBI taxonomy): domain Eukaryota; kingdom Metazoa; phylum Chordata; order Ceratodontiformes; family Protopteridae; genus Protopterus; species Protopterus annectens. The sequence goes on along the minus strand of NC_056735.1, from coordinate 1,790,084,365 downwards.
CTGGGAGAGGGGTGAGGACAACATAAATTCGTTGTGATGCCAATTAGACCAGATTACATGTCCAGTGGATGCATGTGCGAAATGGACAGCTATGTATGGGGTGAGATTTTTTTGTGGGAACAGATTGTCCTTTTTTTTCAGGTGAGAGTGGGATGTTGAGGAGGGGTAGTAGGTATATCTGGGGAGGTAGGTTGGGTAGGTTAACAGACAAGACAAGACACATACATGGGCAGTATATGGCACATGTGGGTGGTAAACACCTTGGATGGGGAGGGGTGTTTGGAAATGGCAAGCCCATGAGCCCCCAAATGGAAACAGTGGGACTGAGGTCCCCACCCATGGGCAGTCACCACTACACCTTCACTGCCCCAAAAGTGGCCGTGCTGCGGACTGAGTAGGAGGGGCAGGCTCACCCTATAATTGCGCCACTCGACCCTCAAGCTGGTGTAGCTGGTCTCAAAATGCCCTATTGATCTCCCTACACACCACAGCCTGGACCTGATGACAGGTGACTGGTTCCTCTCTGCTTCTGCTCCTGGGGGGGCCAAGCCCCATCCCCTGTGGTAGTCCCACCCAAAGGTGGTGCAGGGCCTATGAAGGAGGAGGTCCCATGCTGGGCCCCATATGTGCAGGTGCCCGATGCCATGGCCAGCTGAGGTGGGACCGCTGGGACCAGCCTTCCCATATGAGCTATGGCGTTGCAGTTTACAGACAGATATGGGTAAGTAATAGTCAACAGCATTCAGGATTAGTTATGACAGCATGCATAGGTATACCCATTAACCAAAGACACCAAATTTAATCCAGTTGCATAGCAAGCAGAACACATGCATATATGGAATAGCAGTGGCCATTACAACAGCTTTCAGGTTTTATTGATGGAAACAGGCCATCAATATGGGTGTATTTTAACATGGCACATGCATAGAACCAAATGTGGATATTTATGAACCAATATGACATATATCCCAACATAAATTTGGAGAGTAAACATACTTTTTGAGGTGTATAATTGGGTTATTTTGCACATATGATGGGGGCAAGAGAAAGACTTCAGTTAACAACTGATATATCCCTGTAGTTTTCACAACTTTCTTAGTCACTGCAGTGATCTGTCCCTTACATGTATTATTACACTACCCATTGGCCTTACTTTGTACAATGGTATGTTTGTAGATTAGTATATACATGGACTGTGTCTAATGTATAGTGTACACCTTTTACCTGTTATAGCTGTTGATAAGATCTTTGTTAACACTACCTAAGAATTTCTACACAAATTCCCAGATTCCATGTTGATGTTATACACATACCCCTCAATCCATTATTGCACACACTCTGGTTGAGGCTTGACAGGATGCAGGTGTTAATGTGACATATTATGAGAATTGCTCTCATACACCTTGGGTGTGATGCTATAATGACAGGTTTGTTTTCATATACATTTTCTGACTATGTACAGGTTTGACTATCAGTTATATGTCATCACAGGCTGCCTACATTTCTTGGATCATCACACTGATTTCTCAGGGGAACATGGTACCAGGCAGCAGATTTGGGCCATTTATCTGCACATGCTGAGTAGATCGGAACAGTTGAGGGGTATGAATATGCATACAGCTTACTATCTGTACATTCTAGCAAAATCTAAACAGTTGTTGGGTCTATCTAATTATGCATACAGCTTACTATCTGAACATTCTGCCACAGTCTGTACAGTTGATGGTTATGATTATGCTTACAGCTTACTATATGATCATTCTAGCAAACTGTGTACAGCTGTTGGGTCTAGTTATGCATACAGCTTTCTATCTGAACATTCTCACAAATTCTGTACAGCTGTGGGGTATGATTATGCATACAACTTACTACCTCTCCTGGGATTCAATCCCTGCTGCGTGTGGTAAAACTATTACAGTTAACATCACAGTACACTGTGCTATGAGGGAATTGGTGTAAAGCTTTCAAATGTTTTCTCTCTAAGTCTCCCTCAGTTGTACAATATGACTAACCTCTTGTTATACAAAACTTCCTACACATTTTATCTGTGTACCACAGTGTGGGTAACACTGCTAAATACTACAGTACTATTTATAGCATGCAACACTACAGCATATTAAATCAGAGTATACACAAGCACTCCAGGGGTTATACCTTTATTCACAAGATATGACAGTTCATGCAAGATTATTACTAACCTGCCTCATGACGCAGCCTTTGCAGCCTAGTGGCATGGGCTTGCTGGTTCACAGCTTGCTCATCTGCATCTGTCAGAGAAAGACAGTGACATTTAGCCATACCTATCCATAGTATACACAAGCTAGGCAATTAGTATATACTTAGTGGAATGGCTACTTACTCAGTACTGGGGTATCAGCCATCTGTCTACATTCCTGGATCCACTATTCCAGTAGATCCCCCCATGCCACTTCAGGTCAGCATGGTGATGCCTGACCTGCTCACCAGTCCTGGGGATACCTGTGGCATTAGTGAGGTCACGGACAAGACTGTCCCAGGCCTCTGCTTTATACTGGGAGTCCTGGTAATGGCCCTGCAGGAGTCTCTGCTCATGGTGTTTGACCAGGAGCCATACCATGTATTTTGACTCATTAATGCTCCAGCGCTGCGCTCTGAATCGAGTGCCTTCACCTACTCCAGCCATTCTGCCTACAGTAGGGAGCTGCAACCAGTTATGGGGAATATCGGTGCCTGTGGGGTTTAAATATGCCTGATTTCCTGCACTTTCCCATGATTGGATGGTTTTGAAAAGGCTAAGCTAAGGGCACACCTGCTTACCTAATGTTGGCATTGCTTAAAGGAGCATACCACTGGGCAGATTAAATTAGCCAGCTTACACATTGCTTACACCACACAAGCCAACCTGTGCAATGCTTAGCATTGCTTAATATATAATTAGCATTATATTGTCCTTTTGACATTGATTTATAATTTTTTACATGTTAGATCTGTTTCTGGTATCTGTGATTCATGTGTACGTACACTGTATGGGGTTCTGGGGACTTCAGCACTTTCTTACAATAACGCCTCACATCTGGCCTTACTGCAGTATTCCAATTCACATATTTATGATATGTAGCAGGTTATACAACATCACACTGTACATAGATTTAGTTCACATGTTCGGTTTGATTTTCCTATGGTGAGGATTTGTTTACTGAAACCTTACTTTTATGTATTGATATGATGGCTTAGTGGTTAACTATAGTGTACTTGGTCCTGAGTTCAAGCCTTGCAGAAGCTGTTTATTTTGTTGCTGGGCAAAACACGGGCCATTGGGTACAGAGTGATTAAGGCATTTTAAAGCAGTTGTAAGTGGGTGTGCACGGGCTTGTGCAGAGCTAAGCAATGCTAACCTCCGGTTACAGTTTCTTGCACTCAGCTTCTACATTGCTTAATCTGTGCAGGCAATGCTTACCCCTGCGCAAACGCACTTAAACATGCTTATTAGTACTTATATGTGCTTACTAAAGCTTATTTGTGCTTAAACCTGCTTACTAGTGCCTTATTCATTATGACACTGACACTTCATATGTGCATTTAATGCAGCACTCCAGTTCACATTTAAATGTTATTTAATAGGTTATACAGCAAAAAAATGTTCATATACAGATTTCCCATGGAAAATGGAATGTGCTACAGTGGGACTTGAACCGGGAATGCCTGCTTGTTAGGCAGATGTGCTGCCGCGTACACTATTGCTGTGCTGCTTCATTTGCATATAGCTTCCTTGTTATCCTCTTCAGCCTTTTAAGCTGCTTTAACCATAGCTAAGCGATGGACACACCAGCAGACCTACAGTTAGCTTTAAATGGTGTTTTAAAAAAAAAAAGTGATTCTTTATTTACTTTTTCAGTACTGTTGCTGTTGTACGCATGGGGAACTGTTGGTGGGGATATGTGGACACCTATGAGTGATCTTGCTCATCTCTTAACACCTTCTACTTTTCTACATTGCAGGGGCGTGTTTATTCTGAGAGCTCTGCTCTCAGACACACCCCCTGCACTCGTACATGCTCCATGTAAGCTTAGGAGGTTGGGCAGCGCGCCATCATTAATATGCATGGCACATTGCTATCCTCCTCCTACACGGGCACTTTTGTGCAGGACTAAGCTAGTCCTGCATGGAAGATTAGTGAATCCAGGGGCTTATCTCTAATTTGTTATAATTATTTAAACTGCATATGTTTTTTTTTATTTCTGAAGATTGTAAAATTATTTTTCTTAAAATGTTTTGTAATGATTTGGAGTTTTCTTCCTGGACCTCTGCTGAAAATGGGCTTCTACCCAGTCAGACTCTCCTAGTAGTCAAATGTCAATAAATAAATAAATCAGCATGTGATAGTGCAGAAGTTCAAAATACTTTCACTGCACAACCTGTTACACCTCCTTCCTCATTTGAGTTTTTTGCTAATGTTAGATTTAAAAGATGCTTATCGTTGCATTTCTATCCATCTAGAGTTGAGATGTGTCTTAAGGTTTTGTCTATGGATCAAATTATCACTTCTCTGCCTTACCCTTTGGGCTATCCACTGCTCCATGAGTGTTTACAAAATATCTAGCTCTAATTATTTTCCGTTGCAAGCTAGAAGGTATTCATTTTTTTCCATATTTAGATGACTTACTTATCTTTGCAGATTCTTTTTCAAAGTGTCAGGAATCCCTGTCTTGGGTGAGAGATTGTCTATGAAAACTGGGATTCCAGGTTAACATTCAAAAGTCTTCTTTTTACATCATCCCACAGGATTGTGTTCCTGAGGTATCTGCTAGATACCTCAGTACAAATAGTTTTTTCTTCACATGAAAAAATAGGTCTATATTTAGATCTACTCCAGGGATTTTCCACTCAGAATTCAGTCACTGTGAGGGGAATACCTCAGGAATCTGGGTCTCATGACATCTTATAATATCTCCGGCAAAACTCGACAAGAAAAAAATAAAGTAGTATTTGAATTGTTTTATGTCAAATCATTAACATCCATTCATCATTCTCTTTCAGCTTTTCCCGTTAGGGGTCGCCACATGGATCATCTCTTTCCATTTCTTCCTATCCTCTGCATCTTGCTCTGTCACACCAACCGCCTGCATGTCCTCTCTCACCACATCCATAAACCTTATCTTAGGCCTTCCTCTATTCCTCTTACCTGGCAGCTCCATCCTTAGCATCTTTTTCCCAATATACCCATCATCCCTCCTCAGCACATGTCCAAACCAACGCAATCTCATATCTCTTGCTTTGTCTCCAAACTGTCCAACATGAGCTGACCCTCTAATATACTGATTCCTAATCCTATCCATCCTAGTCACACCGAGTGCAAATCTTAACATCTTTAACTCTGCCACATCCAGCTCTGACTCCTGCCTTTTTGTCAATGCCACTGTCTCCAGCCCATATAACATAGCTGGTCTCACTACCCTCTTGCAGACCTTCCCTTTCACTCTTACTGGTACCCGTCTGCCACAAATCACTCCTGACACTCTTCTACACCCACTCCACCCTGCCTGTACTCTCTTCTTCACCTCTCTTCCACATTCACCATTACTCTGAACTGTTGATCCCAAGTACTTAAACTCGTCCACCTTTACCAACTCTACTCCCTGCATCCTCACCATTCCTCTACCCTCCCTCTCATTTACACACATATATTCTGTCTTAGCCCTGCTGACCTTCATTCCTCTGCTCTCTAGAGCATATCTCCACCTCTCCAGAGTCTCCTCAACCTGATTCCTACTCTCACTACAGATCACAATGTCATCTGCAAACATCATAGTCCACGGGGACTCCTGTCTGATCTCATCTGTCAACCTGTCCATCACCACTGCAAATAAGAAAGGACTCAGAGCTGATCCTTGATGTAATCCCACCTCCACCTTAAACAGATCTGTCACTCCCACTGCAGTTCTTACCACTGTCACACTACCCTCGTACATATCCTGTACCACTCTTACATACTTCTCTGCCACTCCCGACTTCCTCATACAATACCACAACTCTTCTCTAGGCACCCTGTCATATGCTTTCTCCAAGTCTACAAAGACACAATGCAACTCCTTCTGAACTTCTCTGTATTTCTCCAACAACACTCTCAGAGCAAACATTGCATCTGTAGTGCTCTTTCCTGGCATGAAACCATACTGCTGATCACTAATCATCACCTCCCTTCTTAAACTTGCTTCCACTACTCTTTCCCATAACTTCAAGCTGTGACTAATCAGTTTTATCCCTCTGTAGTTACTGCAGCTCTGCACATCACCCTTATTCTTAAAGATAGGTACCAAAACACCTTTTCTCCACTCCTCAGGCATCCTCTGACTTTCCAAAATTACATTAAACAATCTAGTTAGAAATTCCACTGCCATTTCTCCTAAGCACCTCCATGCTTCCATTGGCAAGTCATCTGGGCCAACAGCCTTTCCATTCTTCATCCGCTTCATAGCTGCCCTTACTTCCTCCTTGCTAATCTGTTTCACTTCCTGATTCACTATCCCCACATCATCCAACCTTCACTCTCTCTCATTCTCTTCATTCATCAACCTCTCAAAATACTATTTCCATCTACTCAACACACTCTCCTCTCTTGTGAGTACCTTTCCCCTCACTATCCTTTATCACCCTTACTTGCTGCACATCTTTCCCAGCTCTGTCCCTCTGTCTAGCTAATCGGTACAGGTCCTTTTCTCCCTCTTTAGTGCCCAATCTCTCATACAACTCTCCATATGCCTTATCCTTAGCTTTCGCCACCTCTCTCTTTGCCATGCGCCTCATCTCCTTATACTCATGCCTACTTTCTTCATTTCTTTGACAATCCCACTTCTTCTTCGCCAGCCTCTTCCTCTGTATACTCTCCTGTACTTCCTCATTCCACCACCAGGTCTCCTTGTCCTCCTTCCTCTGTCCAGATGTCACACCAAGCACCTTTCTAGCAGTCGCCCTTACTAGTTCTGCTGTAGTTACCCAGCTATTCGGTAACTCTCCACTGCCTCCCAGTGCCCGTCTTAACTCTTCCCTAAACTCCACTTCACAATCACCCTTTTTTAACTTCCACCATTTAATCCTTGGCACAGCTTTCACACTCCTCCTCCTCTTCTTGATCACCAACGTCATTCTACATACCACCATTCTATGCTGCTTAACTACACTTTCCCCTGCCACCAATTTACAGTCTCCAATCTCCTTCAGACTGGCCCTCCTACATAGGATATAATCCACCTGTGAGCATCTTCCGCCACTCTTGTAAGTCACCCTATGCTCCTTCCTCTTCTTAAAATACGTATTCACCACAGCCATGACCATCCTTTTCACAAAATCCACAATCATCTGACCTTCTGCATTCCTCTCCTTAACACCATACCTACCCATCACTTCCTCATCCCCTCTGTTCACTTCACCAACATGCCCATTAAAGTCTGCTCCAATCACTAGTCTCTCACCCTTGGGTACACTCACCACAACTTCATCCAACTCACTCCAAAATTTCTCTTTCTCATCCATCGCACACCCAACTTGTGGAGCATATGCACTAACAACATTCATCATTACACCATCAATTTCGAGCTTCATAAACATCACTCTGTCAGACACTCTCTTCACGAATAAAACACTCTTGGCATATTGTTCCTTTAGTATAACCCCTACCCCATTTCTTCTGCCATCCACACCATGATAAAACAATTTGAACCCGTTTCCTAAACACCTGGCCTTACTTCCCTTCCATCTGGTCTCTTGCACACACAATATATCAACCTTCCTTCTCTCCATCTTATCAGCTAGCTCTCTTCCTATACCAGTCATACTGCCAACATTCAAAGTTCCTACCCTCACTGCTATACTCCTAACCTTCCTCCTATCTTCCTGCCTTCGGGCATGCCTTCACCCTCCTCTTCTCCTTCGGCCAACAGTAGCCCAATTTCCGCCAGCACCCTGTTGGCTAACAGTACTGGTGGCGGTCGTTGTTAACCCAGGCCTTGACCAATCTGGTACGCAATTATGAAAAGTTCTCTGCATCAGTACTTTTTGGCAGAAGTTTTACGCCGGATGCCCTTCCTGACGCAACCCTCCCCATTTATCCGGGCTTGGGACCGGCACAAAGAAATGCACTGGCTCATATGTTTTCAAATTCTAGTTCTGTAATTTATGGTAGGAGAAGTCACTTGGTGGGGACATCAAATATCCCTGAATCCAAGTCTCCCTTTCTCCCCTCCTGCTCCAGAGCAGTCAGTCATCACAAATGCCAGAGACTTTGCTTGGAGAGCAGTGTCAAGGGGGGATAGAAGTGCTAGGTACCTAAGACAACAAAGACAAACACAAGCACATAAATATGAAAGCCTATGGTCCAAAAATATATTAAAAGAGCATATACTATTTTTGAAGTATAACTGGGCATATTATATATTGAATTATTCTTTATGCATGTATTTCTATTAGGTTTTTGAATATGAGATTTTTTACCAATAACAAAAAGGTTAAAAAGCATTATTCCAAGCATTTTAAAATAACATTGAATGTAATGTGGTTATTTGTACACTAGAGGGAGTGATGAAATGGATATTTTCATACATGAATTTTATATGTTTAAATTATTGAATTTTAAATAAAAGTTTTTAGTTTATGAATTAATTGTAGGTATGAAATGTAGCAGTAAATGATGTTGTTAGTAAGGAATTAAAATGAAATAAGTTTGTTTTTATTTAATAACAAGAAGGCACTTTGATTAAGGCAGTATTTCTAATGGGATCATTTTAGTAAAGAGGTAATGAAGATTTTATTGTATTATGAGCTTTAATTATTTAATTAGCAAACGTATTTAAGCTGAAGGGGAATAGTATGTATTATTCATTTGCATCCGAGGAAGTGAGTTTAAACGAAAACGCAGGTGTGGAGACATAGCGTTTATGTTTTCTTGATACTGGAGCTGTTTTGTGGAATTTTGTGCTGTTTGTGGTGTTCTGTGACATTCTCATCATTAAAACTGTGAAAAGAAGAGGAGCCGTGTTTGTTACTCCACTGGTACTTTTTGTTTTGCTTGTTTGTGACATTTTCGAGTGCTAGCCTCCATTGTTTTCTACTTGGTTTCGTTATGGAGGTGGAGGAGGGCTCTACGGCAAGTGTGGATGGAGGAACCGGATTGGGCAGACCAGACAGCACGGATAGATTAGATAGGTTATCTAATCAGTTGACGCAGCTTTTGGAATTGCTGGCAGGAAACAGTCCTGCTTCGACAGGTACTATGAGCGTTATACCTAATAACCAAGAGGCTCTCCCTAGGAGAGAAAGAGAAAGAAACGGAGGAAGGAGTGTTATTTCCAGTCCCAATCGAGGTGAAGGGAGCCAGGACATTGGCCCAAGCCACGGTGCGGTGCAAGGGGATGTGGGGATTCCATCTATGTTTTTGGTGAACACGGAGGAGGACGCCTGCCCGCCTTCCACAGTGAACAGTGGCGATTTGAGGGTGGTGAGGCGTAAAAACCTTGGAAATACATCCAAAAGTTATAGCGGTGTTACAGCTAGTAACAGGACTGCAGGTAATTCAAGCGGAGACAACGCCGTACGTCTCAACCAACGTAATGTGGACTTTGAAAATGTTTATAATTTTAAGTACAGTTTTAAAACTAAAAATGCATTTAAAGTGCCCTTAAATGAAGTTAATTCTACCTTTAGATATAATTTGAGATTGTTTGATGAAATGTTATTCAAATTTAAAAACCTAGAAATGGAAAATGTGTATTTAAATGAATGTTTAAGTTTAAAAATTGTGCCTAAGGGTCTTAGGGTATGTAGGTACCCGAACAAGGTTAGGGTAGGCAGTGAATTTCATGTTGAACTTTTACATATTTTTGATATGTGTGGGTTTGAAATTCTAAAAGCTATTATTAAAGAAAATATTAGGGTTATGGATGATTTAAATAAAAGAATAGAAGAGGTGAATGAATGTATTACTAAGGATTTACTTTTTTCAGTAGAAGATAACCAGGTTAAATATCAAAACACGTTGAGAAATATTGAGAAAAGTATGAACAATATTTTTGAGAGGAAATGTAAAAAGCTCGATAGGGACATGATGGAATACAAAGAAAAGATTAACTACCCAAAACCTAGGGACTTTTTTCCACAAAAATACAATATTGTCCATAACCAGGAAAATTTGGATGAAGAGGACTATGTAGAAAGTGGGGAGAGTGATGTTAATAGGGAGGAAAAAGAATATCCAGAGTTGAGGAGATCTGAAAGAATTAAAAACTATTACCAGAGGAATCCACAAAAAAACTTTCGGGGGGGGCACAACACCAAAGGTACCAGAACAAGAGCAGGCCTTACAGAGAATGGTAGTGTGTTCAAGTGGGAGTGTTGAGGCCCCTCAGAGGGTAAGACAAATAGTTAATGAGGGAATTGTATGGAAATCAGAGAATTACAATATTTATAATTACAGTGGTTTAGATAGTTCTGATGTACATTTTCAACTATTTACAAAGGGAATGAAATTTGTGCCTAATAGGAAGGCTGATTTGAATAAAGTTTTAATTGATCTCAAAATGTTCACAAGGAAGAAAAATCTTGAGTTGATGTTCCATGAACAAAGGGACAACAACAAGGTGCAGGGGAACCTGAAGAAAAGAAGTGTATTTAATCCACCCTTAAATCAGCAACTTAAGAATTTTGAAATAGTGATGGAGAAGAAATTAAGGAAAGTACTTATGGACAACAGGGTAGGATACAATTTAACAAAGGAAGAGAATGAGTTATTGGTACAGCTTTCTAGAGACCCTACTTTAAGAATACTCAAACCTGATAAAGGAGGGGGGACCATAATTATGGACCAAATGTCCTATGAGGCCAAAATGTTAGAATTATTAGGCAATGAAGAGCGATACGTGAGATCCTCCATAAATGAAATTAATATTGCAAACAGGAATGTCTATTTAAAATTGTATGATTTATTGCTAGAAGGGGTAATTGATTTGAGCACATTTAGATTTTTAAATGTGGAAAAACCTAAGGTCCCCAACATATTTGGAATACCCAAGGTCCATAAAAATGAGCTGAACCCACCCATGAGACCTATAGTCTCTTCAGAAGGATCTGTTACAGCCCCTATAGCCAAATGGTTAGATTGTAAGTTAAAGGGAGTAGTAAAGGAAGGGACAGGTGTTGTTAAGGACTCATGGGATTTACTTCGGAATATTAAGAAGGAATTTTTTGACGAAGGTTTAATTTTTATAACTCTGGATATAGTGGACCTTTTTTCATCCATTCCATATAAAGAAGGGTTAGAATGGTTTGAGGAGGCATTAATTAATTATGGGAAATTTACACACAATGAATTTTGCCTAATATTAACATTAATGGATATTGTACTGAAAAGCAGCTATTTACATTTTGAAGGGGAATTTTTTAAGCAGACAAAAGGAATTGCTATGGGTGCAAATTGTGCACCCATATATGCTAACATAATTCTGTCAGCTTGGGAGCAGAAATTTGTTTTGAATTCCCAGTTTAAAAGCTGCTGGAAAATGTACAAACGGTTCCTGGATGACATTTGTTTATTATGGGTAGGTTCGGATTCAGAGTTTGAAGCTTTTTTCCAGTACATTTCCCAAACCACAACCTTCCTTTCATTTACTTATTCAAAGAGTGTAAATTGTTTAAAATATTTGGATATTTTTGTGGGGAAAGGAGATGGTGAATTTTATTCAAAGGTATTTAGAAAGGAGAATTATTCTAACTCCTTCTTAGCGTATGAGAGTGCACATCCCCACCATCACAAAAAGGGAATAATTAAAGGACAGTTTGTTCGAGGTTGTCGAATGTCCTCTAGGGACAGTGACTTCGAGGAAGAATGTAATAAATTGCATGTAATGTTTATGGATAGAGGTTATCCGAGCAGTTTAATTAAGGAAATTGAAAATGAAGTTAGGAAAGGAAGATTGGACAAATATCAGCCCATTTTGGGGAAGGATGAAGTCATTAAGGAGGTGGATGAAACTAAGAAGGATATTTTTGAGGCGAAAAACAACTTTATACTGGACTATAGTGGGCAGGCAAGAGTTATTAGAAGGGTGATGGAAGAGGAATGGGCAAAGTTTAGTGAATTTTCCGATTTGGGAATTTTGTTTACACAGCCTCTTAAATGCACATACAGAAAAGGAAAAAATTTGAAAAATGTTTTTGAAAGAAAAATGAAGGACAATAGAACTACCAGGGAGAGAAAGGGTACTTTTAAATGTGGGAGGTGCTCCCATTGTTCATTTATTTGCAACAAGGATACTGTGTACATAAAGAGTAGAGACATTTTAGTTCAGAGTAAACAATATGCTAATTGTCAGACCATAGGTATAATTTATTTGAGTATATGTAAGAAATGTGACGCATTTTATGTGGGAAAGTCTGAAAAGACTAAGAAATAGAATTTATGAACACATTTATGAAATTAAAACAAAATGTATGAGCAATGCCCTATATAAACACAAAATTAAATGTGAAGAGGCTGATTTTACTTTTTTTGTGTTGGAGGTTGTGAACAAGGATGTCTGGGGGGGACCCTGGGAAGACACCATTGAATATAAGGAGCTGCTTTGGCAACTCCAATTAGAGGCTTATAACCCACCAGGGCTTAATAATTATGTGTCACTAGCCCCAGTATTAAAAATTAGGGCAGCGAAGCTTTGACAGGGGAATGGAAAGCCTATGGTCCAAAAATATATTAAAAGAGCATATACTATTTTTGAAGTATAACTGGGCATATTATATATTGAATTATTCTTTATGCATGTATTTCTATTAGGTTTTTGAATGAGATTTTTTACCAATAACAAAAAGGTTAAAAAGCATTATTCCAAGCATTTTAAAATAACATTGAATGTAATGTGGTTATTTGTACACTAGAGGGAGTGATGAAATGGATATTTTCATACATGAATTTTATATGTTTAAATTATTGAATTTTAAATAAAAGTTTTTAGTTTATGAATTAATTGTAGGTATGAAATGTAGCAGTAAATGATGTTAGTAAGGAATTAAAATGAAATAAGTTTGTTTTTATTTAATAACAAGAAGGCACTTTGATTAAGGCAGTATTTCTAATGGGATCATTTTAGTAAAGAGGTAATGAAGATTTTATTGTATTATGAGTTTTAATTATTTAATTAGCAAACGTATTTAAGCTGAAGGGGAATAGTATGTATTATTCATTTGCATCTGAGGAAGTGAGTTTAAACGAAAACGCAGGTGTGGAGACATAGCGTTTATGTTTTCTTGATACTGGAGCTGTTTTGTGGAATTTCGTGCTGTTTGTGGTGTTCTGTGACATTCTCATCATTAAAACTGTGAAAAGAAGAGGAGCCGTGTTTGTTACTCCACTGGTACTTTTTGTTTTGCTTGTACATAAATATGAAAGCAAGGGTTGCCTTTTTCAAGGTATGTGACTCTATGAATCACCTTTCATAGACAGGACAACTTCAATTTGTTATGGACAATACTACTATGATATGGTACACAAGCAAGCAAGGGGGAACCAGATCTTACCCCCCCTCTGCAGAATAGCCATGTTAGCATGGGACATAACTTTATAACACAGTCTCACTCTACAGGCTTCCTACATTCCTTCAGTGCAAACTTGTATAGCAGACTAGTTGAACAGGACAAAGGCAGACATTCACAAATGAAAACTAAATTGGTTCTTCAAAGATTTTCTCCATATGTGGAAAATTCCTTGGGAAGAACTTTATTTACAGGAGTATAAAATTGTTGTGGTGCTTATTTTTAATTTTTTTTCTGCCTATCAATGATTTGTGTTATTTTTATACATTATTAGTTTTACATCATGATTTTATATTGAAATAATTCATGTATTGAAATACTTATTGCATTTCAGTTAGGATTGTGTGTTGCATTTAAAATTTGTGATTCTTTAATTGTGGCTAATTAATTTTATTGGTGACTGTATTTAAGCAAGGAGTGCTGTTATTGGAATTGTTCCGATGAAGCCTGGTGGATCCGGGTGAAAGTGCTTAACCTGTGTGTTGCTAAATACTGTTGTGTAATTAAACCTGTGTGTTGCTGAATACTGCTGTGGAATTATCTTTTTATTTGGTGCTTGCTGAGGAGTCATCCATCTTACACACTAATTCATTTTGGAACTAAAGATTTGGCTCTGTTGTCCTGCTTGGCTGTGAGTTCTTCTTTATGCAGTACTTTTTCCTCCTCTCTAAACAATCAGTTGGCAACATTCTGCATCAGGACTCATTAGAAGAAAGCTTAGAAGACAGATACATTTTCTTTTCCTTGAACAGGGATGATCCTGTGTGCTTTCTGCTCTTTAACTGTATTTCTGAAGATTCAGAAGGAATTACCCGAGATCATTGTGGTGACTCCCTTCTGGTACAAGAAACAGTGGTTCTACCTTCTTTTGGAATTTACCATGGACAGTTACCACATGCTTCCTCATAGACTGAACCTACTTATACAACAACAGAGGTGTTATATACATCTCAATCCCAAACATCTTCAATTGTCTGATTGCCTGGATGGATAGGGTCTTAATACCTTTTATGTGACTGTTTACTGAGGATGTACAGCAGGTACTAATGGATGCAAAAAATCCTACTACTCAAAAATCATATATAAGCAAATGGAAAATATTTTCTAGGTGGTACCAACAACATAACCAGCACATATTTAGGGCTAGTGCTTCTCTGTTTTTATAATAATTGTGAGAGTTTCTTTCCTATGGCCTGTCTTACTATTCTATCAAGGTTCATTTATTGGCCATTTCAGCATGTCTGCCCATAGATCCCACTTTTTTAAGGCATTCTCATGTCAAAATGGTTTTGAAAGGGATATTCCATAAGAGATGTCTAAGAAAACCTGTAGCTCCTCCTTGGGATCCAAATTTGTGTTAGAAAAACTAACACCATCTTCATTTAAACCAGCTTATTTGGCTGACTTAAGACAGTAAACAGTTTTCCTGATTTCGCTGACTTCTGCAAGAAGATCTTTTGAGTTGCATGCTATTATGGTAGGTGAACCTTATCTCATTTTTCTACAGATAAAGGGTTTCTTTGAAAACTAATCCTTCTTTTATACCTAAAGTGGTATTCTAGTTTACTTTAGGCCAAACTATTCATCTCCCTGTGTTCTTCCCTGGGCCAGTAAATGAGGGAGAAAGTCTACTTCTTCCTTTGGATATCCACAGACAATTCAGGTACTATCTTGATGGAACAAACTTTTTCAGAACTTCAGATCAGTTGTTTATTTCTTGAAAACATAAGAAAAAGGGGCAACCTTTGTTACAACAGCTGATTTCTAAGTGGTCATGTCAAGTTAATGTCTTTTTTTTCCCTTCACAACAAAAGTATTTCAGGCAGGGTCAAAGGGACATCCTACTAGGGCTTAGCTTCATCTATGTTTTTTTGAAAGAGATGGACTCTAGACGTATTCTATAAGTATCAACATCTTGGTCCTCTGTACATACTTTTACGAAGCACTACAAGCTAGATTCTTTTTCCAGAACTAGGTCAGGCTTTGCTAGGAGCATTCTCTAGGGACTCCCAGCCACATCCTCTTCCACTTCCCAGTTTTTCTGCTGCAGTAGCATCTTCCTTCCTTCTTTCACCTTGTTTTTGGTTTATTTTTCATGCTAGAAGTTGGATTTTTTTTGTTCCTAGCAATGTCCTTTCAGGGATCAGTCTCCCTCTGGCATGAAAGTCTTGAAGGTCTTGGAGCCCAAACTAGTCTTTTAGTCAGTTCAGTTCAAGCTGACTAATGGTTTGGTCACATGGAAGGTGATCTGAAGCTTTAGAAGCTGACTAACTGTTATATGCTATGCATAATATCACCTATAAAGCTTAGGCTACTGCAGCAATGATCATTCAAACATCTACTGATATGGTATGTTAAATTGCACAACTGTATTTTATGTTTTGGCAGATGATGTTTTTGCAGCAATTAACATTTCCAATATAATAATGTTGTAGAAGTAGATGAGACCCTTTTAGAAATGCCAACAGTACTGCATGTTTCTAGAACGAGTTGGTTAACGCATTTTTTTACATTGTAAGAAATGATGTAACAGAACCTTTGGACTAGCAAACTATGGTAGTGGTTCAGCTCTCAGGAAAAAAATAGAAACAGTGTGATATGTTTTTGTTATACAGGCAACAAATTTGTCAGTCAAAACATATGAAAACATATTCCAGACTGCTGGAAAGGAGATTATATCACATTCTTGAGCTTTGATTCGGAAGAAGCAATGTGGATTCTGTCCTGGCTGTGGAACATTGAGTCAAATCTTTTCACTTCAAACAGATGCCATAGAGTTATGGCAGTTTGTAAATAATATCTACATGTGTTTTATAGATTTGGAAAAGGCATCTGATCATATATGTTAAAATGTCTTGCGAGAAATATTACAATAATAGGGCTTCTCAGGGCTGACACATGCCAATCTGACCTTGTTTTTGAGGAGTGAAAATGGAGTATTTTGATACCTGTATTTACTTCCTCATACAGTATATTGCTTTTTACTAGATTATAATTGTGTTGAATTTTTGCATTTACTGTATCTGGCAATCATTGTATCAGAAATGTTTTTGTTGTTTCATAGTTTTTTTTTCTGGGCAGAAAGTAAAAATGTTGAATTCCAGAAAAAACTATATTAAGAATTGAGCAAGAATTTAAACATTTTTGTACACAGTTAACTCACACAAAGACCCTAAATTATAGGGTATCAAAAATATTTTACTTGCCAACTGCTTAACAAATTCTAATTGAAATTCTTCTGACAAATTAAAGAAAATTCATAATCAGTCAGATCCAGAAGAGTTACTGTCTTTTTGAGGAAGTAACAGATAATCTAGATTATTAGTCTATAAAATGTGAAATATTCGTGCATGTCTTACACAGACAGCTTGCATCAACAACATGTGCTGTATCTCATTACTACTTAGGGAACAGTAATCATAGCAAACTGCTCAAAGAGTGGGTTATCTGACTCAGGCAGACACTCTGAATGGAGTGATAATGGCATATTTACATAATAAATCTCTCAAATTAGCATAAAGGAGTAGATGGTAAAAATGCATTATCAGAACAATTTATATCAGTAACAGATATAATACATGTAGTATTTATACTCTATAAAAAGGGGTATGAGTAATATGACTAACAGAAACAGCATACTGTATACTTCTAAGCATTGTTAAAGAAACAATTGTTACAGAAAAAAAATATGTATTTATTTGTTTTATTGTTTGTTTGTTTATTTGCTGGGGAGTGTCCAACCGGGCCTTATAACACCCTTTTTCAGTAGAGGCACCAAGAGAAAAACTCTAGTATTATATATAGAAATACATTCTGTCAAACACAGATAAGTGAAGCTGCACAAATTAAGTAATATTGCAGAAAGTTACTACTATCAAAAAAAGTGTATATAGTCACTTTAATTAGAAATGTGTCTGTGTCTGGCATACAAAGCATCCCGTGACCCATTATTGATGGATTTGCTGTACATCAGCAAGTCAAATGGTATCAGAAATATTGGTCTAGGGATCTAAACTTCTTCTGCAACATCAACAGAATGGTCTGGAGGGACAGATATATTTAACAGAGGATATGCTGATGTGGAACAGACTCCCCATCCACATAAAACAAAATTCATTCCTGTCCATTTTCAAATGCAACCTAGATCTGTTGATGGGAAACAAAACAATTAACCCAGGACTGCCCCCAGTACTACAAATGGAAAGAGGCAGCTCCTAAATGCTTTATCCCATGCATGCATCCCCTCAAATTACCTATGGGATGGGTAAGACCAATCTAATGTGATAGGTTATTTCAAGTACAAAAAGGGAAATTGTCTAGGCTTAAAATGGCCCAAAAGGGCAGCTAGCCTAGTGCTTACCTATCAACATATAAACCTATAAATGTTGATATAGGGAAAATACTGCCCTTTGATGCAATGGTTGGAATATGCAAAAAAGAAACATCTAGATTAGTAT
Organism: Protopterus annectens; assembly: GCF_019279795.1. Lineage (NCBI taxonomy): Eukaryota > Metazoa > Chordata > Ceratodontiformes > Protopteridae > Protopterus > Protopterus annectens. The sequence goes on along the minus strand of NC_056735.1, from coordinate 1,790,066,357 downwards.
GTTAATTTAAGTTAAATAAATTGTTAAGCAAAAGAAATTGAAACAGTTATTGTTTTGAGTAAGGGATATTAAAATGCATGGCCAGGCCCAGTAGATTTTTTCTTTTGCTGCTTTGCGATTGTTTGAGGGGTTTTTTTTCTTTAGTAGCTTATGTAAAGTACTTATAAATTAAAAATTATGAAAAGCAGATAATCTTTGAGAGTTAATTGCTTTCCACTATATTTCTCTAACAATTGCAGAAAATTAATATTACAGATATGGGAAATAACTAAAACAGATGTTTGAGCATGTGGCATTTTTATTTTTATTAGCCAATTGAAACTATATATATTAATATTAGATATATAAACCTTTTGACTGTGAAAAATGAATGCTAGAAGTTCTTGAAATCACTATGGAAAATATATCAGATCATTTAGTATTTACAGCTTTTAAATTCAATATAAGCAACCTTTTTCTGGTCTTTTGTATTCCAGATATCTTTATGATTATATCTCCAAATTTTAATGCAGAAGCAGATGCAGAAGTGAAAAACGACTACTTTCTCTATGGTAAATTTTGAATATTTCCTCTGAATGACTGAATGACCAAGGCAATTTAGAATGTACTACAACATCCCAACATATTTTTATAATATATACATATATAAATATATATATATATATATATATATATATATATATATATATATATATATATATACACATACGTGTGTGTGTGTGTGTGTGTGTGTGTGTGTGTGTGTGTGTGTAAGCCATCATTGGGAACTAACATCTATACTACATAGAGTCATCAGTAAACATCTCACTATCTTGTATGTATTTACTTTGGGGAGTCTGGATCCATTTGCAGCACACAATGCTCTCTTTACGTACGTTTATAATTAAGGGAGTACCTCATACATAAATACATGTATAGCTCTGTGTCTTTAATCACTGCGATATCTGCATAATATTATATATATATTTAACAATGTAGAATGGACACTGAGGTTATATTTATGTTGTTTGTTAATAATGGGTTTTGTGAAGGCTACTGAGATAGAGAATAAATTACACAGTCGTGTTGCCCATGGTGATGACACCCTGCCAGAGCCATGCTTTTATTTTTCAAACAACACATTTATTCCAAGTGTTGCAGCATTGTGATAAGCTGGCCTTAGCATATACCAGAAATAAAGTCCCTGCTGCTTGGTAACGATGTGAAATAACTGATGACATATGTGCTGTTTCCCAGAAGAGAATTTAACATAACTTGACTGATGAAGTTATTAGCATAAGTGGGCTGTTAATTCTTCTTTTTTGAATTTCTATTTATGCAATTCTTTGTCAGTCACAACTGTTGAAAGGAGTCTGTGTATATTCAACCAGCTTATCTGCTGTAAACCAATAACAAGTGAAAGGTAATTACTTTGTTACAAATGACGTTTCACAGCATTAGCCTGTTGTGACACAGGAGCAGTTCACTCACTCTGCTTTAAATGAATTCTTAGAATTGTGACATAGACAATGAACTGCTGTAACTCCATCAATAATGTGAATGCAGATGTCAGGCTTAGAATTGCTTTATGGCATGTGCAGTAAGATTATATGCATGCAGTTCAGTGTCAATAGATGATATAGCTTCTAATTCATGAAATCCATGCTAAATATGGAATAATTAATGAAATACTTTAATTCATGAAATGCATGCTAAATATGAAAGAATTAATGAAAAGCAAAGATCAACCAATAAATCCTACCAGAACAAGACAACATATTATTTTAGGGTAATACATGTCCGGAATCCTAAAAGTGGACTTAGCTTGCATTTAACTAAACTGAACTGTTAACTAAATTGGTCCTTACATTAAATTTTGTAAATAATTCTTGTATAAGCATTTAAAATCCAGATTATCTGAAGCACAGAGTTTTCCCTACCTAGAAAATATTTATTTTGGCTTGAACTTTGTTCCCAGGAAAAGGTCCCTTTGTTATGTGATATATATAGTATAAAACAGTCTCTAATGTTTTAGTCATATTTAAATCTCCATAAGAAATGAATGACATTAACTTTTTGCATAGACTACCATTGTAGTCTATTAATTACACACAGTCACATCAGCAGTTCAGTCAACCAAATCTTTTGCTTCAAAACATTTTAACGTTGCTTCTTTCTTATGTTGATAAATACTTTTTAATTCATTTTTATTAAGATTAAAATTTAATTTAAAAGTTTATCTGGTTTACATCAAAAGAGTCTACCTCTGTATATGTTAAGTGTTCACAGTATTCTGCCTCAGGTATTAATGCACACACACAATAAAAAAAAAAAAACAAACAAAAAAAAAAACACAGCTGTTAATTTTTGTTTTAAAACACTGCTGAAGAAATGCTCGTTGAATCCTACTTTGGATGACATCAGTGTATAATGCTTTGTCGTCCCCTCCCAGTCATCACTCCCTGGCTCAATTCTGAAACTCATTCCAAGTTTCAAAATTGAGCCAGGGAGTTGAGGATTAGATGGCGTAGCCAAAGTATTATACACTGATTTCATCCAAGGTAGAGCTGGAAATGAGAATACATTGATGATATTATATGAATTAAAAAAAAAGCAGATGACACTTTTGTAGGAGTTCCAGCAATGTTGTTGAGTGAAGAAAAAGACGATAAAATTGCATGTTATCAGATGTTATGGTATTTTTTTCACCACACAATAAATCATCCTTTTGTTATACTTGTGTTATCTGACAGATCCTTTTCTATGACTATTCTTTAATATATCAGATAAAAAAAGAAACACAATACTTTGAGCTGAATTTGTGCCATAAGAAGTTAATCTGTATTGGCACAGAAAATTAGATTCAAAATCCCAATCACCGTAATGGAAGATAACTTCCATCTTGCTCAACTCTTATTCCAGGTGAATGAATGGACTAGAGGGCTCTTACCCATGGGAAATGAGTGGGTTATCAGACTGGATAGGATTTTGGGCTTCATGAGCCATGGGACAGGGGTGGAGTTATTAAAAAAGGGTGAACAGCATCAGATGCAGGAAGAGTCCTCTGAATGTGGAACAAGTTGGGCAACTATTAATCTAAGGCAAAAGACAGAAAGGATTACTCCATGGCTAACGTAGGCATTAGTTCTGAAATCCAAAGCATTACCAATCTAAACAATAAAAAAAATAAAAATAAAAATAAAAAAATAAGAAAATTATTGCTAAGTGCACAATGATTAGTCAGTAACAATAAAAAATGATGTTCTGTGCATGAAGAGATGCTCATTCATCAATTGTATTTAGTACCAGAGAGTTTTGTCATTTTGCAATAAAGTGCTAGCTAACTTAAAATGAAATTAATGTGTTCCTGGCTTTGGTGATGGATTCAAAGACAGTGTAGTCTTGTCTAAGGTACATAGTAAAAACCTTTGCTAAATGAACTGTCTGATGTTATTGAACACATAAAGAAGGGGTAGTAGGCCCAGAAAAAAATGGTTGTGAAAATGCAGCAGATGGATAAGGGACAGCAACAAAATAAATAAACATTGTTATTCATGAAGTCTACATTAATCTCACCCAAAACAGATACAAATGCATAAATCAACAATACACATAATCAGTGTTTAAAAAACAAACAAACAAAACACGAGTGTTTTTGTCGGGGAAGGGGGTGTCCTTTCATTTCCATGAAGGGTGACACCACCACATCCATGCAACTTTAAGTATACTAACTCTGTGTTTGTGCTACCTTACTGGAAAGGAGAAACATCCTTACAGATGCAATAACTTCAATTATACAGTTTCTGGTGAAAAAACAAAAGCCAGTATTGCCAGCTTGATGAGTTTCATTTCAGCAAAGCACTATGCAATGATCAGCAGGTCACCAGCAAACTAAAGCATAGTGCCACCAATCATTCATAAGGTACACCAGAAGTCAACAGTGATTCATAAGGTATATTAGAAGTTACCAGTCATTCATAAGGTAGACCAGAAACAAGCACCAAAGCATGCAGGAAATGTTAACCATAGCAGATGAAGGAAGGACAATGTCTGAATGTAGTAAACAGATGTAACAAACAGGAAATAGCTTATGTTTTCTACTGTAGTAAAAAAAGCATTACATAGATGATCTGTGAATGTTTCTGCTGAATGAAACTATAAAAAATATGCAACTTTTTACCTACAGCTGGATATGATTGTCACCTTTTTAAATGTCCAAAATGGAACATTCTTTATGGAAATTTTGCAGGCAACCTATACCACAACCAATGCAAAGAACGCAACTTTAATTTTTTGCCAAAATAAAACCTCACTCTTGTAGAATTTGAGTTGCTTCTGTTAATGCATATAATATAATAATATTTCAGATACATAAATAAGTGTTTTTGAAACTGTTAATGAAAACAGAGGAAATATTTTTTGTTCTAAGATCTCAGGACAGATGTAATTTTTCATGCCTCCCCCAACTCCACCATATAGGTTACACTATTAAGTCAGAACCATATCCTATGAGATAGAAAGCTTCAAGCAATCTTGCCCTATGCAGCATCTTGCAAACTGAAAAACTATGTTAGAAGTATAGCACTGTGGAATAGAGACTGTTTCACTTGTACAAGGTGCTGATATGCTATGAATTATGGCAGTAAAAGGCTTGTATTACTCAGTGTAAAATAGATATGCTCGATATTTCTTAGACTTTGTTAATAAGAATGTGTTGGAGCATAGCTGCCCATTAAAACATCTAACACCCTTGAGCTGGTCCTTGGCAAACTATCCTCCAGTATCCCCACCTGTACACCACCTGCATCTCTTCATTCTTGGTTAAATCTGACCACAAATCAGTCATCTTCTCTGTCAGGTCTAGTGACACTAATCTTCTACCAAATTAAACAATCTTGTCAGACTTCTGCAGGGCAAGACCTATGCAAAATTCCAAACATTCCCCTGCAAATGGACCAAGTTGAGAGGACTACCACATCCATTTCTAATTGTTCCCACCTTTCTGGAGGAGCCTGTGCATTATTAAATATTATAACACAAACTGAAAAAAGTTGTAAGAAATTCATCTTGTCCCTACATTTTATGACCACACTAAAGCATGCCAACAAGGAACTTGAGTACTATTAGAAAATGTAAAGCTTTATCAGTTTAAGGTCACTACAAATCCTGCACCAGATATGTAAAGAAATTAAGGAATAATGTCCTACAATGCATGGAGTTCATCCCTAATAATATCACACATTCCTATCCCAAGGATACAGCAGATACATTAGACAAATTCAGTAATAACTTTACTCCACCTATACACTTTGCTGTCCCCAGTACCCAGGAAAAGTTAGTTTCCTCCTGAACAAATCTTAGAATTTAAGTAAAAGGCTAAAATAATGTTTTGTGACACCAGACAACATAACAGGCTGCATTTCATCAATACCAACTATGCACTATCTAAGTCTCAACTTAAACCATTCAACCTCAGCCTGTCTACAGGGTTTGTATCTGATATTTGGAGAACAGCCACTGTGGCCTATACAAGTGGTGTCCCCATGAGATACAGAATGTTATATGCTCATCTACCTTACAAACCGTATAAGCAAAACAATGGAATGTATCATAGATTAACTCTTTTATGCAGATACAGGCCACTTAATTAATCAAGGCCCTATAATGGAAGAAGGGAGAAGGGTTGTACAACAATAATCATCTACACTGATGAGCTGTAAATCATGTATATATTATATTATATATATATATATATATATATATATATATATATATATATATATATATATATATATATATATTACTTTACATGATGTTTGCAAGCAAAGGTGGCCTTGAGTGAAATGGCACCTTAAGAGAAAAGTTCTATGGGGCTTCCACAATGTCCACACACCCCCATACACACATCTTTCAGTGTCTTCTTTTCCATGGCTAGTCACATAAACCAGTTTACTTTTTCTTGGCATTTTCACATGTTCTGCCTTATTTTTCAGCTTTCTCCTGCATCATTTAAACACAGACTAATTGGACCAAACTGCACTGTAATTACTGTGGAAGAAATAATTGAATTAAGCCAGAGATCTGAGGGCCACTAGGCCTTTACAAGCCATGCAGCTTCTAGATAATCTGACATGCATTTTAGAAATATTTGTTTTGCCCTTTCGATTCAATGATGTCATGAACAAAATTCATGGCTAAGAAAAGAAAATCAGTGTTACTCTTCAGCTTTCCTTTTTTCCTAAATCCTTTCAATATATCCTAACTGGAGCAAACTGCACTATAATAACCACAAAGGACTGGAGAGTCACTATGCCCACATAAGTTATGCTTTTCTAGATGTTATGAGATGCATTTTATAGGTTTGTCTAACATTTTGATTGAATGATGCCTCGAACAAAAGTCAGGAGTAAGTGAAATTCAGACTTAGATTTAAGTTGTGTCTAACAAAATAGAGGTTGAAAATAAACTGAGAAGATGCTTCTGATGATGATATAAAAATGCCATATGGGAATAATGCTTGCCTCTCTTCTCTCTCAAAAAAGGATGGTCTCCTCCTTGTGAATCCCTCCGGAATTAGACAATGATAAAAGCACAAATGGCCACAGTCATATATTTTCAGTAACTGCTATCAAATAAACACACACACACACACACACACACACACACACACACACACACACACACACACACACACACACACATCTATATTTATTTATATTTTATATGTATATATATATATATATATATATATATATATATATATATATAGAGAGAGAGAGATGGATGTATGTATAGCATATGTACTTAATCCTAACCCAAAAAACACCTTCTGTGTACCACTCTGATACCAGACTTTGACCGGCCTGAAAAAACAAATAGTACAGTAACATAGTTTAACCTGTTGATGTTAATAGGTTCAAACGATCATAGGTGTATACTAGCCTTACGACCAGTAGGACCATTATAAGACTAGCCATGCAACCCAAATGTGACCCACAAATCTGATTTATATAGGGGATGGTTTACTTACTGCCTCCGTCTGTCAAAGATATAGGTGCCAGCCAGGGCTGAATTGGGTGTTTTATTGATGACCTAGTTACCTGAGGTAGCTGACTCCCCATAAAGTAGTATAAAGCATTACTTGATATTGCACTTTAAGCTGTGGCTTTGGCACCAAGCATTTGTCTGTGTTTGAGCTTACTGAAGGTTGTTCTCATCTTGGGAGGTTTCAATGACTGCTACCAGTTTGCAGTCATCTGCAAACTTGGTTAGCCAGAGGCCTTTGACATCGGTTTTGACATCTGATAAGTAGATACCAAAGAGTGGGCTTGCACAGAGCTCTGGGGACTCCACTGGTCACAGGTCTCTTTTTGGAGGTGGCCTCACTGATTCTAACCTCCTGGGTCCTATCAATGAGACAGCAGACTATCCAGTGTGTTATAAAGGGTTTTACACCTAGTTCCATAAGTTTTTTTGCAATGCCTTAGTGGGGTATTGTATCAAATGCTTTAGCCACATCTAGGTGGGCAATATGCACAGTTTTCCCCTTATCCATTGCCTTAGTGACATTTTCAAAAAAGTCCAACAGATTCTGCAAGCATGGCCTTTCTTTGACAAAGCCAAACTGGTATACATCTGGTGTCTGTAGGTCTCCAATGTCATGTCATTGGTGATAATTTCTGTGATAATTCTATATATAGCTTTACAAATAAGACTAATCAGAGGAACGGGTCTGTTGAAGTTTCCCCCTTGTGAAGGGGGATGACTGTCACATTCATCCATTCATGTGGCACAAAGCTTGTTTTAACACCATAGTTAAATAATGACTCCAGGGGTCCTGTTATGTCATATTTTAGACTAACAAGGAGACATCCTGAGATGTTACTGGGGCCCATTTAGGATGTGTTCATGATCTTAGTGAGCACAACCAGTATGTGCTCTCTAGTTAGAGTTGAAGGGGTTAAGTCTGAGGGTATTTTTGTCGGGATGGTTGGGAATGAGAGAGAGAGATAAAGTTGGAAATTAATTTGTCTGCTGAACTGTTCACTATACCACCAGGCTTGATGAATGTGGCACCATTAACTCTCAATTCAGCACATTGCTGTGTGGTGCCTGTAAGGATATCAGATATTGTTATCTGTGCTTGCATGACTGGCTGAAGTTTTGTAAATAGTTGTAAATAATTGTAAATTAGTGTTATATATGGCAGCATGACTAGCTTTAATTTTGTAAATACGTTTATTTTTTTATTATTACTTTGATTTATGCAAGATGTTTGAATCAAACAGTGTTCTGCTGGCTGATGAAATGTACATGTTCTTTATAAAAAAGAATTGTGAGTGTAGGTTATGCCAGTCAGGTGACCTAGATGTGATGTCATCTTGTGCCACAGCTGAAAGGAATAGAATCTCCATAGCAGCTGTTTTGTTCACTTTCTAAAGTTTGATATGAGAGAGTAGAATTCTCATAACAGTTTTCTGTGACTTTTAAAACATTCTGCTATAAAAGCAGGTTCTGTGTCTGTTAAAGTTGAGTTGTTGTTAGAGTTGCTCAGTTGTTGCTCAGTTGTTAGTTGCGGTTTTCCAGATCAGTAGTTATCAGTCAGTTTTCCAAAGCTGTTCAGCAATAATAGTAGGAGTAGTTATTGCAGTCACTGAGGACCAGACAACAGATTGAAGAGTGGGAATAAATCCTTAACTTGCCTGGCAGAAGTAAGAGTATCATTTTGCCTTGCTGAGTTAATTAGAGTAGACAGGGGTAGTTAATCTTTAGGTAGTTATTGAACTATAGTTAGATATAGTTTTTCTACAATCAATGTGAAACCTTTCCTACAGTGTTATTTTCATAATTCCTGTTTGTGAAACTGTAGTTTATTAGAATCAGTTATTCAGTGTATACATGTTTTAAGTCAGTTTATTTATAACTAAATATTTTGCTACCTTTTATTCTGGCTGGTTATTTAGAAAGTACTTTTAATAACCTGAGAGTGTTTATGCTTATTGTGATAACACCAAGGACAATCTGAAAAGTCTTACTGCTTGGATTGCATACTAGTGACTGTGTCAAATGCCTAGAACTGGGACACAGTGCTCTGTAGTAGTTGGTGTGAAGACTCATTTGGGGTCCTGGAGTAAAGTATATAGTCCAGTCCCAGGTTTGGAGCCTGTTCCCTGTGTACTCTTAGGGGAAATTGTGTGTTTCTATCCTGCTTCCAGTGACACTCCCTTACCAGAGACAGTGGTGAGAATTGAGGCTCCTTAGTTACTGCGCCAGGTTTAGGTGGGGTAGTCACAGTGCCCTTGAGGTTTCTGATGTAGCGGAAGAAGAACTTATGATTATCTTTCAGCTGGGAGGTTATTTTAAATTTAAAGATGGGTTTTCATGACCTAATTAGCTGTCTTAGTTGTCTATTTAGTTTGAGAGTTTTTATCTTTATAGGAATTACCTTTCCTGATTTTTGCCATATATTTTCCCTTTTGTTGTATATCCTATTTAATTTGGGTTACCATCAGGGTGGCTCATTTCTGTTGCTTGTCCTGAGCTTACTTTTGGTATGTACAGCAGTCAGCAGCCTCTGTGCAGCCATCACATGGTTGTACAGAGTTCCTGAGAACAATTCAGCATAGGCTGCCGTGTTCTCTGGGTTTGGATGGGCATTGAATTTTGGAAATCCATCACTTAATAAAACGTAATTTGTCTTGGAATAGTTTCAAACTTTTACTGAATTTAATGGGACTACAGAGCTGATTTTGATTTTGAAGATGAAATCTTTATGGCCAGACCTTACCAGGAAGGACAAGGCATTGAGGGTGGTGCCAAATTCTTCGTATTTGTGAGCATGACGTCAAGTATACTGGAGCATGTTGTGGGTGTATTCACTATTTGGTCCACAGTGTTTTTATTTATGAAGTCTAGGAATCTGAGTATGAGGAGGGCTTGAATGGAGTTTTTTATTTACTTTACTTAGGATCCTGTCATTCAGCAGTAACACCTTGTGGTTCAGTTAAGATGATTTTACTTTGTTGGTAGGTTTATCAATCTGGTTTTGCTTAAAAAAGGCATTATGCGTGTGGATAATGTTTTAGCCAGTATTTGAAAGCCTAGAGGGGAAAGTTGCAGACCATCCTCTGCAAAGCAGCATGATCTGTTAACCATGTCTTCCCAAGTTGACAAATATGGAATCCCCTTATCATGACACCAGAAAGACAACCAGTTTTTGAAGCCAATATTTTTTGCGCATATTGTGCCATCATACTCAGTGATGGTAATATGCTGCTTAATGCTAGGCTCATACCAGCCCGAGATAAATAGTCTGAAGGCTCCATAAGGTCTCACTTTATATAGTCCAAGGAGGCACATCTCAGGTCATTTACACCTATATGGACTATGATTCGGCAGATCCTGGCTCCAGATAAGCAAATAACAGTTATCTTCTTGTTCAGCCTGGTTAGAGGGACATTAGTATATCTTACAATGGAGTCCCCTATGATGACAGTCCCAGGAAGTGTGTTTGCTTACCTTAGGAGCTTAGTGTTTTTTTTTCTGAGTGCCTTTGGGCTTTCTTAGGCTTAGCTTTGACAATGAGTGGTCTAAGCAATATTTGTTGTTTAGGAAGATTACTTTAAAGTGTCTTAGCATACTTTAGTCTATCTGTGTGTTATTACTGCGGTGGTGGTGCTGCGGTAGCTTTGTCGCCTCACAGTAAGATGTTGTCCTGTTTGATTCTCCGCTAGAGCGTCTTGTGTGTGGAGACATGTGTGAATGGGCGTACCTTCATTGAAGGTTGTGCGTCAGGGCCGGCAGCTCAGCATGTAAAAATCTGCTGCCAATCATTAGCGGACCAGAGTTCCACTGTGGTGACCCCTAACTGGGAAAAGCCGAAAGGCACAACAACAAAAAATTCTATCTGTGTGTTGTTTGGTATGTGAGGTGTTGTGTGTCTGGTTTCTACAACTTCATGTGTGCTTATATGTGAGAGGTTAGCCTTCTGTGTCATTGCATAAGTACTTCTCTCACGTACTGTGTCTGCTTCTTTAAGGATAAAGTGGTTGTCAGTAAACATGAGGCAATTGCTACATTGTCTGAATTTTTTTCAAAATGCCCACATCCACCAAGCTAGCTACAGAGAACTAAGGAAATTACTTATTCATACTGTCCAGTCCTTTCTTGCAGACTAATAAGGTATTTTAGTAGGGCAGATTATGCTAGACAGTAATAAATTCTGCTAACTTTAATGATTACACTGCATTGAATTCCATTGAATCTGAGGGTATTGCTATGCGACGCTCAACTAGCTGCTCTAAGCTTGTTGATGTGCAAGGCATTTGCTCTATTTTTCTGCTTTACAGGGTACAGTTTTATGGACTGTTTTGCAGAAACAAATTGCTTACTACATTTTCGTTACTGTACAGGGGTTAACCCATGCAAATGCTCAAAATTTAAACCAGGACAGAAAAAACAGAAAACTAATTAATGAGCCCTCTGTCCAGTAAAATGACCATCCTATGAGTCCTTCTGAATATTTCCCAACTTGGATAGACCAGGTAAGCCCCTCCTGCCATGAGATGATTAGACACAGTCCTCCTATTGTAATAACACAATAATTCGCTACTCATGCCTACCATGGTTTAGTAAGTGTGGCAGTGTCATGCAACCATAGTAGGCATGAGTAGTGAATTTACATCCCTTACCTGGTAAACGTCCGTGATTTGCGATGTCGGTTATTTGACTTGTCGGTGAAGTCACTGTCGATATTTTAAGTTGTCGATCATTTCATATGTACCCATATATATATATATATATATATATATATATATATATATATATATATATCTATATATGTGTGTGTGTGTATCAAAAATGTGTGTATATATATTATGTGAAAAAACTTTGTACTTTAAAATCATGGGTTTAAAAGTACCGCTGTATGTGACTAAAAATCCTACTTCACAATACATAAAGTTTTATACATTGTAACAAAAATTATCTATAAAGACTCCTTAGTTTCAAAAGACAATCAATATTGCAACATTCATTTAAACCAAGCTCAATAAATGCATTTAGCCTTATTTGCCATGCTAAGTCAACGTCGAACACTTCAAGTCAAAGCAAGAACAGAAATAAATTTGTATCCAACACTACTGCTGGTACAGTGTCTCCTTCTCCTGATGTTGAACAAGCACAAGTTAGGCGGAGCAAACGTATTCACTCCAGTAATAACAAAGGCCTGAACAATAACCAACAAGATGCCCCTTTGGGCGACAACAATTAAAATTTTCGGAACAATGCTCATTCAGGTGCTATCCCCAAAAAGCACAACAACAGTTATCCTCAGAAAAACAGACAGCGCTTCAACAAGAGCAAGAGATAGCCCAAGGCACTCAACAAGTCGTAAAAATTCTTAAAAATAGTACTGGTGATTTCCTTGTTTTCAATTATTCTACAATCAACATTGCTCCAGTGCTGGTTGAACTTTTAGCTAAGGGAAACACGTTTGTTCTGAACCGACACTTGGATATTGTTCAAACAATTAAAGACCTAAAATTATTTGTTAGAAAATTAAATCTATCAACCTTGATGGGTAATACAAGTGATGACAACCCTTTTAGAGTACCTAGTGTGTTCAACCCCCCCCCCCTACACCCAGTACTTAACATTTTTGAAACTATGTTTGAATTGGATTTAAGATTTTTTATGAATGGTCAAGAGAACTTCTTTAACCATAAGTTGAACACAACTAATGTCACACATGAGGAAATGTTAGCCTTACAAGCATTAAAATCTATGAATGTAAGGGTAGTTAAGCCAGATAAAGGTGGGGGTTTAGCGATTTTTGACACAATTGACTATTCTGCAAGAATACAAACTTTATTATGTAGTGATGCATACAGTAAGGCATCAATAAACGAGGTTAATATAGCTTACAATCGTATCAAAGAATACATAAATGACCTGTTCATAGAATCTAAAATAGATATTGATTTGTTTAACTATATGTCTATGCCATGGCCAAGGATACCGGCCATGCTTGCCATTCCGAAAATCCACAAAGACTTAGTCAACCTGCCATTAAGAGCATTAATTGACAGGCATGGTTCTATTATATACCCTTGTGCTAAAGTAGTTGACAGCATATTAAAGAGGTACTTACTTACCGAGCCTCAAGTTTGTAAGGACTCATGGTCCTTTTTAAAAAATATCAACAACTTGGAATTCGATGGAGAGAATAATTTTCTCACCATCGATGTTAAAGAATTATATTCTTCAATTCCACATGCAGAAGGTCTCGAATGGGTAAGCCTTACACTTATCAGTAAAGGGGCATCTCACCAGGAAATTTATTTGGTTGAAGTTTTGTTAGACATCATTCTTACCAATAATTATTTCACATTTCAAAATGATTTTTATCTCCAGAAACATGGTGTTGCCATGGGCTCCCCATGTGGTGGGAGCTTTGCAAACACTGTTATGGTTTATTGGGAGAAATAACATGTTTTCAACAACCTGACCCATATGGCGAGAGTTATCTATTACACACGATTTCTGGATGATATTTTCATTTTATTTCAGGGGAACCAGCTTCAAGCAGAAGAATTTATTGATTATTTAAAATTTCTCCACAGATTTTCTTAAGTTCACATTTAACTTTCAACACTCAATTATTGATTATTTAGATGTGAAGCTAATTAAAGACACTGTAAATCATAGGTATATTTCACAAATTTATAGGAAATATACTTACTGCAACTCATTTTTACACTTCACCAGTTCTCACCCTATTTCCCAGAAACACTCGATAATAAAAGGTCAGTTAATTAGGGCAGCTAAAGTGGTATCAGTGGAATTGGACGAATGTAAGTAATTAAGTGACATGTTTCAACAAAGAGGGTATCCTCAGCATTTCATTGTACCACTTGTAAACAAAGTACAATCGAAGAGAAAAAATGGGATTATCAACCCCATTTTAAATAAGCCTATCAACATGAGGGAAGTTATTGAAATTGAACCTAGTGAGAATCGACTGACACCAGACTATAATAGACACCAGTCAGTAAACAAGATTTCGCCTATGGGTTATGAATGTAGCTTCATCACAACGTTCACTATGGACAGTGAAATAGTTAGAATTATTTTGTTTAAAAATTGAGAATTAATAAAACATGATAAATTGTTGTTAAACAAATTAGGTAGTGTCGCAAAAATAATTTATAGAAGAGGAGTAAACCTCAAAAACCATCTTGAAACAAATAGGTTAATGCATGCTCACATGTTTGCTGGAATATCGATATGCGGTAGATACAGTATGTGTAAGTTTATTGAAACAGGCAGGATATTTGTCATAAATAAGAAAAAGTATGTGTTAAAATACAAGTTGCACTGTAATTTAAAATTTGTGGTCTATATTGCTATGTGCACACTATGTAAAGCATTTTATGTCGGCAAAACGGAGTGTAGACTCCATGATAGAGTCTATGAACACACACATGTGATAGCAACTAACAAGCTCGACAATGCACTAACAAAACACATAGCTTTAAACAAAGGACACAATTTTATCTTCAAAGCTATAGACCAGATACAGTGCAACACTAGGGGTGGTCCCTTTAATTTGCTACTGGTTCTTTTCTACCACTCAGACGACAACAAGGTATTCAATTTAGTGAGAACAATGCAACACCTTTGCAGGATGGTAGCCAAGATCATGGAGGTACTGCTGGTTCTATGGGTGAAGCAGTACTGCTAGATTTTATGAATATATGGCTGAAATTAATTCTGTTGTAAATATGCTGAAAGAAAAAGCTTGCTTAAATGCAGAAACAGAGTTTAGTAATATGTGATCAGCAGTCATACTAAATGACCATGGCTTGGAAAATAAGGAACCTGCTGAATGGACATTTTTCCCTTACAGACTTAAAAACAGGATGTATGCAAGAGCAAAAATGCAAAATCTGCTTTTAAAGAATGGACAATGACACTGTGGCAATGTGTTTCCTCAAAAATATGTTTTTCTGCCTGGAAAACAGGACATGTTTATCAGCATTGGCACAAGAACAGATGTTCTTATACAAAGATCCAAATAGAATACAGGATGTTCACACTGTCAGAACAATGTGTTTCCTCAAATCAGCATTGGCAAAAGAACAGATGTTCTTATACAAAGATCCAAACAGAATACAGGATGTTCACAAGGTCAGAAAAGCTGGTCTCTTACAAGATATTGTTAAACAAGGAAGCTTAGTATTGTTTCTACAGGATGAGCAATTCTCCAAAATAGAATATCAATAGGAAATGTATATGTTTATGCATGACTAAAAGTGTATATAAAGAGCTGTATAAATCCAGTTATGTTAGAGGTATGGTAGGGACTCATTTGTCCTGAGGTAAATGTTATATCTCTCACATCATCTGTACTATATGAGAAGTAAAGTTGGAACAGTACTTTTAAGCTGTAACGTTGGTCCATTTGGTTTATTATAAAAAGTTATTTGTTACTGCTCTCTAAAGTTGATGCTGCAAAGTATATTCTATCATCAGTGTATATTCTGCAAGTTTCTGTATGCAACAGACTGTGAATGCAAATATAACCAGACTTTGAATTTTAGCAGAATCCAGCCAGCAAGACTGAGTGTCTTAAGAAGACTTCAAATCCCACAGAAAGCAGCAAGTAGTAAGCAGAGCAGCTCAATATAATTTTTCAATGGCAAGCTAGCCTGCATTTGAACCTACAATCTGCAATTCAAACACAGGGGGAGTGATGGTAAGCCCTGCAGAGGGTCACTTGAGTCATATTGCAGTAACTAACATTTGTACGTATGTGTAAATCCTAAACAGAAGTATTCCAGTTTATGCAGCTTGCAGTAGTAAAGTTTTTTAGACGTCTAATATCCGGAGTGAGACTAGTTCAAGAAATTCGCAGTGCCATAAATTCTCCAAGAAAAGGTGGATGTCCACTTGTACAGCAGTCCGCTGCCTGTTGTGCTTCACCAGCTTCTCAAGTGACTCTGAAAAAATTCTAGCCATCAGCAACAGCAGCCTGATCACCTGTTTTCTTGCTAACTGGTAAGACTTTTTTTCTGTGTCACATATTTAGTGTGGATGATGTTAAACAGTTTGTATATTCTTACATAGTTTGTATATTCTTAGACAGTTTGTATATTAGACAGTATGGATATTATTTATAATTCATGCAGGAGTAAACCAAACTTTAGTAAATTGCAATGTTGGTATACACAGCACATTAGTAAATGTAAAACCTTATTAGGGCAGGTTGATAGTAAGGCATTATGCAAATGTATTACAATATTTGACTGGTATCTCAAAGACAACCATGTGGAATATGACAAATGTTTATTGTGTGCTTCAACAAAAACTGTGTTTTGTGTATTATGCCACAAAAAAGTATTGCATCATATTGCTAAAAAAATAGACTGTAAAGACAGATCTGTTCATGATAAAGAATTAACTAAGGGTAAAGTGTTTCCATTACATTCTGATGTTGAACAGTTATGTCCTGTCACCACATGTGAGTCAAATCAGTTACTGATAGAACCCCTAGTACATTTTGTTACAAAGAAATGTAGTAAACTTCTAAAAGACAGACACAATGAGTTCAGGAAGCTTAGACAAGGGAATCTTGAGGCAATGTTATAACTGCCTCATGTACACAGACAACCCTCTCCTCCTCCCACATAACACAAATACTTGCGAGAGATGCAGCTATTTAGCCAAACTGGAGGCTGAGCTCTCTCCACTCAGGACTGGCAAGACCAGACAGGAGGAGAAGGCAACTACACACACCACAAAACCAGCCTCACATAATGCTACCACTCCACTGAATCAAACACATAAACACACAAAGACATACTCGGAGGCTCTGAGTAAAAATTTACCTAAACAGCAGAGGCCTCCAAAGCAGACACCCAAACAACTGCTACCTCAAGACACCCCACAAGCAACACATAAACCACAAAAGCAGTGTGCAAAGCAGTCACAGCCCTTAAGGCCAAATACAACACCAAACATACTTGTCATAGGTGACTCCATAGTCAGACACACTGACGTCCCACTCACCAGGCTGAACAAGGAGAGGGTCACAGTAAGCTGCCTATCAGGTGCTAGAATCCGCCACATAACACAAGCACTGGTCACTCCATGGCAAGTACAAATATGACACAGTCATTGTCCATGCTGGTGTGAACGACCTGAGACGTACCTCCCTGGACTACATGAAAAGAGATATAGAGGAGCTCTCTGATTATGTAGCCCAGGCAGGTATGACCCTAACCCTGAGCAGTATCCTTCCTTCACCAAGAATGATGCCACAATATAGAGACAAGATGATCAGCTTTAACAATTGGCTTAATGTCTGGTGTCATTCAAAGGGGATCCAGTGTCTGCCTGGGATGACATGCTTGACAAGCCACGCTGCTTCGCAAGGGATGGCTTGCACCTGTCACCCCTGGGATTCCGGATATTGGCTAAGGCTCTTGCCACCCCATAGTGCCTTTTAGGCAAGGCTCAAATTCTAAACCTACCACCCTAGAAAACAAAAATGGGAAGAAACTGAGGGTAATGCTGCTCAATGCCAGAAGTCTAAATCTCAAAATGCACGCACTCGAGGCCCTTCTCAGTATGGAGAACATCGATGTCTGTGCTGTAACTGAAACCTGGTTCAAGGCTCCTGAGAGCACCCCAGCACTATTAGGTTTTACCTCATATCATGCGTTCCGGCCCCAAAACCCGGACCACACCACAAAAGGAGGGGGTGTATCCATATTCATAAAGGATACTCACATCTCCAGGTTGGTGGCAACGCACGAAGCTTCGGAAACCATCCAGGTGCAACTAACCATAGGCAAAACTGCTCTACAAATTGTAGCATGCTACAGGCCACCCTCTCAAACTCAGGAACCCCACACAGCCTTCCTGAAGACACTGGAGGGTATAAATGTATCTCCAAACACCATCATATTGGGTGACTTCAACTACCTGAATATAGACTGGGAACATTACTCAAGCCCTAACTTTCTAGCCCAACGGTTCCTGGAGTTCATAAATTCAAATGCCATGGAACAGCTAGTCACTGTTCCCACGAGAGGAGAAAATATACTAGATCTCATTGTCACAAACATGGGGACAAAATGCTCCACACGGAAGTATATCCCTCATTGGTGAGATCTGATCATAAACTAATCTCACTGGAAATCCACATCCCGCCCCACCCCAAGCAAAAAGACCATTGTGAAGAACTCCTCTAAAGCAAACTTCACACTACTCAAGACTGGTGTGGTATCCTTCAAGGCCCCTGAGCCAGAGGAAACCACAACCCAAGCTCGGAAGCCCTTACAAATGCCTTCTATGAACACCTCCAGGACTGCATGGATCAGGCAATCCCAAATAAAACCAAGACTCTTTCCACAAAGGGCAAACGTCCAGTCTGGTGGACCCCAGCCATTAACAAACTTTACAATAAGAGGAGAAAGCTATTACATGATAGAACAAAATCCATAAAAGGGAAGTCACCCCTGATCATTATTAGTAAAAAATACGAGCACTCATAAAATCAACTAAGGCCAATTTTGAGAGAAAAATTGCCATGGATTCAAAGGACAATCATAAGGCCTTTTTCAGCTATGTTAGGAACCTGGGTGGAAACTCCCAGATATGCTCAGAATTAGTCCAAAATTGATACAAAAATCACTGAACCCACAGACATTGCCAACATACTGGCAGACAGGTTCAGTGCAAACTTCACCCCTCTCCCCTAAAGGAGAGATAACTATCCAAGCCGAGTGTAGCCTCCCGGACATCTCAAGTGCGCAGGTGAAAGCTGCTCTCTCTAAAGCTAAAACACAGCATCAATGGGACTGGATGGTGTCCCCGGCTGTGTGCTACACGAGCTAAATGAGGAATTAAACCCGCACATAAGGCAGCTGTTTAATCTCAGCCTTACCACAGGATACGTGCCCAAGGAGTGGCGTACGGCAACTGTGGTCCCACTCCACAAAGGCGGTGCCTCTACGGACCCTGGTAATTACCGCCCCATAAGCTTAACAAGTCTAGTCTGCAAAGCTATGGAGAGGATCATAATGGAGCTCATAAACAAAGATATAGGGATTTGCAGACATTGGACCCGACCCAGTTTGGCTTTGTCAAGGGAAGATCATGCCTTTTGAACTTGGTTGACTTCTTCGAAACAGTCACCAAGGCCATTGATGAGGGAAAGGCAGTCCATACAGCCTACCTTGACCTTGCAAAGGCTTCGACACAATACCCCACTCAGGTATTGTAGAAAAACTTACCAGCTTAAATGTAAACCCATATGTCACAAGATGGGTTGCAAACTGGCTTAAGGACAGAACCCACAGGGTTAGAGTTGCTGGCGCTGTGTCAGACTCCAAGCCGGTCACAAGTGGTGTCCACAGGGCTCGGTCCTTGGCCCCCTATTGTTTGGCATCTACTTCTCAGAAGTACAGGCCAACATGGGAGGACTTTGGCTGACAAAGTTTGCAGATGACTGCAAACTGGGCCATAGTGGAAAGTGCATCGGACACGGATATCCTTCAGAAGGGACTCACAGAAACAGATAGCTGGTGCCAGAGCCATGGCCTGAAGTTAAACGCCAAAAATGTATAGTCATACCCTTCGGGAAAAACAAGGTAACCCCAAGCTACCATATAGGTGGCAATCCACTAAGCACAGAAGAGGTTATCAGGGACCTGGGGACCCAGGTTGACAGTGGCCTTTCTTTTGACACTCACATTGCTAAAGTGGTTAGAAAGACCTTCTACATTGCCCACCTGATCATGAAGGATTCACATCCAGATCTAGTGAGGTCATTGTTCCCTGTACTCTTCACTTATCAGACCAATAATCGAGTACAATGCCCCATTCGGGATGTATCTCACCCGACATCTGCAGCAATTGGAGAGACCCCAAAAGTTCCTCACCAAAAGGATAAAGGGACTCCAAAATCTGTCATATGCTGCCAGATTGAAGAAACTCCAGCTCTATTCAGTTGCATACCGTCTGCTCAGAGGTGACATGTGCCTGACATACAAGGCCATGTCCAACCCGGAATTAATGGACATGCTCCACCTCAAAAATCCAAATCCACCAAAACCACTAGAGCAAGCGACTTAAACCTTAGCACGGATATAAATAGGACGTGCTGGAGGGATAGATTTATCACTCAGAGACTCCCTATGCTGTGGAATAAAATCCCAGTCCATGTGAGGCAGAGCACCTCGCTGACTCTGTTCAAGAGAAATCTAGACCTGTGGATGGGAGATCGTAGGTTTACCCCAGGAATCAACTCTGTGTCACTGCTGGACAGAGGCACAACAAACTAATGGGCACAGTATTTTTTCATATAAGGGGTGGCGTAAGCCACAATAATTTGGGCTAGGCTTATAAATGCCTTAGGGCAGATAGCCTAGTATAAACCTATGAACCTATGAACCTATACATACATCTTTTCAAAAGGGCATAAGAGTTTCAAATTCAGCAGAAAAGTTTACTAAAGAATGTCAGAAAGACCATGCAACATTACAGGAAATTCAACAGCAGTTGCGGGATAAAGGAAATAAATTAGCTGAACTGACAGAGACTGGGAACTTCCTGCATACACAGCTAATCTGTGCAAAAGAAATATATTTTATAATATGTTTATGTTTTGAAAATGGTTAAGCTTACATGGTGGGATGGTAAAATACAAATCATTCTCAAATGTTTAAAACTTTCATTCAGTTAAAGCAAGACATTTATCAGTACTAGAGTAAAGTAGAGCATATGACTGCCATTCTTAGCATAGTCAAAAGGTAAACAAAACTATTCTAGTGTATAAAATTAAATGAAAATAGTTAAGAATAAAGATTTAAAGTCACAAGACTGACATGCTTGTATAAAGATATACAGATACAAGACAGACATGCATGTATGTTCTTTTCATCTAGAGTACATTTGTTTAAAATGCACAAAAGCAAAAGGCAGACAACAGCAAATACAAATAATGCAAGTATAAACATATGTTAGCTAATATCTATTTTGTTTTTTACAATTTTTTATAATTATATAGTAACACCAAACAGTTAAAGTTCTGAATTTTAAAAATAAATAAAATCACAGATGGTATTATTCAAACAGTTTTTGTAAAATTAATGTCAGGACAGTTAAATAGTTAAATAAATAAAAAAATACTGAAATCCATTTAAGCTAATTGTAAAATAATGTCTGTTTATGTAGTATAAATGCATAGTTATGCAAATCACAATCAAATTAAAGGAAAAATGCCAAAATAATTAACTATAGTTTACAGAATATAAAATGTGAGCTCAGACCTTCCTAGACTGAATGAATAGTTACAGGAAATGTTGGAAACAAGAAGACTGATTGCCAGACAAGTAGTTTGAGTTTTTCTAAAGCATCATTGTTATTAAAACATAATTGTTAAAATGTTTACAGGCAACACTATTTGGTAATTATAATAAAGTCACAATTGTGCATAGATGTCACTGATAATCTGTTTGCAAGTAAATGTTAAAAGAAAAAAACTCCGCTGCATCAAGTACAGCCAGCAAATGGGCTATAGTATACATACAGTTCAAATCAATTGTGCAGAATGATATAAATATCTACTAGAGGTAATAAATAGTAACAGCTTTATAAAAATGATCAAATCAGATAAAAGTCCATAGTTTATTAGTAACCAAATAAAGTAAATGTATGGCCAAAGTGTTGGGCTGACATACATTCTATTCTCACAGCATAAAGCAGGTAAATAGTACTACAGGGGGAGGGGTACTTTCTCAGTTTTACACTGACTGTATAAGCAGTACTGCACAAGGGTCTGAAATAAAGCTATAGAAAAAATAAACAACAAGGGTCTGAAATAAAGCTACACAAAAAATAAATAATAAGGGTCTAAAATAAAGGTACAGGAAAAAAATCTCATTCCTTCTTAACAATACTCTTTTAGAGAGAGGAAAAACAGGTATTAGTGTATTAAAAATACTGGTAAACTGGATTAAACCTAACAGGATAAGATATTTTACAAGTTGTTAATAGCTGTATTTACAACCTGTTAAACTGTAAAGCTATACAAGAGATGGTTTAAAAAACAAGAGATGGCTTAAAATTGATTACAGCTATACAAGAGAGAGTAAAGACATGTAAAAAACTGAACAAGATTGGTCACTATTTTAATTTGTTTTTGGCAAAACAATGTTGGTATAAAAAAGCATGAATATTTTTAATTGCTGAGTATGTAGTTTAAAATAACAGGACATATCAGTATCAGTTCCACTAGATATTTCTAAAGAGACAAACATTTTCCAAGATTTTGCTTAATATTAATGTTATTAAATTTGTAAGATTAGACTAAATGTACTTTATAGTCTTTGTATGTACAAATGCAGAAGAATTCAGTACAAATGAAATTAATGTCTAGTAATGAATATGTGTAAAAAACCATGTTTAAAAAAAAATAAATAAAAAATGGGTCCAGGATACTACTAGATTGAAATGCATGAACAGAAAACAGTCTGTGTAAATACATACTGTACAGGATACATTGTAATAAGTTCAAAAGTAATTTGTCAAGTTGTAATATCACTGGTTTTACCCCAGTAAAATAATTGCTTTCAAATATTTATTATCTAAGCCCAGTTCAGTATTTTACCAAGATGTTAATGAGCAGTTCAGAGACATGAACACAATGTGATGGTTAAAATGACATTAAAACTGTATATTTTCAGCAGTGTATAAATGCTTGCAGTAGCACATAGTTATTGTCTCTTATAGTTAATTCAACAGTTGCAAAGAGTTAATGGAACAGTTCTAAGTCATAAATTGAATTCTGTGATTGCAAAAGAATAAATTGATCAAGTTAAAAAAAATAACATTAAAGCAGACATAGCTCATAATTGATAAAATATTTTCACAGAATAGTCTGCAAAAGAAAAAGTTGTTAAATACATTCAGTTTTGGTAGTAATACCTAATATCATTGTATTAACTATGTAAAATTGCATTTTGATTTGTTGTATCAAAAACAAACTAAAGGTTTTGTTTCTTAATGTTTAAAAACAGAGGGAATTATTAGATATTATGAATATAAGGCTGAAATTAATTCTGTTGTAAATATGCTGAAAGAAAAAGCTTGCTTAAATGCAGAAACAGAGTTTAGTAATATGTGATCAGCAATCATACTAAATGACCATGGCTTGGAAAATAAGGAACCTGCTGAATGGACATTATTTCCCTTACAGACTTAAAAACTTGATGTACGCAAGAGCAAAAATGCAAAATCTGCTTTTAAAGAATGGACAATCACACTCTTACAATGTGTTTCCTCAAAAACATGTTTTTCTGCATGGACAACAGGACACTTTTATTAGCATTGGCAAAAGAACAGATGTTCTTATACAAAGATCCAAACAGAATACAGGATGTTCACACTGTCAGAAAAGCTGGTCTCTTACAAGACATTGTTAAACAAGGAAGCTTAGTATTGTTTCTACAGGATGAGCAATTCTCCAAAATAGAATATCAAGAGGAAATGTATATGTTTATGCATGACTAAAATTGTATATAAAGAGCTGTATGAATCCAGTTATGTTAGAGGTATGGTAGGGACTCATTTGTCCTGAGGTAAATGTTATATCTCTCACATCATCTGTACTATATGAGAAGTAAAGTTGGAACAGTACTTTTAAGCTGCAACATTGGTCCATTTGGTTTATTATAAAAAGTTATTTGTTACTGCTCTCTAAAGTTGATGCTGCAAAGTATATTATCTCATCAGTGTATATTCTGCAAGTTTCTGTATGCAACAGACTGTGAATGCAAATATAACCAAACTTTGAATTTTAGCAGAATCTAGCCAGCAAGACTGAGTGTCTTAAGAAGACTTCAAATCCATCACACCAAGCAGTAAGCTCAATATAATTTTTCAAGTACTAAACGAACCACGACTTCAAAGCCGTTTACCTGCCTTTGCTGAGGTTTCCACTCGTGGGCAAGAGAACAGACAGAATGGCGTTGTGGGGCTTATCAGTGCACCACCTTTCCACGAATGGGTCAATGACACAAACAATTTGTGTTTACATCGTGAAAATAGTGTGGAGCAGCTGGCTGACAACCCCGAACCACAACAGGTTGGTTTAGGCTTAATTACCAAGAAACTGAAGTTGTTTGACTCTAAGTTACTCAAATTGAAAAAAAACTGCTGAAAGATACTTACTGCAACTCATTTTTACACTTCACTAGTTCTCACCCTATTTCCCAGAAATGCTCGATAATAAAAGGTCAGTTAATTAGGGCAGCTAAAGTGGTATCAGTGGAACTGGATTTTTTGGATGAATGTAAGTAATTAAGTGGCATGTTTCAACAAAGAGGGTATCCTCAGCATTTCATTGTACCACTTGTAAACGAAGTACAATCGAAGAGAAAAAATGGGATTATCAACCCCATTTTAAATAAGCCTATCAACACGAGGGAAGTTATTGAAATTGAACCTAGTGAGAATCGACTGACACCAGACTATAATAGACACCATTTGCTGGAATGTCCATATGTGGTAGATGCAGTATGTGTAAGTTTATTGAAACAGGCAGGACATTTGTCATAAATAAGAAAAAGTATGTGTTAAAATATAAGTTGCACTGTAATTCAAAATGTATGGTCTATATTGCTATGTGCACACTATGTAAAGTATTTTATGTAGGCAAAATGTAGCGTAGACTCCATGATAGAGTCTACGAACACACACATGCAATAGCAACTAACAAGCTCAACAATGCACTAGCAAAACACATAACTTTAAACAAAGGACACAATTTTATCTTCAAACCTATAGACCAGATACAGTGCAACATTAGGGGTGGTCCCTTTAATTTGCTACTTGAAGAATGTGAGTTAGCATGGCAAATAAGGCTAAATGCATTTATTGAGCCTGGTTTAAATGAATGTTGGAATATTGCTTGTCTTTTGAAACTAAGGAGTCTTTATAGATAATTTTTGTTACAATGTATGAAACTTTATGTATTTTGAAGCAGGATTTTTAGTCACATACAGCAGTACTTTTAAACCCATGATTTTAACGTACAAAGTTTTTCCACATAATATATATATATATATATATATATATATACACACATTTTTGATACATATATATACTTTCTATACACACACACACACACACACACACACACACACACACACATATATATATATATATATATATATATCTATATATTAATATTATTTATACCAATTCATATATTTTCTCATATTCTTTCTATACTTTTTTGTTATTATATGAAGTGAAACAACTTATATGTAAGATCGAGGGCATTCATTTTAATGAGACAGATCATGTGATGTAATTTTCACTACTTATACTTGACTTGTGTTTTGAAATGGTATCTGAAGAAGTTGCTTTATTGAAAGCGACGAAAAATGCTTCATTAAATGGTTTTAGCAGTTTGGAATATTGTTTTTGAGTCTGAATCTACAGAGCTTTCTTTGTTTTAGATTTGGATACCATCCCAGCCAAACATACAAACTGATCATTCACAATCTCCTTCTTCGGGTGTGGAGGGTGACAACTGGTATAAAATAAAATGGAAGTTGAATAGGCTGGTTTCCTATAAATTTTGGTAACAAATCTCAATAATTTACTACCTTTTCAAATTGCAACATCTAAATAATTGATACCTTCCTTATCGACATTGTGGGTAAATTTGTAAAAGGAGGCAGTGGAGTTAATTTAGTTGACAAATTCAAATATTTTACTATGAAGTTCTCTCCAAATGATAAAAATATCATCCAAAATGTGTATACATTAACCATGA
Source organism: Protopterus annectens (assembly GCF_019279795.1). Lineage (NCBI taxonomy): Eukaryota > Metazoa > Chordata > Ceratodontiformes > Protopteridae > Protopterus > Protopterus annectens. Next base: position 1,790,040,526 of record NC_056735.1, on the reverse strand, counting down.
GTGTTGCAACTGATTTTTAAAGTGAACATCTTTACTATGTTGGTGAAAACCGGGACACTAGTAGCCCCATTACTATACCCCTCAATTGCAAAAATATTGCTCTTCAAAAAAAGTATAGTTAGTTTTTTAAAACTAACTCCATCAGTAAATTAAGAAATTAATTTAATTAGATGTGAAAGTAGTTGATTCAATTAAAAACTGCTGAATCCATGCAAGACTAAGATCATGGGGAATAACACTAAATAAATCAATAACATCAATTGTAACAAACACACTGACTCATTTCAGTAGACCACCCTTTCAATTTATTTAAAAAATCACACATGTCCTTGCACTAGTAAGTAAATTGTTCCAATATCTGATTAAGTTTAATATCAATATATTTTGCCATGGGGTGTGTTTTTGACATTGGCCCGGACAAGCCAGGTTTATCACAAATGATGCATTCACACTGCTCACCTACCTAAAGGCAAATTTTTTTGGGTTGTTGGAGCAGCAAATGCATAATCCCACACAAATACAGGGAAGCCATGCAGACTGCACACAGATGAATCCATAGCCAATAAGTCAACTATAGCTATAAATTGTGTGATATCAATACTACTCACTGCATCACTGTAATGATAATCAGTTATTGTCACACACACCTTGCTTCTGTTAGACCACCAAAGAGCGACACTTATTGTGTGGATTCCAAACCACCAAAGATAGACACTTATCCTGTGCAGTCCACACTACCAAAGGTAGACACTTATTGTGTATAGTCCTGACCACCAAAGACAGACACTTACTGTGTACAGCCCACACCACCAAAGATAGACACTTACTGTGTACAGCCCACACCACCTATGATAGACACTTATTGTGCACAGTCCTGATGCTCGTGGTAGAGAGAAATTAGGGCCGACTTGTTATACTTCAATAAAGTTCACCCCCCCACCCCCACAAACACAAAAACATATGAGTCAAAGCAATGTTATTTTTGCACTAATTTTTACTCTATGAAGCTGCGGTGGTGCAGCGGTAGCATTGTCACCTCACAGCAAGAGGTTCTCCAGTTAGATTCTTGGCTGGAGCACCTTTTGTGTTGAGTCTGCATGTCCTCCCCATGGCCGAGTGGCATTCGAAAGACGTGTGAATGGGCATGCCTTCGTTGAAGGTTGAGCATTGGGCTGGCACCTTGGCACTGTAAAAATCTACTGCCAATTATTAGCTGATCAGAGTTCCACTGTGGTGATCCCTAACTGGGAAAAGCCGAAAGAAGAAGAAGACGTTGTTTGATTCTACTCTGTTTAATTTCTCTAAATCTTTAGGGTTTTTAATACCATGACAGGAATGTCCTCTATTCCTAAGTCAGGGTATAATTAAACTTCATGTAATTAGTACAGTTTCAGTCTTTGATGTTAGCCAAAACTGCTCTTCACAGCATAAACAATGTGCCCAGAATTGACTCCTGCAAATTATATGGTGTTACATGTATTGGTAGCATATCTAAGTACTACTGTAGATTCTTTTTTTTTATTAGACCCATTGCCCCTACTGCTATTGGAACTGTCTGGATATCTTTCTTCCACATCGTTTCTGGCTACAGATCCTGATATTTTTTGACTTTATGTCTCTCTGTGTGTGAGATACTGCAATTGCTAGGTGTAGCAATTTCAGTGATTAATGCTACTTTTATCTTTTATTTTTTTTTTTTCATATACAACTATATCTGGTTTTCTCACATTTGTTTTTGAACTGTTGGGAATGGGTGATTCCATGTGATGTACAGTTCATTATTCTCTATGTTTTTTTGTTCATATTTAGAATGCTTCTCTTTTTCTTCTATATTGTAGTGTTTGCACAATCCACAATGTAACAGTCTTACCACTTTACTACGTCTTTCAGTGCACAGGCTCTCTGAGTATACCGCACCCAGCAGCAAGGTGAGCAACTATATCCAATTCTTTTATTTGCCTGTTTAAATGATAGTTTAAACATAAGATGTGCACTATGCTGGTATAACTAACCACACCCTTTTTCTCCATAGTGATCCTTTATTCGTCTCTGCATTTTTACGAATGACATGAATGATACTTTTATTTCTGTTAGTTCCTCTCTGGTAGAATATATTTTGAACTATTTATCAAACCTGTCCTTATGTCTTTTGTTCAAAAACAGTTTAAACGCACTAAAAAATTCTACTACACCTTGAAAAAAACAACTGCATTTCTCTTGAGGACTACATGTTCATGCATGCACTGCACCCGAGCTTAAGTAAGCTCTTTGGGATCCCTAAAATATACAAAAATCCACAGGATCCCCCTTTCAGATGTATCGTTTCTGATAAATGAACTAAGCAGTGAAATACTTTAACTCTAACTTCCTTGCCATTCTTAACCACCATGCTCCAACCAAATTAATTTGAATTAAAACCAATTCTGCCCCATGGCTTTCAAAAGAAACCAAACAAAAAATCCATCTTAGAAATAAATATTGGGCCAAATGGAGAATGACTAAAATCCCTGTAGACCAACACACCATTAGACAGTTAAGAAATGACACTAAGAAAGCTATACTCTCTGATAAAAGAAACTACTACCTACAATTTCAGCAAGCTAACCAAAACAACCCACAAAAATTCTGGGCTAGCATTAACCAATTACTCCATCCAGGTCAATCCACTACACCAAACCCTCAAAATACTGACCACAAAACTCCCATGCATACAGCCAATATCTTCAATACCTTTTTTACTAATACACCTGCATTTCTTAATTCTTTTAGAGTGTCAAGTGTATTCAACCCACCTTTGCATTCTGGGTTGAATATTTTTGAAAAACTATGTGACATTGATTTTAGGGCTGGACTTAATAATAACATACAGGATTGAGAATAAGAAGTAACATATCCAAACATGAATTAGATTTCATCTCACTTCTTAATGAATGTAATGTTAGAGTCATGAAACCAGATAAGGGTGGGGGTCTGGTTTTCATGGACGAATATGTGTATGAAAACAAAATGCTCATGCATTTACAATCTGATACATATTTGAGATCCAGTCTTAATGAAGTGCATGTAACCTATAAGAAAATCATGGGAGTGTTGGATGATCTCTTTCTAGAGGGTAGTATTGATTGCAACACCTTTCACTATTTGTCCATGCCAGCACCAAAGGTTCCTACCATTTTTGGCACACCCAAAATTTATTTTTTTTATTTTATTTTATTTTATTTTACATTTGTTGACCGGGATAGTCCAGCTGGATACATGTCCGTTTTCAGTGGAGGCCCGGGGAGAAAAGCTCCAAAGAACAGAGGTACAAGAGCACATATTCAAAACAATACAATGGAAATTAGACATTTAGTATAATATGTTGAGTACACTTCTAAAATAGGAAAAGCTCCAAAGAACAGTGGTACAAGAGCACATATTCCAAACAATACAATAGAAATTAGACATTTAGTACAATATGTTGAGTACACTTCTAATATTGGATAAGAACAATAAGTAATAAAAAAAAAGATGTAATCCTGGGAAAAAAAGGAGTTGGTTAGATGGATTGTAAAGGTTATAAGGTGCACCCATTTGAATTGGGTTACGTAGTGGCTAGGCTAGGCCGTTTGGGGTCAAGGGCATGTGATATTAGTCGGGATTAGGGCATGGGCATAACCATTGGGTTTTTAGAAACGCTTGGAGGTGAATTTTAAATTGGTCCAGAGTGGTCATTTGTCTAAGGTTGCTTGGAAGGGCATTCCATGTCTTGCCAATGGAATTGGCATAGAGAGCTTCCCCTCCTGAGTTGTTAGGTTTGATGGTCAATACTTGACTACTTTTGGATGACCTGAGGGACGACAGATTTGAATAGGAGGTAAGAATGTTATTTAGAGAGGGAGTTTTGTCAGGGTGTTTAATGATTTTGAATGCCTCAGTAAGCTGGTTGAGTTTCAGAACATTAGGCAATTCTAACCATCCTAGTATTCTTAGGTTTAGTCAGTGGTGGGTACGGTAGGGCATACCTGTGATAAATCTAGCTATGTGGTGATAGGCAGTGGATAGTTTATTAAGTTCTTTTTTATGAAGGAAGGAGAATATAGGGGAGGCATATAGGAGGGTGGAGAGGAGATGAGTTCGGGCAATGGTTAGCTTGGTGTGAGGGGTTAAGAATTTCTTAATCCTGTACATGGACCCGAGTTTCTTGTTAAGTGTTTTAATGGTCAGATTCACGTGCATGTCAAATCTAAGTTTGTGGTCTATTGTCACCCCAAGTAGTTTGGTGTGGGAGATTGGAAAGATTTTGGTGCCATTGTTAGCAGAGACAGCAAAGGTAGGGGTTTGGGTGCTGGGAAATTGTAGACTGGGAGGTATTGCTGGAGAAGGGAAGAATAAAAGTAATTTGGTTTTGGTTGGATTGAGTAGGAGTTTTAGGTCTGAGAACCATTTTTCGACTAATGAGAAGCAGGTTTGGGTAGTAGCTTGAAGGTTGGTGAGAGAGACGTCAGAACAAATAAGGGTAGAGTCATCTGCATATTGGATGCAGGTGGTATTGGGAAGGACTGAGTGTAAACCGTTAATGAAGAGAGAGAAAAGAAGGGGACCGAGGATAGATCCTTGAGGTACACCGATATTGGTGGGGAGAAGGTCTGAAATCATATTTTGCCACAGTACCGCTTGTTTTCTACCAGAGAGGTATGCGTTGAACCAACTTATGGTGGATTTGCTAAGATTGAAGGTTTCCAGTGTGAGGAGAAGTTGTTTATGGTTAACCATATCAAAGGCTTTTGATAGGTCAAGAAAGAGCGCAGAGGAAATTAATTTGTTATTCCGGTTGCAGTTGATTGCATCAACAAAGGTGAGGAGAGCAGTGGTGGTACTATGATGCGGGCGAAAGCCGTGTTGGGAGTTAGATAGGAGATTATTATGGGTAAGGTGGGTGATAAGTTGCTTGTGAATGCAGCGTTCCATAATTTTGGATAGAGGGGACAGAATTGCAATGGGTCTATAATTAGATGTATCAGTGGAGGGACCTCCTTTGTGGAGAGGAATGATATAGGAGATTTTCCAGATAGTGGGAATAGAGGCTTCAGAGATAGAACAGTTAATAAGGATAGATACAGGGTAAGCAATGGCATCAGCTGCTATTTGCAAGTATTTTGCCGGAAGTAGGTCAGCCGATAGGGTGGTTGGTTTGAGTTTTTTTAGGAGGGTACGGATATAGAAGGTAGAGGTGGGTGCTAAGTTGAAGGCAGGTTGATTAGGAACCTTGGGGGTGGTTGCGGCCAAGGGGGAAGAGGTAAGCTGACTGGCAAGGGACTGGATAGTCTCAGTAAAAAAAGAATTAAAAGAGTTTGCAATCTCACTTGGATCTTTATCCATGAGTGTTGCAGGTATGGGGGTGGAAGATTTACCTGGATGGAGGAGTTGGTTGAAGCCAGCCCAAAATTTTTTAGGGTTGTTTTGATGCTTATCTTGGAGGTGATAGAAATATTGCTTTTTATCGGATGTAACGGCTGCTTTAGTTGAGTTTCTAAGCTGAAGGAATTTGCTACGGTCTAGGGGGGTTTTAGTGGTCCTCCATTTGTTCCATGCCAGGTTTCTGAGTTTAATTTTATTTTTTGTGTCATTAGATAGCCAAGGTGCGATACGATCCCTGATTCTAATGAGTCGTTTCGGAGCATGGGAGTCAAGTATTTTGAGGAAAGTGTCATTAAAATGGGATACACTCTCTTCTAAGGGAAGGGTTTTTAGGATGGACCAGTTGCATGCTTTAAGGTCTGCAAGAAATTGTTCCGGGATGAAATTCTTGCTGTTCCTAACAAGTCTGGTTGGGGGGGTGAGTGTTTGGACATTTGTGTTTTGTTATAAAGGTAATGAGGTGGTCGCTAAGGTCATTGGGGAGGGTCCCCACGGTATAGTTGGTAGGGTCTTTGTTTGTAAGGATCCAGTCAATGGTACTATCTTTTTGTTGGGGATATCCAATTCTAGTGGGAGAAAGAATAAGTTGGGAAAAACCATGTAAGTTAATAGGGAGAGGATTGGGATGAGAGGAGTATAGAGACCAGTCAATGTTAACGTCTCCTAGAATTATTGTTTCTTGTGGGTAGAAGGTGGTAAGCCAGTTGAGGGTTTGTTCAAGGATTTCAGTGTTGTTCCCTGGGGGTAAATAGGTGACTATGAGATTAATACTTTTTTGGTTATTTAGGCTTAGTTTTAGGGCAATCAATTCTTGGTTGTGGAGAATTGGAGGTTGAAGGGGATGTCTGGTAATGTTCAAGGAGTTCTTGAATAAAACTGCTATTCCTCCACCCTTTCTTGTAACTCTATCTGCCCTGAGGATGTTATACCCAGGTGGGATGATCTCCTCATCCTTGGTGATAGGTTTGAGCCAGGTTTCAGAAAGACACATAATGTCAGGGGAGTGGATTTCTAGCAAAGCATGTAAGTTGTGAACTTTGTTGTTGATGCTTCGTACATTGAGGTGAAGCATATGGAGTGAGCCTAATGGGCTTCTAGGAGTGCTTCCAGAGTTTAAGCCTAGGTCAATGGAGGGGCCAGGGTTGGGGTGGATGTCACCATCTCTAGTTATGGATTTTTTTAAATGGTCAAGTATTCTTTGGAGTTTAATTATTAGTATGAGATAATCCCTAGATGAGGATGTTTTTGGGTAAGAGAGGGTGAGGGGGAAGCAGTAGGGATTATTGTTAGAAGTTGGGTAAAAAGAGGGATGAATACAATTGAGGGTGACATGGGAGTACAGGGAGGTTTGACTGTTGGGTAGGTAGGCGTCTGCAGGGTTTAAGGTATCATAACTTGTTAGCAGGTAGGTTGAGATAAGTAGAAGCATTATAGGAGGGAGATTAGTATAAGAGTGTCCTGCCATGGTGTGGGGGGGGGTGAGCTGCCTTGTTACGATTAGTGAACAGAGAGACTAGGAGGCGGGAGGTGAGAGGGTGGATGGATAGGGGGGGTGGCCCTTGAAGTAAAGTCAGGTGATGAGTGGGGGAGTGGTATACAGGAGAGGGACTCTTGCGATTGGGTGGAGGGAAGAGGGATGGATCTAATGATCAAAATAAATGTAGAGGTAGTGGGGGCGGGTGGGAATAGGGGGCAGGGTGGGGCGCGGAGCGAGCCCGAGCATAGCGAGGGCGAAGCGGAGCGGGGATTACACCGCCGAGGATTTACCTTCTTCTAAAGGTAGCCGCCTTTAAAAGTATGTAGCAGACTGTTACTCTTAGTCAAAGGTCCACTATTATAGTAGGATTAAGTTTACAGGTGGCAAATAACTGATGGTAGAATTCAGATAGCAAATGGCTTGCTTTTAAGCAATGAGTTAGATTGGAGGAGAATAAACAAGTCTGTGGTCTTTCCGTTGGTGCCTGACACTAAACAGTCAGTAAAAATGCTGTGAGAAAGGTATATTCTTTACCTAGGCAGGTGAATTATAGTTGCCTTAACTAGCTGTGTGCATTCGCACAGGAGAGGGTCGTCGTAGGGCTGCCGTGTTGGATAGGTGCCACGCGATACTTTTGGGTTAGGGGCTGAGAGGAGAAAATAAAGTACAGAATGGTTAAGATTCAAGCAGTACACAAGTCACAGCTAATTTAAACAGTTTGAGATAAAACATGTAATGGCGTTTTTCTTCTGAGTAAAACAGTTACAGAATATTAATCACATATCACTATTTTACTGTTTGGCGACCTGCGTTATACTGGGGCGCTGAGGCTACGCCACTGGGCCTTCAGAGCGTGCACTGAAGTACGCACCGTAAGCAATAGTAACAAATATAACAAGTTTAGAGCTTAAGCATGTAAAGAAACACTTTACACTGGAGGTCAAGTCAAAAATACAAAACATATAAAAGAGTTAAGCTAGGATGAGCGAGCAATACTAACAACGCGCTCACGTTTCAGCAGTAACCCTGGTAGTGAACTTCTTAACAAACACGGTTATTCAACTGCAAGAACAACAAAACACTTCTAAAGCAGGGTAAAAGAGGCTGGATGAGCGTGCTTCACAAGCGACTGGCTAAATCACAACTGTGAATGACACATGCTCTCATTCAATCGATTTACTCAACAAACAAGCATTAGTTCCATAGCAAACAACTGCATCATCAAATCAAAGCAAGGCTAGTATCACAGTGAATTCACCCACAACAAACCTTGGTTAAGTTGGAAATAACTGTTGAAAAAAGACAATGCAGGGTAGGAATCAACTGCAACATACCCTAATTACTCCAAAAGGCGACCGTAAATGTGCAGAGGTCTGGTCGGTTCTGGTCCCTAGACAAAATGACGCGGCGGAGCGGGGATTACACCGCCGAGGATTTACCTTCTTCTAAAGGTAGCCGCCTTTAAAAGTATGTAGCAGACTGTTACTCTTAGTCAAAGGTCCACTATTATAGTAGGATTAAGTTTACAGGTGGCAAATAACTGATGGTAGAATTCAGATAGCAAATGGCTTGCTTTTAAGCAATGAGTTAGATTGGAGGAGAATAAATAAGTCTGTGGTCTTTCCGTTGGTGCCTGACACTAAACAGTCAGTAAAAATGCTGTGAGAAAGGTATATTCTTTACCTAGGCAGGTGAATTATAGTTGCCTTAACTAGCTGTGTGCATTCGCACAGGAGAGGGTCGTCTTAGGGCTGCCGTGTTGGATAGGTGCCACGCGATACTTTTGGGTTAGGGGCTGAGAGGAGAAAATAAAGTACAGAATGGTTAAGATTCAAGCAGTACACAAGTCACAGCTAATTTAAACAGTTTGAGATAAAACATGTAATGGCGTTTTTCTTCTGAGTAAAACAGTTACAGAATATTAATCACATATCACTATTTTACTGTTTGGCGACCTGCGCTATACTGGGGCGCTGAGGCTACGCCACTGGGCCTTCAGAGCGTGCACTGAAGTACGCACCGTAAGCAATGGTAACAAATATAACAAGTTTAGAGCTTAAGCATGTAAAGAAACACTTTACACTGGAGGTCAAGTCAAAAATACAAAACATATAAAAGAGTTAAGCTAGGATGAGCGAGCAATACTAACAACGCGCTCACGTTTCAGCAGTAACCCTGGTAGTGAACTTCTTAACAAACACGGTTATTCAACTGCAAGAACAACAAAACACTTCTAAAGCAGGGTAAAAGAGGCTGGATGAGCGTGCTTCACAAGCGACTGGCTAAATCACAACTGTGAATGACACATGCTCTCATTCAATCGATTTACTCAACAAACAAGCATTAGTTCCATAGCAAACAACTGCATCATCAAATCAAAGCAAGGCTAGTATCACAGTGAATTCACCCACAACAAACCTTGGTTAAGTTGGAAATAACTGTTGAAAAAAGACAATGCAGGGTAGGAATCAACTGCAACATACCCTAATTACTCCAAAAGGCGACCGTAAATGTGCAGAGGTCTGGTCGGTTCTGGTCCCTAGACAAAATGACGCGGCGGAGCGGGGATTACACCGCCGAGGATTTACCTTCTTCTAAAGGTAGCCGCCTTTAAAAGTATGTAGCAGACTGTTACTCTTAGTCAAAGGTCCACTATTATAGTAGGATTAAGTTTACAGGTGGCAAATAACTGATGGTAGAATTCAGATAGCAAATGGCTTGCTTTTAAGCAATGAGTTAGATTGGAGGAGAATAAACAAGTCTGTGGTCTTTCCGTTGGTGCCTGACACTAAACAGTCAGTAAAAATGCTGTGAGAAAGGTATATTCTTTACCTAGGCAGGTGAATTATAGTTGCCTTAACTAGCTGTGTGCATTCTCACAGGAGAGGGTCGTCTTAGGGCTGCCGTGTTGGATAGGTGCCACGTGATACTTTTGGGTTAGGGGCTGAGAGGAGAAAATAAAGTACAGAATGGTTAAGATTCAAGCAGTACACAAGTCACAGCTAATTTAAACAGTTTGAGATAAAACATGTAATGGCGTTTTTCTTCTGAGTAAAACAGTTACAGAATATTAATCACATATCACTATTTTACTGTTTGGCGACCTGCGCTATACTGGGGCGCTGAGGCTACGCCACTGGCCTTCAGAGCGTGCACTGAAGTACGCACCGTAAGCAATGGTAACAAATATAACAAGTTTAGAGCTTAAGCATGTAAAGAAACACTTTACACTGGAGGTCAAGTCAAAATACAAAACATATAAAAGAGTTAAGCTAGGATGAGCGAGCAATACTAACAACGCCACGCTTCAGCAGTAACCCTGGTAGTGAACTTCTTAACAAACACGGTTATTCAACTGCAAGAACAACAAAACACTTCTAAAGCAGGGTAAAAGAGGCTGGATGAGCGTGCTTCACAAGCGACTGGCTAAATCACAACTGTGAATGACACATGCTCTCATTCAATCGATTTACTCAACAAACAAGCATTAGTTCCATAGCAAACAACTGCATCATCAAATCAAAGCAAGGCTAGTATCACAGTGAATTCACCCACAACAAACCTTGGTTAAGTTGGAAATAACTGTTGAAAAAAGACAATGCAGGGTAGGAATCAACTGCAACATACCCTAATTACTCCAAAAGGCGACCGTAAATGTGCAGAGGTCTGGTCGGTTCTGGTCCCTAGACAAAATGACGCGGCGGAGCGGGGATTACACCGCCGAGGATTTACCTTCTTCTAAAGGTAGCCTTTAAAAGTATGTAGCAGACTGTTACTCTTAGTCAAAGGTCCACTATTATAGTAGGATTAAGTTTACAGGTGGCAAATAACTGATGGTAGAATTCAGATAGCAAATGGCTTGCTTTTAAGCAATGAGTTAGATTGGAGAAGAATAAACAAGTCTGTGGTCTTTCCGTTAGTGCCTGACACTAAACAGTCAGTAAAAATGCTGTGAGAAAGGTATATTCTTTACCTAGGCAGGTGAATTATAGTTGCCTTAACTAGCTGTGTGCATTCGCACAGGAGAGGGTCGTCGTAGGGCTGCCGTGTTGGATAGGTGCCACGCGATACTTTTGGGTTAGGGGCTGAGAGGAGAAAATAAAGTACAGAATGGTTAAGATTCAAGCAGTACACAAGTCACAGCTAATTTAAACAGTTTGAGATAAAACATGTAATGGCGTTTTTCTTCTGAGTAAAACAGTTACAGAATATTAATCACATATCACTATTTTACTGTTTGGCGACCTGCGCTATACTGGGGCGCTGAGGCTATGCCACTGGGCCTTCAGAGCGTGCACTGAAGTACGCACCGTAAGCAATGGTAACAAATATAACAAGTTTAGAGCTTAATCATGTAAAGAAACACTTTACACTGGAGGTCAAGTCAAAAATACAAAACATATAAAAGAGTTAAGCTAGGATGAGCGAGCAATACTAACAACGCGCTCACGTTTCAGCAGTAACCCTGGTAGTGAACTTCTTAACAAACACGGTTATTCAACTGCAAGAACAACAAAACACTTCTAAAGCAAGGTAAAAGAGGCTGGATGAGCGTGCTTCACAAGCGACTGGCTAAATCACAACTGTGAATGACACATGCTCTCATTCAATCGATTTACTCAACAAACAAGCATTAGTTCCATAGCAAACAACTGCATCATCAAATCAAAGCAAGGCTAGTATCACAGTGAATTCACCCACAACAAACCTTGGTTAAGTTGGAAATAACTGTTGAAAAAAGACAATGCAGGGTAGGAATCAACTGCAACATACCCTAATTACTCCAAAAGGCGACCGTAAATGTGCAGAGGTCTGGTCGGTTCTGGTCCCTAGACAAAATGACGCGGCGGAAATACCGCGAGGGTGTAATGAAACCTCGGATTACACCGCCGAGGATTTACCTTCTTCTAAAGGTAGCCGCCTTTAAAAGTATGTAGCAGACTGTTACTCTTAGTCAAAGGTCCACTATTATAGTAGGATTAAGTTTACAGGTGGCAAATAACTGATGGTAGAATTCAGATAGCAAATGGCTTGCTTTTAAGCAATGAGTTAGATTGGAGGAGAATAAACAAGTCTGTGGTCTTTCCGTTGGTGCCTGACACTAAACAGTCAGTAAAAATGCTGTGAGAAAGGTATATTCTTTACCTAGGCAGGTGAATTATAGTTGCCTTAACTAGCTGTGTGCATTCGCACAGGAGAGGGTCGTCTTAGGGCTGCCGTGTTGGATAGGTGCCACGCGATACTTTTGGGTTAGGGGCTGAGAGGAGAAAATAAAGTACAGAATGGTTAAGATTCAAGCAGTACACAAGTCACAGCTAATTTAAACAGTTTGAGATAAAACATGTAATGGCGTTTTTCTTCTGAGTAAAACAGTTACAGAATATTAATCACATATCACTATTTTACTGTTTGGCGACCTGCGCTATACTGGGGCGCTGAGGCTATGCCACTGGGCCTTCAGAGCGTGCACTGAAGTACGCACCGTAAGCAATGGTAACAAATATAACAAGTTTAGAGCTTAATCATGTAAAGAAACACTTTACACTGGAGGTCAAGTCAAAAATACAAAACATATAAAAGAGTTAAGCTAGGATGAGCGAGCAATACTAACAACGCGCTCACGTTTCAGCAGTAACCCTGGTAGTGAACTTCTTAACAAACACGGTTATTCAACTGCAAGAACAACAAAACACTTCTAAAGCAGGGTAAAAGAGGCTGGATGAGCGTGCTTCACAAGCGACTGGCTAAATCACAACTGTGAATGACACATGCTCTCATTCAATCGATTTACTCAACAAACAAGCATTAGTTCCATAGCAAACAACTGCATCATCAAATCAAAGCAAGGCTAGTATCACAGTGAATTCACCCACAACAAACCTTGGTTAAGTTGGAAATAACTGTTGAAAAAAGACAATGCAGGGTAGGAATCAACTGCAACATACCCTAATTACTCCAAAAGGCGACCGTAAATGTGCAGAGGTCTGGTCGGTTCTGGTCCCTAGACAAAATGACGCGGCGGAAATACCGCGAGGGTGTAATGAAACCTCGGATTACACCGCCGAGGATTTACCTTCTTCTAAAGGTAGCCGCCTTTAAAAGTATGTAGCAGACTGTTACTCTTAGTCAAAGGTCCACTATTATAGTAGGATTAAGTTTACAGGTGGCAAATAACTGATGGTAGAATTCAGATAGCAAATGGCTTGCTTTTAAGCAATGAGTTAGATTGGAGGAGAATAAACAAGTCTGTGGTCTTTCCGTTGGTGCCTGACACTAAACAGTCAGTAAAAATGCTGTGAGAAAGGTATATTCTTTACCTAGGCAGGTGAATTATAGTTGCCTTAACTAGCTGTGTGCATTCGCACAGGAGAGGGTCGTCTTAGGGCTGCCGTGTTGGATAGGTGCCACGCGATACTTTTGGGTTAGGGGCTTGGTTAAGTTGGAAATAACTGTTGAAAAAAGACAATGCAGGGTAGGAATCAACTGCAACATACCCTAATTACTCTAAAAGGTGACCGTAAAATTCACAAAAATCTAATCGATCCCCCTTTAAGGCCCATAGTAGATGGACGGGGTTCTATTACTTATGCTTGTGCCAAGTATATTGATGGTATCCTTAAACCATAAATTCAGGGGGAACCTCAGATCTGTAAATATTCCTGGGATTTTTTGGAGAATTTTAATAAAATTGAATACCATTCGGATGTGATCTTTCTGGTGGTAGATGTTAAAGATCTTTATACAGTTTTACCTCACCAATTAGGTATTGACTGGACAAGAAATTTCATGTTAGCTAAAAAAGCCACCAATATACAGATGTACCTAGTGGAAACTCTACTAGATGTAGTGTTATCAAACAACTTTCTGGTTTTTAAAGACCATTTTTTTCTCCAAAATATAGGAATTGCCGTGGGGTCACCCTGTGGGTGTAGTTTTGCTAATAGCGTTATGGCGTTTTGGGAACGTAACTTGCTGTTCAATAGTTAATTGTACCAACAACATGTCTCTTGGTATACTAGATACCAAGATGACATGTGTTTTATCTGGAAGTACCCGCAAAATCTTATCCCTGAGTTTATTGACAATATTTCTGGAATGACTGACTTTCTAGAATTTACGTATTCCATAGGAGTTGATGAAATGAACTTTTTGGATGTTAAAATCTGTAAGGACAAAACTAATAATAAATTTAAGTCTTTAATTTACAGAAAGCCAACCCATTCAAATAGTTATCTCCATTTTTCTAGTCGTCACCCCTTCCATCAAAAAAGGAGTGTAGTGAAGGGGCAATTTGTCAGGGCTGCCAGAATGATCTCAGATGATACTGATTTCATTGAGGAATGTGACATTATCAGTAAAATGTTTCTGAGTAGAGGGTATCCTGACAGTCTTATTGTGGGGACGTTGCAGGAAGTTCAGGGCAAAAGGACCACTGGGCATTTTATGCCTTTGTTGGGTGGAGGTTTGATGGGTAGAGCTAATAATGACATCATGAATACAGATTCCCTTGTTCACCCTAGAATTAACTTTTTGTTCACATATAGTGTGGACTTTAAATTTATAAGGGAAGTAGTGGCTAAGAATTGGAGCATCATACTAGAAGATTGAGCTCTAGTTAAGGTTTTGGGTACATTTCCAAAATACACATATCGAAGGGGTATTAATCTCAAAAACCTTGTTGAAATGGTCGTAGATAAACCAAAGGACAAACTAAAGGGTATGCGAAAATGTGCCCACAATGTAAATTTATTCACAATGATAAGAAAGTGTACATTAACAGGAAAAATTATTTTATCAAGGGTAATTACAACTGTGATACACAGGGAGTAATATATGTAGCTTTATGTGAGAAATGTCCTTCCTTCTATATAGGCAAAACAGAGAGAAAAATAAAGAAAATAATTTATGAACACCTGTATGCCATAGGTAGGAAGGTCCTCACAAATGCACTTACTAGGCACATTCTAGATTTCCCTGATCATTGTTTTGCATTTTGTGTGTTGTACCAGGTTAGAAATGATATAAGAGGAGGACCCTGGCAGTTGCATCTAGAAGAGCAAGAGTTATTTTGGCAAATTAGAACATGTGCTCACCTCCCCCCAGGGTTAAATGATTTTGCATCCATAAAGTGTGTGCTTAAACTTAAAGCTCTTCTTAGGTAAATGCTATTTGGCAATTTGTATAGCATGTTATAGCAACTTTAATGTGAGACAGCTTCTCTTTGAATAATATATTTAATTATTTTACTATCCTTAAGCATTCAGTTTTTTATGCCATTGAGTGTTTTTTTAAAGTAGCTTGTAACTTTGTTGTATTATATACACTTTATATTTGTTTTTTTGTATGAATATGTGCTTCTTGTGTAAACATTTGTTTGACACTGACTAAAAAGATTAAGCAAGGAAGGTTTTATAATATGATAATTATAGGTGTAACCATTTTAAATTGATTCATGACAGTGATTGGTTTATTAACGATTAATGAATGTGAACAACTTTTTTATATAAAAATAGACCTGTGTGGAGTGACTTTTGTCTGATGAAGGCTGGGCATTTGCTTAGCTGAAAGCGCTTACCTTGAATAAAACAGTCCGTGCCATTTTTATCCAGCTTGATTCTGCTTTCCAGTTTTGTTTTACCTTTTTTACTAATGCTATCCAAACACTAGCTAGTCAGCTATCACCTAATAGCTTCACTTTACCTTCCTATAACTCAACCTCACTCCCTCCTTTTCATCTTTAACCTGCCCCAACAACATATATTCTAACCCTTATACAAAAACTAAAACCATGCTCTCCCTCAGAAGGCCAACTACCTGCTGAATTTCTACAGCTATCAGCCAAGGCTATCGCATATCCCATTTTCATTCTAATCAACAAAACTATTACCGAAGGTCACATCCCTAGCTTATGGAAAGTCTCCCATATTATCCCCCTCCATAAAGGTGGACACTCCACTGAACTCTCTAACTACCGTCCCATTGCCCTTCTTTCTCCTTTGGCAAAGATCATGGAGAAATGCATCCATCGGCAATTACTTGACCACTTAACCCAAAATAACTTACTTTCCAGCTGTCAACAAGGTTTCAGACCTTCACACAGCACTACCACTGCCCTCCTTTCCTTTACTGATTGCATTAACAAAAAACGCAACCTTAATAATCTTTCCTCTGCACTATTTAGTGACCTGTCTAAAGCATTTGACATGGTAAATCACCAGATTCTCATCAACATACTCAAATCCCTGTCATTAGATGCACCTTCCATAAAATGGTTCCAGTCCTACCTAGATAAAAGACAACAGGCTATACTATGGCACAAAACTTTATCTACCCTCCTGCCCATTACCCTTGGTATCCCTCAAGGGTCCATCCTAGGACCTCTCCTTTTCTCCATATTTATTAATGACCTTCATCTAGCCATCCCCCTAGCCACATGCATACAATATGCTAATGACTCCACGCTGATATGCTCAACCACATCCACCCCTGAACTTCACTCTCTTACCCAGAAGGTATTTAAAACAGTTGAACAATGGTTCACACAGTGTTGCCGTCTCCTGAACCCCCAAAAAATGAAACTCTTCCTCTTCAATCCTACCCACAAGTCCTCTCGTTTTGATTTCTCAGTTACATTGACCAATGGTACCATTATATCACCAGACCCAACCACCAAACTACTGGGTATCACCAGTGACAACAATCTGAACTTTGACATCCATATCAACAATACTACAAAAACTGTCAGCAAAAAACTTGTCTCTTTCTATGGGATTAAACCCTTCCTTTCACCTACAGTCAAAAAAACTATAGCTCACACTCATCTAATCTCCACACTCCTTTATGCCTCGCTCATTTTTACTAAGCTATCTAAAGATAACCTCAGCAAATTGGAAATGTCTTACAATAACACTGCCAGATTTGTTACAGGCAACCCATTTAGAACCCACCATTGCATTAATATAAAGCAGCTAGGATGGCTTGAACTACAAAACCTGATTAAATTCCACCAACTTACCATTGCCCATAACACCCTTTATTAAGCTTCCAATACTCCTATTCTATCTACCCTCATCACCCCCTATAAAAATCTGAAGTCCTTATGGTCCTCACACAAGCTTCTTGTACACACCTCTAAACCTACCAATAAGGCTGGGGACTCTCTCTTCTCCAATGCTGTTGGAAGATCCTAGAATCTTCTCCCCAGTGACCTTTCCTCACTTCCCTCTTTATCACGCTTCAAAAACAGACTGAAACTTTTCCTCAGAACACACTGGTTATGCCCCTGTACTAAACCTGACTAGTCATCTATTGCTTCAGACTTGGCTCTGCCTACCCCATACTACTCATGAACTGTTATACCTTCATTATTGACTATAAATACCATCTCCCTCTAAATTACACTATTTCCAACCTCTGTGGATATCTATTATTGAGGGAACTCTGTATTAAATGCAATTAACCTGCCTTCTTTTTTTATTTGTTTTTTTATTATGTATTGTACCTGTATGTTGTATTGTACCTGTTTTTTTCACTGTTATGATTTTTGTCTTTGCTGAATATTCTGTGTTAACCTGTAATATGCATTCTATATATGACTGTTGCTGTTATTTGTTGTTTTATAATTTTCTGTCTTGAAGCTTATCTCCCCAGGCCTCTACTGAAAATGGGCATATACCCAGTTAGACTAGCCCAGTCAACAAATGTAAAATAAAAATAAATAAATAATAAGATAGAAAGAATTTTAGAATTTTTGGATTTCATACTCAACCCACTTGTGCAAAGTACCCCTTACTACTTAAAGGACTCCTGGGCTTTTTTAAATAAATTTTTCCAACTTAATTTGTCTGATATTAACTGCATTTTGGTTATGTTAGATATATAAGCTTTGTGTACTAACATTCCCCAAGTTGATGGGTTTACTTTGCTTAGGCAGTTCCTTTCAAAACATGCCACCTTTTCTGTTGCTAAAGTCAACATGATTTGTCAGCTTATTGACAATGTACTGCGCAATAATTTGTTTCATTTTAATGGTGAGATTTTCCAGCAGGTTAAAGGTGTTGCATGGGGACAAAAATGGCCCCTACCTATGCAAATCTGGTGCTTAGTACATGGGAGTCTGAGTCTCTGTGTCAATTAAATGGCTTTGAAAATGTTATTTTGTATAGACGTTACATTGATGATGTGTTTTTTATTTGGAAAGGTACAAAATAAGAACTACTTTTGTTTGTTAATTCACTGTCCAATAGTATAGATTTTTTTGAGGTTTGTTCTATCCAGCTTCAGACATAAAATTCATTTTCTGGACACTGAAATTATATTGGTCCCTCTCACTAACTTACTTAGCTGTATAGTACATAGGAAGGACACTTATAAAACAACTTTCTTGACTTCCACAGTCAACATCCACAGTTTATAAAGGTAATATTGTTAAGGGGAAATTTATTCAGATCTCACATATTGTCAGTAATAATGAACAATTCTACAAGAGGCTTGCTTACTGAAACATATGCTTTTGCATCAAATTTACCCTGCAAACGTGATTGACAACAAATTCTCCGAGGTACTTTCTGCAAGATACCTTAAATTTAAACCTATCATAACATTTGGGTTAACTGCCATGCAGAAAAGTACACCACTGCAGGATAAATGCCTTAGTTTCCCTTTACCTATTAGCAATGACATGCACAGTATCCATAACATCATCACTAGAAATTGGGGAATTATTACAGACAAAGCAGAATTTTCTGCACTTCTTGGTGATACTCCACATTTCTCTTACAAGTGAACAAAAACTTTAACAACCAGTTTTGAGAGAAATGAATCTTTCTTTCTTATGCAGAGCCTTAAAACTATAGACAAGTCACAGGGAATGTTTAATTGTGGTCAATGTGTAACTTGCAATTTTATCTTTATAGGGTCTTCGTTCGTGTTTAAGCACCGCAACTTCAAAGTGTTTTTTCAAAGACATTATAACTGTAAAAGCAGTAATATTGTGTACACAGGTATATGTAAAAAATGTGACTCTTTTTACATTGGCAAAACATCCAGGAAGCTATCTCACTACATTAATGAGCATCTGTCAGCCATCAGACACAATGACTGTTCTAATGCCTTAGGAAAACACAGTTTACAGTATGCAGGTTTTAATGGGTTTCAGTTTATAATACTTGAGCAAGTTGATGTTTTTGTGGGGGATGTTGACTGTTTTTTTGAAGCTTGTGAACTTAAGTGGCAATTACTGTTGAATGCTGATGCAGCTCCTGGTCTAATAAATGATATTTTAAACAAAAGATGTGCAAAACGCTGATATAACTAACCACACCCTGTTTCTCCATAGTGATCCTTTATTGGTCTCTGCATTTTTACGAATGACATGAATGACACTTTTATTGCTGTTAGTTCCTCTCTGGTAGAATATATATTGGACTGTTTCTTACATTTTTTCATGTTCTGATGAAGTCCTATTATGAATAAAGGATGAAAGCGGTCAACATAAAAATTATGTCCATCTCATTGCTCAACTTAGTTACAGAAGTTTGTTCTTTAGTTTGTTTTCTCTACTTCTGTTTATTTTTTTGTTTGATATATACATGTATATATATATATATATATATATATATATATATATATATATATATATATATATGCATACATGGGTCTACTTCACAAGAACAAAAGACAACATTACCAAAGATGCGAAGGTTTAGACAAGAACTCTGAAACTTCATTTGAATGAATGACCACATAGCTGCCATATTCCAGTGGTAAGTAACCACTGGGCCAGCAACTGATGGAAAATACAATGCATCATCAACAACTCATCCATGTGGGGGGCTGCACCCCCCCACCCCCCAGCTAAATATACCAACTCTGGGATCAGACTACAGTGGGGAAAGGGGTAAATTTCCCCTTGTTGGCCAACTGGTTAGTTACCATTGGAAATGTGTTGGATATGTGGTCATTCAAATGAAGTTTGGGAGCTCTCTTCTCAGCCTTCTCATCTTTAGAAATGTGGCCTTTTGTTTGTGAAGTAGAACCATATCTATCTATCTAGCAATCTATATATATATATATATATATATATATATATATATATATATATATATATATATATATATATATATATATATATATATATATATATATATATATATATATATTTATTTATATATGTGTGTGTGTGTGTGTGTGTGGATGTGTATAGCTAGATAGATATATGTCCCATAATGAGAGTAACCTGGATCATACCATAGATAATTTTAGGGAACACGTGCATGGGATGAAGCATTTAGGAGCTGCCTCTGTCCATTACTAGTACAGGGTGAAGTCTTGGGCAAATTTTCTGTTTCCTGTACATATATCCAAGTTGTGCTTGAATATGGAAAGGAATGAACTTTGTTTTATTATTTATTATTTATTTATTTATTTACATTTGTTAACCGGGCTAGTCCAACTGGATGCATGTCCATTTTCAGTGAAGGCCCGAGGAGAAAAGCTCCGCTATCTACTACATGGTAATAATTTAAAAAAAATTAACAATGGTTGAAAAATCAAAAGAAGGATATAAGTAACAAATCAGAAGGACAGTAATAACAATTTCAGAATGTTACAAAAAAGGAGGGATAGAGAGACAAGGAAAAAGTTTAAGTATGGTAAGGGAAGAAAAGGGAGAGAAGAATTTAGTTCTTTTTTAAGAAAAGTTAAGAAGAGTGTTATTAGAGAAATACAGTTTAGTTAAGATAATAAACTTTCAGGTCAAAGGGAAAGCAAATATTTTAGATTGAAGAAATAGATGTAGGAAAAAGTATGAGAGATGAAGGGGAGAATAGGAGGTATAAGATGAGCTAGCTCAACTAGGATTGATACAAGAGCAAAGCCAGTGTTTAGTAAGAAAGAGTTTTAGTTTAGTCTTAAATAGTGAAGTGGAAGTCTGGACTAAAATGTCTAGTGGAAGTTGGTTCCAGATTTTACCAAATGAGTTGCAGAATATGGAGTCACCTGCTGTATTCTTTGCAAGAGATGTTTGAATCAGTATTTTATTGGAAGAGCGTAAGGTTTTTAAGTTGTTGTAAGGTTTTATAAGGGTGGAGAGCATGGGTATGTTTTCAGGATGGTAAAGAGCTTTGTGGGCAATTGTAAGCTGATAGTACTGTATTAGGTGAGGTAATTCAAGCCATCCTAGGTTGGAGAGGTTGAGGCAGTGATGTGTTTTATATGGAGAGGCAGTGGCAAATCTCGCAATGTTGTGGTAGGCTGTAGTGAGCTTATTAATGTTATGTTTAGATAGATTAGTATAGATGGGGGAGGCATATAGTAGAGTGGAGATAAGATGTGTTTTGCTATGGTAGTTCTTGCTTCAGGGGTTAGGAAAGTTTTGATTCTGTAAAGAGAACCTAGTTTTCTATTGGTTGATTTTATGGTGGAGTTGATGTGAAAATCAAATTTTAGAAGGTTGTCAATTGTAATACCCAATAGTTTGGTAGTTTGGTCAGGAGAGATAAGGGTGCCATTGTTAGATGTAATTGTGAGATTAATAGAGGGGGACAGGTGTGTAGGTAAGAAGAGGAGAAGTTTAGTTTTCTTAGGGTTTAAGAGAAGACAATGGTTAGAGAACCATTGCTCAATAGTCGTAAATGTCTTTTGGGTAAGGTAATGCAGGTCATCTTGGTTTGTGGCAGAGCAAATGATGGTGGTGTCATCAGCATACTGAATACAAGTAGTTATTAGTGTGGCAAGATGCAAGTCATTAATAAAGATGGAAAATAATAGAGGACCTAAGATGGAGCCTTGAGGGACCCCTAAGGTGGTGGGCACAAGTTCAGAGAGATTATTGTTCCATAAAACAGCTTGTTTCCGGTTTTGAAGATATGAGGTGAACCAAGTTAAGGCAAGATTATTGAGAGAGAGCGATTTTAGGCGATGTAAGAGGAGTTGGTGGTTCACCATATCAAAAGCTTTAGACAGGTCTACAAAGAAAGCTGATGAAAGAAGATTGCTATTACGGTTAATATTAATGGAGTCAATAAAGGATAGTAAGGCTGTGGTGGTGCTATGGTGAGGACGAAAGCCATGTTGGCAGTTAGCAAGGAGATTATTAGAAAGAAGGTGATTTA
Source organism: Protopterus annectens (assembly GCF_019279795.1). Lineage (NCBI taxonomy): Eukaryota > Metazoa > Chordata > Ceratodontiformes > Protopteridae > Protopterus > Protopterus annectens. The sequence continues at coordinate 1,790,018,536 of NC_056735.1, read as the reverse complement.
GTAACTGTTTGTGGATGCATTTCTCCATAATTTTTGCAATGGGTGATAGCAGTGCTATAGGGCGGTAGTTAGAGTATTCAAATGAGTCGCCTCCTTTGAAGAGGGGGATGTGTGAGATTTTCCAGAGGGAAGGTACAGTACTTTCTGTTATGGTTCTGTTTATGAGTATAGAGATTGGGTAGGCAACTGCTTTGGCTCCTAGCTGGAGATATTCAGCTGGGAGTTTGTCAGCTGATGGGGTAGAAGCTTTATGTTTTTTAAGTAAATTCAGAATATAGGAGGTGGATATGGGTTTAAGTTGCATAAGTGGAGGAGAGAAGCTTGGGTTACCCAATAATGAGGGGTCAGGTGTTTGTTGATTAGCCAGGTTGAGTATTGTAGATGTAAAGAAGTTATTGAAAGCATTAGCTGTTTGTAAGGGAGAGTCAGGGCAGGAACCAAGTGGATTTGAGTTTCAACTTTTCCGGGTGAAAGAAGTGTGTTAATAGATCTCCAAAATTTGTGTGGATGGTGGTGGGGGGATTGCTGTAGCTGAGTGAAAAAGTTCTTTTTATCTTTTATAATAGCTAGCTTTGTCATGTTCCTTTTTTGTTTGAAGCTAAGATGGTCACTGGGATCTTTGGAGGTTCGCCACAGAGACCAGGCCTTATTCCTATTACGAATAAGCTGTTTTGTGTTGGATGTAAGCCATTGGGCTGTCTTATGTTTCATGCGAATAGATTGCATGGGTGCATGTTGATCTAAAATAGTAAGAAAGGTTTTATTAAAGTGGTCTACAGCGTCATCAATTGGGAGAGTTTTGAGAGGAGACCAGTTAACCAGGCTGAGGTCATTTTGAAACTGATGAGAGTCAAAGTGTTTTTTGCTACGTGATAAACGAATTAGGGGAGGTGGTTTTAGGTGAGTTTTGTGCCTAATGATGTAGGTGAGAGAGTGGTCACTAAGGTCATCTGGGAGGGTACCTGTAGAATACATTTGCTGGGGACTATTTGTCAAGATCCAGTCAAGTATGGTATCTTTGTTATTGCTCTTATTTGTTCTAGTTGTGGAGTTGATGGTTTGTTGGAATCCATGCAGGTTGATAAGGGTGGATGGATTAGTTTGGTTACAGACATTCCAGTCAATATTGAAGTCAACTAGTAATATGGTTTCTTGAGGAAGACTAGTAGCAAACCAGTTAAGTAGGTTTTCTAATATGGGGGGGTTGTTGCCTGGGGGAAGATAGGTACAGATAATATTAATAGTTTTGTGTGAGTTAAAGGAGAGTTTTGAAATAATAAGTTCAGTGTTTGTGTTAAATGGAGGGTTTTGTGCCAATTTTTTAACATCCAGTCCAGATTTAAAGAGAATAGCTACACCACCTCCTTTTTTAGTAAGACGGTCTTGTCTTAGGATGTTGTAGCCAGGGGGGATGATTTCACAATCATTTATTGAGGGTTTGAGCCAAGTTTCTGTAAGACAGAGAATGTCAAATTGTTGGACTTCTAGAAGGGCATGAAGAGCTGGGAGTTTGTTGCAAATGCTACGGATGTTAAGATGAGCTATTGTAAGAGATTTAGTAGGTTTAGAATTAGGTGAAGGAGTATTTTTTGTTTGTTGGGAGTTAGGGGATGTTGTTGAGGTGTATGGGCCTGGGTTGGGGTGGATGTCCCCATCAAGTAATTGTAGACTATGAATAAGGTGAGTTAATTGAGAAGGTTTGAGAAAGAAGAAGTATTTTGTGTGTCTATGAATAAGGTATTTGATATGTGATAGACGATGGTATTTAGATTCGATATATGTGTTATAATATGTTAGATTAAGATGTGTTGAGAGTTTAGATGGGGGGTGGTTAGTGTATGTCTATGTGGAATGTTAACATTAGCATTTATTGGTTGCTCATAGTAGGTTATTAGGTAGGTGAAAGAAAGAAAAGTTAGACGAGATAGTAGAAGGAGAGGAAGGTGAGTGTTGTACATATTGAGAAGGGTATAAGACTATTTAGAATAGGTAGGATTACAGGTAGAGAGAGTGTGTAGGAGGGGATGACTATAGGGGTGGGAGGGGAGGAGTATGTTGTGATTGGCTGCAGAATGTGGTGGGTGTGGTTATGTGGGAATAAATGCAGAGGTGCTAGGGGCGGGTGGGTAGACACAAAGGAGTGGAGTTCAGCAGGAAACAATCAGAGATGGGAAAAGCAAACAGGTAAGTCAAAAGTATAGAGTAAATGTACTATTGAGCAATCTAATGTGTAGAGATAGAAATGTAGAGTAGCCAGAGTAGGAGGAAAGAAGGCAGAGTGCGAGAGGTTAGGTTTTGAAGCAGTCTATGAAGACGCTACAGTTAGAGGACAGGTGAGAAAGGTTAGTGAAGGCAGAAGATAAGCATAAGGGTGAGAGAAAGGAAACCACTGGAGAACAGTAGTAGAGGCGCCCCCTGGTGGCAAGATGTATGGTTGCAGGGACACACAGTATAGTGGAGGGCTACGTAGAGAAGGTGAAAGGGACGGAGTGTAGTGTGCTAACCCTAAAGGATAGCTGAGGTAGAAAAAGATAGAACTGAAATAGAGGTATAGGATGTGGATAGGTCTATGTGTAGGCTGCTGGAAGTAGAGGAGGGGTGCTTAACCCAAGTTACACAAATACTTCAAGTCTGGTCAAGCAAGGAAATGTAGCATACTTAAATATACAAAGTGAGTCGGTGCCTCTTGATAGTACAAGATATGGGCTCTGGTTTGATGTTCTTCTGTTCCCAGAAGGTTGGTAGGCAGGAAGGAAGGTTTGCTTAGGTACAGGTTGACCACTCTGTTAAAGGTAATAAGGGAGAGAGATAGTGAGTGAATAGAGTTTAGGAGCTGGAAGCAAAAGTAGTAACAGTGGATGATCTTAACTTAAACAACAGTAACACTGAAATACTGGGTGCAAAACATTAACATTGGAGCAAGAAAAACAATAACTGTAATGTAGCATATACCGTAATCCTTTTACATGAAAATACACTTGCTGTTGGATAGGATTCAAACAGAGGGTCCAAGATAAATGATACATGTATTGGTTAGCAGTTAGTAGACTTTGGCAGCCCCAATCATCAGATAATCAAATTAGGAAAAGCTACCTTTCAATACAATGACACTCAGTATCTATTGGGGCTGAGAGAATAAGGAGTGCGATTCACTTAATTACTGTTAGGGTAGGAATACCTTGGCCCAACGCTCATTCTATGCAGGCATAAGTTCTGTCGTCCCGAGTAACTAATTTACTACTGCTTTCTTTCAACAAAACAGACAGGAATGCGCAAGAGAATGTCAACGTGCTGTTAAAGATGGTGTAGAAATTATGGGACCTCGCGGTCTCGCTAATCGGACCTGAATTTGAAGAGCCTTTAATGATGCTGAATGGGTACAGTGGAATTCTGGGTTGAGGTAAGCCTGTGAGTAGGGCTACACTGTTGGTAAAAGGCGCCGGGGGTTAATACGCCCACGTGCACGCCAAGCCGTTACAACAGGGCAATAGGTACAGTGGAATTCCAGGTAGAGGTGAGCCTGTGAGTAGCGCTACACTGTTGGTAAAAGGCGCCGGGGTTAATACGCCCACGTGCACACCAAGCCGCTACAACAGGGCAATGGAATAGATCTGGACAGAAAATAATGTTGCAATTACAGATATAACTAAATATTTAACCAGTGGGACAAGGTTGTATGCATAACAGCAATATAAACCAAGTTTAACAATTAACAAAGGATCTATGTGTACTAAAGTTAAGTCACAACAGTACAGCCCAGGCAAATACGCTAAACAGTTTGCGTTAAGCTAACCCTATTGCAAATAATCAGGAAAACATAGAAACAAAGGTGAAATAGGTTATTTGCGATAAGCAGAACAGAACATCTCTTTAACAAATGACAAAGGCCCTAGCGAGACTAAAAGTATGTCGTTATGGTTAAAAGCGGTAGCATATCCAGATTAAAGCCCTGCCTTGTACGCTAGCAATTGAGGAATCCAAAGTAAGCATATTCCGTACACAAAGTAATCAATAGCTTCAGTTGCAATGGTAGAACATAGGTTATAGCGTACACAAGAGCTATGAAAAACAAACTTTAAAAGCTAAACATATACAGAATACTTTCGGTGTGGATTGCCTACACCACTGTCAAGTAAAATACAACTGAAAAATGGCACTAAATGGAGCAGTTAACAATAAGACAATCCATACAGGTACTCACAGTCCCTGGATAAGCTCCTATCTCAGACATCCAACAGCCAACAATACCAAGGAAAGAAAGATGGTGACAAAGCACAGGGGGTTGTATTTATAAGTTCTAAGTAGATATGGGGTAGGGAGATAGGGGAGTAACCCTAGAAATAAGGAATAGGGAGGAGTTTGCGAGCTAGCAAGTATCGCATTACAGGATAGTGGAAAAGGGTTCGGGATAGGAGAGGTGAAAGGAGGTAGGGTGAGGTAGAAGTATAGGTTTAATAAGGTTGGTAAGTAGTGTAGGATAGAGAAATGCAAGTCTGGAGTTAGATAAAACCGAGGAGCGTAAAAGGGGACAGAGGGCAGGGTAACAGTTAGAGGAGGTAGTATGAACACTGCTATAGGATGAGAAGTATGAGTAAGCTAAGAGAGGGAAAGGAAGCTATATAAGAAAGACACAAAAGAGTGGAGTTCAGCAGGAAACAATCAGAGATAGGGAAAAGCAAACAGGTAAGTCAGAAGTATAGAGTAAATGTACTATTGAGCAATCTAATGTGTAGAGATAGAAATGTAGAGTAGCCAGAGTAGGAGGAAAGAAGGCAGAGTGCGAGAGGTTAGGTTTTGAAGCAGTCTATGAAGACGCTACAGTTAGAGGACAGGTGAGAAAGGTTAGTGAAGGCAGAAGATAAGCATAAGGGTGAGAGAAAGGAAACCACTGGAGAACAGTAGTAGAGGCGCCCCCTGGTGGCAAGATGTATGGTTGCAGGGACACACAGTATAGTGGAGGGCTACGTAGAGAAGGTGAAAGGGACGGAGTGTAGTGTGCTAACCCTAAAGGATAGCTGAGGTAGAAAAAGATAGAACTGAAATAGAGGTATAGGATGTGGATAGGGCAATGTGTAGGCTGCTGGAAGTAGAGGAGGGGTGCTTAACCCAAGTTACACAAATACTTCAAGTCTGGTCAAGCAAGGAAATGTAGCATACTTAAATATACAAAGTGAGTCGGTGCCTCTTGATAGTACAAGATATGGGCTCTGGTTTGATGTTCTTCTGTTCCCAGAAGGTTGGTAGGCAGGAAGGAAGGTTTGCTTAGGTACAGGTTGACCACTTTAAATATACAAAGTGAGTCGGTGCCTCTTGATAGTACAAGATATGGGCTCTGGTTTGATGTTCTTCTGTTCCCAGAAGGTTGGTAGGCAGGAAGGAAGGTTTGCTTAGGTACAGGTTGACCACTTTAAATATACAAAGTGAGTCGGTGCCTCTTGATAGTACAAGATATGGGCTCTGGTTTGATGTTCTTCTGTTCCCAGAAGGTTGGTAGGCAGGAAGGAAGGTTTGCTTAGGTACAGGTTGACCACTAGTCCCTAGATAAGCTCCTATCTCAGACATCCAACAGCCAACAATACCAAGGAAAGAAAGTGTGGAAAGTTTTATGTGGATGGGGAGCCAGTTCCAAAACAGTGATATCCCTGTGAGAAATATTTGACCCACCAAACTGTTCTGTTGATGATGTAGAAGAGATTTAGATCCCTAGACTTAAGATTTTCTAATGCTATTTGACTTGAGGATGTGCAGTAAATACACCAGTAATGGGTTAGTGGATGCTTTGTATGGCAGACACAGATCATCTCTTAGCAGTCTTTAGGATACTGAGTATAGTGACAGGGCTTTGAGTTGGTCCATGTAGGATATGTTGTTTAGGCCTTGTATCCTTTTACTAATGTATTTCTGTCAGTGTTCCAGTTGTTGCATGTGTCTGGACAGATGCATGTCAAAGGAGTCATTATATTCAATGACTGGCCTAATAAAGGTAAAGGGGACAAAATAGTTGGAGGGGGTTATAAAACCCAAGAGTGACAGACAATTTTTAATTATTACTCTAATCCGTTTGAAAAGTTAATAGAACAAAAAGTTTTGCGTCAACCAGTATTTTCCGAACTATAGGAAACATGAAATTTAGTGCCTGGCATTACTGAAAAATTAACAGAACAACAGATTTTACATTAACATACATTTTCAAAACAAAAAGGAGTACAGAACTCTAATCTAATATCTAGCATTATTGACTGACTGTAATCATGAGTGATTTTTCCAGAAAAATGTAATATTTCTAGAACAGACAGAAGAACAGTCTTTGCATCAACATATACTTTCTGAACAACTGTAATGCCTAGCATTATTGACTGACTGTAATTCACAGTGATTTGCCAGAAAAAATAAAATTACCCTATTAGGAGGAACATAACAAGTTTTACATCAACATTCATTTTCTGAACCATAAATAGTACAATATTTCAATGTCTACTTGTAATCCTTGACAATTTTCAAGAAAATAAATGAATTTTTTTTCAGGTAGGACAGATTAACAGGCTTTATGTAAACATACATTTTATTCTACATTGCATACTATCGCTGTTCTTTATTGGAGGTTTTCTTTATAGGTCTTTTATTGAAAATGAACTATACCCAGTCAGAACTTGTCAGTAAACAGAGAAACATATGTACGTAGGCACATCTATGCAGCCAGACATACAGATATGAATAAATAAATAACTAATCAGTTGTTTACCTATGCCTCTGAGTGTCCTGCCTTACACCAAATCTTGCAATGATAGGCTGCACCGTTAGTGCTGTCACTTTACAGCAAGAGGTTCTCTGGTTTGATTGTCAGCTGAAACACCTTCTGTGTGGAGTGTGTATGTCCTTCCTTGTAGTCAAGTGTGTTTTAAAGACATATAGGTATGTGCATGTGTGTATGTGTATGCCTTCTATGAAGGTTGGGCACCAGGGTGGCAACTCAACACTGTAAAAACACCACTGCCAATCAATCTGTGGACTGGTGATCCGCTGCGGCAACCCCTAACTGGAAAAAGCCGAAAGAAATTGCATAGCCTTCTTTCATCCAATACCAATGTTGTAAGTCTACCCACCAACAGGAATAGGCATATCAGTTCTGCATTTTTATATTAAGTGACAAAAATCTGAAACAAATTTATCTTGGCAATTAAATAAAATTCCTCCAAACCAAGGTTCATGCAGGTCACTATAAAGCATCTTACAGATAACTTGTCTTACAACTGTAGTATTATATGAATACCTGTTTTTATAGCTTCTGTGTTTGTGTTATTTAAGATTCTGTATTTTTTGGTGAACCTACAGTTTCTTCCTGTTCTCATTTGTTCTTTCTCTCTCTTGCTTTATTGCATCTTTGCTTTCATCCACAGTGTAGTTTATCCGTCGCCCTGATTATTCCGACTTTATTGCCATTCCCAATATCATTCTGTTCTATTCCCATTTGAAGTCTGTCTTTCCCTGTTTACCTCTTCTGTCTTCTCCCATTCATCACGTTTGTGCTGCCTTTAATATGATAATCATCCTTTATCCATGCTTTGCAACTATTGCACATATTGTACTTCCCACACATTTTTCTTTTGTTGTGCACAACCTTGTTTCTCCATAATATGCTCCTGATCATGCAGTGTAAAACTATACCTGCTATGATTGGCTGTGGCTGATACAGAATCATGGAAATGCTATGCTAAGCAGTCCACATACATTTCATTTTTAACACTATTTATTGTTGATATTTCTGAAGGCATGCAAGCACTGAAATTATGTCATAACTGTTATCACATCACCTCATGTTAGTGAATGTCGATGAAAATACTGTACTTTAATTTTTAAAAGGAATGCTTTTGTTTTAATACCTGGAACTGACATTTCCTCTACCTACTAACAATTTCATAACACAATATTCTAGTTCTATTTCTAGTCTTTTGGAGATTTTCACCCTTAACCTCCAGATTTGCTATGACTACTTGAAACTTTCTGGTCAATAAAATAGATAAATAAATGTTGCATACATACATTCATTACTTGTCATCATATTAGCTAAAGAGGCAGTTCTAACCCAATAGAAAAAATAGTCATACTATGTAGTTAAATTATCTGATGAAGAGACTCACGAGATCATTATGGTTTTGCTGTCCTGCACACTCCCCCAGCTTAACATTGAAGGCAGCAGCTTACTAAACATTCATTTGTTGCCTCCACCTCACCAATCAGGAATGTAGATGTGGAAGACTGATTACCTGCTAAATGCAGCGTAAAAGACTAATTAGACAGGATATGAAGTTCTTGACTGCAAATATCACTGTTAGTGCAATATAGTAAATCACCAGTAACTCAGGCAGCATATGTAAATGGAAAGGGATTTGAGAAACAATTCCCTGGGATTCACGAATCTTACATCAGGTGTAGGCATAGCGTTGGCATTCCAACAACAAATATGGCCGGTGAGCAATCCAGGTATGAGCTGTTTCCACGTGCACTACCTGCGTACGCTATGCCAGCACAGCTCCCGGCATCTGTATGCTAATTACCCCATTTGCAGCAGTGTAGCATGCAAATGAAGGTATTTAGCAATCCAGGAAATGGTGCAGGCATAGTGTAAGCATGCAGAAATATAAACCGTAAAAAACGGTTTACATTTTTGCAATCATAAAATCGGAGCCATGACAGCTGGCCAAGCACATGTATTATATTGTTAATATATGCCAATGGCTAAATATATAGCCATTGGCATAAAAAAACATGTACAAAATATAAAAACAACATTTAATTTTTTTCGCACTATCGCGAAGTATAAGCATAGGGCAGCGGTGCACAAACGGGATTGCAAGGAAAATAGAAAAATATAGAATAAAACTGCAATGTAAAACATATCATGATTTCCCCATAATAGTCAATGACAGGCATGTTATACTACACCATGGTGCAAGGGTTGCTAAGGGGCTGTGTCAGTGTTATGCGCTGTATCTAGGAATTGGTAGGCAATCTCATGCAAATGAGAGGAGTTATAGTGAATCACAGATTCCCCGCTGGTGTAAGGATGCACCTCACAGTGTAGCGTTATAACACCGAGGTTTGCCCATGAGATAAAGATGACATCAAGAGAGCAGTGCGTCACCTTTGCTGTAAGAACATTGGAGCATTGCTCATCCGGTTTGCCCGTAGCTAAGCAAAGCTGCAAGAAAGGGGTGTGTTGAACTGACTTTAGCTTTGCTTAGCTGAGAGCACACAAGGTAACCGAGTATGCATGTGAATGGAGATTAGAATGCACTTAAACTCGGTAAATGGGTTTGCCTGGCGCGCAATGGAGCTCAAACAGGAAGGATACAGGAAAAAAATAAGGAAATGCTGCAGCAGGGAAATTGGAGTACAAATGACTAATTTACACCAAGGAACCTACAGTGGGCCATTGACAACAGCTAACAAGGCTGCAAGCAGCTACCTGCAGAACAGGAAAGGGGAGGGGCTGTACTGCAAAGAAAACAGTAAAGTGTGACAGCAGAACAAAGCAGAACTGCATTATATCAGCTACAAAACACATTTTGCAAGACATGAGTGGGTAGGGAAAGTACAAAACAAGACAGCTGGCAAGTGGATGCATGCCTGACAATGGGTGGGGATCCAGGTTTAAAAATGAATTAAAGCGCAACAGATTAATCAAGGCAGACAAGCATAACTCCACACTACATGCCTCACACTTGCAATACTCACTGTAAAACCCATAATTAAGATACCCTGCAGCTGGAATTCCTCATTCACAGCCAATGACATCAGCAGCATCCATAGCACAGTAGTATAAAGTGTGAAAGCACCTCACACACACTTGTGTATTCCGATATACTCTACACCATTGGTGTATACATACGGGGACCTTTTAATATGTGCATGTTAGGGGCTGCCACAGCTCTGATCCACCAGCATGTGTTGGAGACTGAAGGTGCTGTGGAGGATGATGCTGACAACCACCGCAGGCACCAGAGGAGGAGAAGAGTGTTTAGACCCACCAGGGGCTACATGATCTGGAGATAGTAAAGCATTACAGGGAGGACAGGGACACCCTACAGCAACTTGTGGAGCTGTGCCGGCCATGCCTCAGAGCCAGAACAAACAGAGGGAAACCCATCCCAGTGGATATGAAGGTATGTGTAAGCCTGAGAATACTAGCCACAGGTACCTTTCAAAGGCCAACTGGGGATATCATGGGGATCAAACAGGCATTAGCATCCAGGGTACTTCACCAGTTCCTGATTGCCATGTTACCACATGCCAATGAGCACATATACTTCCCCACGAATGCAGGAGGAGTTGGCCAGCAATATGTGTCTCTTCCACCATGTGGCAAAATACAAGGAGGTACTGGGTGCAATAGACTGCATGCACATACACATCAAGTCACCACCCAGTGAGCAGGGTAGGTGCTACATAAACCACAAGGGATACCCCTCCATCAACTACCAGGTCATGTGCAATGCCCAGGTCAATATCAGGGATGTGTGTGCTGGCAGCCCTGGAAGCTATCACGACTCCCACATCTGGCATGCCTTACAGCTGTATCGGGTATTTGCCAGGAGGACATCCCATATGACCACCTTGTGGGGGATGCTGGCTATGCACTGGAACCATGGATGATGACTCCCATCAGAAATGCACACACACCTATGCAAGAAAGCCATAATGAGGCACACGCACAAACCAGAATCATCATAGAGCGTGTGTTTGGGATGCTTAAATCATGGTTCTGTTGCTTGGACATATCTGGTGGAGCCTTGCAGTACTCTCCAGGCATGTGTGCCCACATCTTCATAAAATGTGCCATGCTACACAATATGATCCTACGGAAACAGCTGCAGCAGGGACAGAATGGTGAAGGCCCTCACAGCCCACCACCACTGTCAAGGGCCCCACAGGCACAGAGGTACTCAGACCAAGAACACCTTGAGCCAGACCCAGTAGGCAGATGGAGGCATGCCCAGTATGCCCATGCCTTGGCAAGGAGGGAACATATAGCACACACACTGACAGTGTAGGCACCTAGGGACTGACACCTTTCACCACCTGCACAGACAGTAAAAATGGATGGCATACACACAAGACTACCTGTAAATTGTCATGTATAGGCAGTCTACTGTGTGCCTCCAACATAGGCAGCCCTCAACTATTGCACACACAACTGCTATTGGCACAAGGTAAGTCAACACCTGAACAGTAAATTAAGCTATCAGCATGTGCCGATACTGTATGTATAGGTTCATAGTTTCATAGGTAGGTACTTGACTAACTGCCCGAGGACATTCATAAGCCTAGTCAAAATGTGTCAGCTTTTGCCACCCCATTGATTAATTAACTGTCTCTCTGTGGAGCAGAGCCAATGGCGGGATCTCTGGGGTGTATCTACTGTTCCACAGTTTCTGTGACAGGAATCTGCCCCTCCAGCATGTTCTAGTTATTGTTGTGGCAAAGTTTAGCTCACTACAGCGTGTGGCTCACTGTAACATGGATTCCAGTAGGTGGAGCACATCCATTAAGCCTGAGTTGGATATGGCTTTGTAGGCCAGCAGAGATCATCTCTGAGCAAACGAGATGCCACTGAGTAAAGCAGGAGTTCATTCAGTCTGGCTGCATAGGACATATGTTTGAGGCCAGTAATCCTCTTGATGAGGTACGTTCGTGGTCCTTTCAGCTGTTGGAAGTGTCTTCTGAGGTACATCCCAAATGGGTTATTATACTCTATGATGGGACTGATGAGTGATGAGTAAAGGAGCACTATAACCTCAGTATATCTAAATGCTAACCCTTTAGTAATCAGATGGCCTACATAGAAGGATGTCCTAACTACTTTGGAGATATGATTGTCAAAGGAGAGATCACTATCTACCTTAATCCCCAGATCCCATATTACCTCATTTGTATTAAGGTGGCTGCCACTTATGTGTTAATATGTGGGTGTTTAGTTTTTCCCAAATGGAATGGCCATGCAGTTTGTGGCACTTAGCTTGAGGCCATGACTTTGACACCCTGTGTCAGTCTCCGTGAGGCCCTTTGAAGGATGTCTGTGTCAGCTGGACTGTCAATATGGCTCCCAGTTTGCAGTCATTGCCAAACAAGGTTTGCCATAGTCCACCTGTGTTTGCCTGTACCTCTGAGAAGTATATGCCAAACAGTAGGGGTCCCAGGACTGAGTCCTGTGGGACACCAGTTGTGACTGGTTAAGAAGTGGACCTGGAATCTTCTAGTCTTACCATGTGTTTTCTGTGTGTAAGCCTGTTGGCAACCCATCCTGTGATGTATGGGTTTATGTACAGGCTGGTGAGTTTATCAATAATACCTGAGTGGGGAATGGTGTCAAAAGCCTTGGCGAGCTCCAAGTAGTATGTGTAAACCACCTCTCCCCTCATCTAATGCCTCAGTGACTGTCTGTAAGACATCAAACAGGTTCAGTAGGCATGATCTGCACTCAACCAAGCTGACCTGGGTTGGGTCAAGTGTTCGAGGTTACCAATATCTTTGTTAATGAGTGCCATGAGGATGCACTCCATAGCTTCGCAGACCAGGCTAGTCAGGCTTATGGGGTGGTAGTTACCATGGTCAGTTGTGTTTCCACCTTGGTGGAGTGGAATAACTGTTGCTATGTGCCATTCGATGGGCATGTAGCCTGTGTAGAGGCTGAGATTGAAAAGCTTAATTAGGTGGGGGGTTAGTTTGTTTTGTAGTGTTTGCAAGACGCAGTCTGAGACACCATCTGCCTCCATTGATACTGTGTTTTGCCAATTGAGAGGGCTATTTCCACCTGTGTGTCTCTGATGTCTGGGATACTGTACTTTTCTGATATTGTTGTGGGCTCTTTAGGGGGTGAAGTTTGCAGTGAATGTATCTGCAAGGATGTTGGTGATATCAGTAGGTTCAGTATATTTTGTGCTATATTGCACCGGCACAGTGCAAATCTGTGTGCAACCACTTAGATCTTTGACATAGCCAAAGAAGGCTTTGTGGTTATCTTTCAAATCCTTGCCTATTTTCCTGTTGAAGTTAGCCTTGGATGATTTCATGATGGATCTAAGTTTCTTACTAATACTGGTCATGGATGTCTGTCCTTCTTGGGATTTGCTTTTTTTTCTGGACTACTGTCCTACTTCTGTTGTATAGCCTGTTTATTGCAGGGGTCCACCAGACTGGTGTCCTTGTCTTGGAGGAGCGAGTCATAGTTTTCCAGTGATGGCACGATTCATACATCTTTGTATGTGCTTATATAGTGTATTTGTAAATCTTTCTGTATCTTGAGCAGTGTTTTCCCTTAGCGTGGGGGCTGTGAAACCTCCCACCTCTGTCTGTAGTAGTGTGAAGTTAGCTGTAGGAAAGGTTTTCACTGTGGTTTCCTTGGGTGGGGGAGATGGTTGGGTGTGGAAATCATCAGTGAATAGTTCATGGTCAGATCTAACCAGTGACCGGTTTACCTATGCTGTGGTGCACCTGTCACCCATGTTGGTGATTACCACTTCTAGTATGTTTCCACCTCTGGTTAGGGAGTTAATCATCTGATACAGGGCATTTGAGGTGATAAATTCCAGGAAGTGCTGGGCCTGGAAGTGAGTACCTGAGTAAGTTTCCCAGTTAATGGTAAGGTAGTTGAAATTGACCAATACCAGTGTTCAGTAGGACTGTCATGTTTTCCACTGCCTCCAGGTAGGTGGAGAGGTGGTCCTGGGTCATGGAGGGTGATCTGTAGCAGGCCACAGTTTGCATTGCAGTTGTGGCTGATATTAGCTGCACATGGATGATCTCAGAGGTATCATGCTGCCCCACTAACCTGGAGGTGTTGGTATCCCTGATGAATATTGATATACCCCCTCATTGTCTGTGTCAGTCCATGTTCTGTGGCCTAAATGTGTGGTATGGGTTGTAGTCTGGTAGTGCTGGTGTGCTCTCAGGAGCCTTAAAACAGGTTTCAGTTACAGCACAGATGTTGACGTCCATACTGAGGAGTGCTGTGAGTGTGTGCATTTTGTGATTACAACTCCTGGCGTTGAGTAGCATAACCCTCATTGATTTTGCTATTGTGCTGTTTACGGAGGTGGAATTCACCTTTGAGCCTTGCCTAAAAATGGCACCATAGGGGTGCCAAAAGCCTTGGCCAGTATTCAAAAGCCTAAGGCTGACACATGCAAGCCGGTATGGTATTCTTGCAGGCATATTTCCCATCTGTGCTTGTTTCTCATTTTTCCTGTAGGTAACCTACTGGTAAGCAATAGAAAGCCTTAAACTGATACAAGTCTTCTAGCTTCCAAGATAGGCTTTTGGTGTGATTAAGTATCAGTGCTCTGTATGTTCTTGCTGTACATAACTGTTTTCTGACTACATGGTGATTTCTCACTGTATATTGTGATCTGAAAGCTCTGTTTATTCACATATTATATCTGTGATGGCCTGCACTTTAGAGGTTCACAGATAGGTAGTAGGCTATCTGCCCAAGGACATTTAGAAGCATAGCTACAGTGTGTTGGCTTTCTCCGCACCATTGATGAAGTAATTGAGCCTCTGTCAAGCATAGCCAATGAAGTGATTCCAGGCAAAGTTGCCGGAAGCTGTTGAAGACTGGGGTTGAGGAGGGTGATAGCAACACTTAGTAATCTAAAAAGGGCATGTTAACATGAAAATTCAACAGCATTCAATTTCCCCAACGGGTTTTGCAGTTATAAGACTGGAGGGGCTCCCCCTCCCCCTGGCTGTATGGTTCTGGGACAAATGATCACAGGGGTGTATATTCTGTTAGCCATTCACACATCAAGGTTTCTCTTGAAGTGTGTCAGTGAGGGGCTATGCCTAATGTAGTTAGGAAATGAATTTATAGTCTCTCATTTCATTTGTTATGTTTATATTTCAAGAGTAAGTGAAGCTCAGTGGGTTTGGGCACCTCTACCCTTTGCTTAGCCTAGCTTACACATAGAAATCATCTAAATAAGAAGTAGGCAGAAGTAACAGTAATGTCAATAGTGTAATAGTTAGGGCATTCTCATAGTATCTGTGCATTTGTGGTTCAAATCCCAATAAAGTCAGAGAAGTCTTTCATGTTACAAAGAATACCTTAACCACAGCTTGCATATTTAGGTAGTAATCTTCAGTATAATAAACATTTGAAACACCCATATAAACCCATGTGTGCCGGAGAGTAAAGTCACCAGAGATTGTAATGTTATGTAAGCACATAGTGAGATGTTACATCACTGAAATATATATATATCCTGAGTAGTTAGCAGATGTGGCTCTGTTAGCGTGCACAGGTTATATGTTTTTAAATTTCATTTAACTGTGTTTAACTGCTGCTTTAATGTCACACAAACACTTGTAAACATGCTTATAACTGCTTAAATGAGCCTTATTCTGCAGTAAAAAACATTTTTAAAGCATCGCAGGTCTTGAACTCAGGACGATACACGCCATAGTCATGCGACTTACCACTAAGCCATCTGAGCTGTATACATGCTGTATGGTTTGTATGGTTTGTAGACTACACCTTTTAGAGTACACCAAATCCACTGGATACACCACACAGAGATGCCGACTGTTGTAACAAAACTTCTTTAATGGAAACAGGAACACACAAGCGCTTTCACGTAGCTATACTACGTTTCTTCAGGTGTAATAAAATAAGAGATTGAGCAGCCATTTATACAAAAAATCTTGGCGCTCAAACTCAACTAATTAAAGCACTAACTGAATCATTGTAACATTCATCATATATTGATTTAAAGCAACATCATTAATGAATTCAAACAAACATTAAAACAGTATAAACAGTAAATACATTTAAAAATATATTAAAAACACGTAAATAAGCACAGTTAATAAGAAGCGCACTCATTGCGCCTTAAATGAACTATATTGTTATAAAAACATCGCATGCTGTGCTGTGGCGTTAGCAATCACGCCAGTTAGCAAACCAGAATTGCTGCAAAACAAAGCATAACATGTCGGTGATCAATGTATTCTCTCTAAGCACAACCAAAACACTTATAAAACAAAAATAAGAAGTATGCTAAAGTGACTATTGGAGTCAAAGCATATATGCTAGCACTAAGTATAGAATCAGTAAACCGATCTCATCATGAGCTCAGTAACAAAAAATAACCAGTTAAGAAACGGCAGATATATCAAGTGCCAAATATAAGTAGTGAGATAGGTAAATAAAAATGCCAGAATCCAAAATCAAACAGAATGCCCATAACAGTAATGGTTCTTGCAAACGGCAACAATATAGTGTAACCATTCAAAACTATAAATCATAACGGTCAGTAGCAACAAATCAGTACTGCCATTTCTAATGTACAACGTAAAGGGATAAATGCCAGTCTATATTAAACTGCAAGATAACCTAAGCTGACATATCAACTTTACCTTCGATGTAATAAAAATAAGGATAGAAACCATCAATAGTGGTCAAATCATGTCCGCTGTTATAGTCCATCCAAACAAGCTCATATAATCACAGTCAGCTCACCGAGAACTGGTCCGGCAATAAAAGGCAACCTACTAGCAACAATAGCAGCTGGTCAACGGCAAGTTCAAGTATAAAAGCTGAACCTGTCTATCTAAAAAGCAAACCTTGGAAGAACTTCCTATAAGCACTGGCTCGAAAGACCAACTGTTGATAACATGCAAACAAGAAAAGTAACGTTAGTATCAACTGACAACCAGAAGTCTAAATAGCAATAATAAAATTAACATTCAATAATACTGCAATCAAGATATGACATATACCTGCAGAAATGCCTACGGAAGATAAAAAATCCAAGGAATCTAAGTAATCAAAATGAATATAACAATAAAAATAAACAATAAAGAACAATATGAGTATGGGAAATATAGCATGGCAAAGCGAAACTAACCTTTAAATACCCAGAGAGTATAGATGCGAAAATCTTATAGTGACCTGTGGATTGGTAACAGTATAAATGTTACCCATAAAGTCATTGTGCCAAAAAACTCTCATATATAAGGCTACATATATCTTAAAAATAGTCCTAGAAGATAAAAAATCAAAAGGCAGCATAAGAATATAGCTATGTGGTTATCTTAACAAAAATAAAAACTGCATCATACCAAAAAATATATATGATGTAGGAAAAACATAGATAACAGTCATCTTTCTAGTCAGGCCATATGGGCCATAGCAGCACGTGCATTCTTAATACCTAAAAAGACAATATTGATGTCACATGAAGTCCTTTGACCACCTATAATAGAACATGGTAGATAAAAAGATGCTAAGTGTGATTCAAATTGCCTTATCTCTTAGAAATGGAACTGGAGAGCATATAGAGGTATCAGGGGATATGCAAACAATGTGAAAGGGACTGAAAAAAGGCTAAACATCTGGAACAACATGTTCATATTTAGCACTTCCTCATGTTAAGAACAGGTCTTACTGAGACGTACTGATTAATGCCTGGATGGATATGTGCTTTCAAGGTAAAAATCCACTTAAGCTCCCTGAGGGCCAGCTGGTTCATATTGTCTCCTTCTCTGCAATTGATGGCCATCAGTTCCAGAACCATAAATTTGAATCTATGTGTATTGAATTCCAATACATGTTTGGCCAAAGCACTACTGTCATTGCCTTTCTTAATATCATAGCAATGATTATATATCCTGTCACGAAATCTTCTTTTCGTGAGGCCTACATAAAAAGCCTGACATGAGTCGCATGTGGCCAAATAAATTAAGTTAGTGCTATTGCAACTACTGTGGAATCTGGGTGTAAACAAAAAAGAACCATCTGGATGAGTAAAGCTGTGATCATTAGATATGTGTGGACACATATGACAGTGGCCACAAGGAAAAGTCCCTGTGAGGCCACTGTAGGAGTTGTTATTCAAACAATTCGGTTCTGTGCACAGAATTTGTTTTAAATTGTTACATGTCTTGTAACTAAATGTCGGACGAGCCCCTACAATATTCCTAGTAAGTGAATCTGCAACCAGCACATTCCAATTCCTACTAATAATTCTGTTGTGTGCAACTACATCACTGGTGTATCTAGTAACATAAGGAAGTCTGTCAGCATGCAGATGTTGGCCAAAAGCATATAAGGGAACAATGTCCCTGCCACCACCAACACTGTCTTTCTTGCCAAATAATTTCACATAAACCTCCTGTTTACAGTCATCTATAAGTTTAGGGGGATACCCTCTTTCTACAAGCAAGCCTGCAAGGGTAGTAAGCTCAGAGGACAGATCACCTTTGTCATTGCAAATCCTACAAACTCTGTACATTTGGCTCAAAATGATCCCTCTAAAGGTGAACCTTGGATGCATACTTTCAAACCGAAGCAGAGAATTTCTCCAAATGGGCTTCCTGTATAGTGAACTAACTATCTTATTGCCACAGAATAGCAACTTGAGGTCTAGAAAGTGTGCTTGGACTGGGGAAATATCGGCTGTGAACCTCAAAAAAACAGAGGTCTGTTCTAATTCAGCAATAAAACTTAGACAATCAGTTTCAGTCCCATCCCATACAAAGAGCACGTCATCGACAAACCTCTTGTACATCTTGACCTTCTTGAAGTCAGGATGCTTGAAAAGATGTGACAACTCCCAGTGATGGACTACCAAATTGGCATAGCTGTTCGCACAGGGAGTGCCCATGGCTACTCCCCATTTCTGAAGGAACAACTGATCTTGAAATAAGAATATGTTGTTCTCTAGAATCATCTCTAGCAGGTAATTGATCAAGATCTGTCTGCTGTTACTGTAACTTGAATTGCTGACTAGTATCTCTCTGATGGCCAGCATCCCTAAATCATTGGGAATGCTCGTAAAAAGATTCTGGACATCCATAGTAACTAACAACAGACTTGTAAATCCAAAAAAAAGTGCTCAGGCTCGCTGGTAGTAAACGGAGGAATTTATTAACACCAAAATCCACAAAATAAAGTGCTCAAATGATAGATAATAATATTTTTAAATACATATTTAAATACATATTTTAACAAGATTTTTAAATATACAAAGAGTTTTTATTTAGTGGAATAAAGCATATTTAATGAGGGAAATTAATATTAATGAATGTAGGAACTTGATTGGTGTGTTTGAATTAATTGATATGGTTTGGAGAACCAGTGAAATGTGCTTAATTAAATTGTTTAGTATTTAAACAAGTGTATCATGAAGGTAGAGTGTCTGATGAAGTCATACTGACGAAAACGCAGCATTTGGTGGATTTAGAAGAGCGTTCATGTTACATTTTGTACGGCTCTATCATTTGAGCACTTTATTTTGTGGATTTTGGTGTTAATAAATTCCTCCGTTTACTACCAGCGAGCCTGAGCACTTTTTTTTGGATTTATTGGTTGGTCAGCAAGTGCTAGTATCTGTTGTTTGCTTCGTAACAACAGACTTGTACCACTTCTGTCAAACTCAACACCTTTTAAGAACTCAACCAGCTGATAAGAGTCTTTCAAGATGACTGAGATGTCATCAACTAGTGGGCGTAACAACCCTTCCACAAAGGATGAAATAGTAGATGTAATCCAGCGTTCACCTGCAACAATCGGTCGCATGGGTACTGGTGAGACCCCCTTATGTATTTTCGGTAGACCCTTAATAATGGGCAAAGTTGGAAATTCAACCACAAAATATTCATAGAGCTCACAGCTGATCTGTCCACACATTAAAAGATCATAGAGATTGTCATGGACACACTTAATAATTTTGCCAACATATTCTCTAGAGATAACCTCATATACATTAACATCTGACAACATGTTATTCATAGTGGCAATGTACTCTGGGGAGTCCATTACAACCTCTGCTCCTCCCTTGTCAGCTTGTTTGACAATGATGTTATCATTCTTCTTAATATATGCAATAGAATCTTGCTCTGTTTTACTGACATTATAAAAATTACATCTTTTTCTACTATCATTCGACCTAAACCAGTCATAGAAATCACTCTCACACATTTTCTGACTACACCTTTTACTATAGGCATTCCACAGTACTGACCACAAATGGGACAGTCACTTTGTGTACATATGTGCAGTACATTGTAATGTACTGTAGTTTGTGAATCAACATATACAGGTCTATATATGTATAACTGTTAAAAATTAATACTATAAATATATATATATATATATATATATATATATATATATATATATATATATACGTCAGTGATATGTATATATATATATATATATATATATATATATATATATATATATATATATATATACAGTTACATCTATAGCCATATATATAAACTATGAACACACTTCGTGACACAGAAGCAATCCAAAGGAATAGAAGTGTACACAAAACACATGCAGCTGTGGTATTATAACTATTAGTATAAACTTAATTCACCATAGAAGGGATGGTTGTTGTGCATGTGGAGTTTGGGGTGGGGGAGGAATGATGGGTAATGAAATTATGCATCAAGGAGAGCCTGGGTTGAATGTTCAATAAGTGAACTGGAGGTGTATACATGGAGTATGGAGACAATAAAAAAAGGACACAAAACAAGAACCATTCTGATCCATAATACACCCTGTCAGGTCACATTGCAACACTTAAATCCACACACATATGAACATTAACATGAATCATACATATGTACACCAACTGACTGTCACATTTGTTTTCAGTAGTGAGGAATGCCCGTAGTAAAATATCTGTTCTAAACACCATAACATTTGTAAATCTCTCAGATGCCTTAGTGGTAAAGTCAGTGACTGTGGTGTTCATGGCCCCGAGTTCAAGACCTGCAAGGGTTGTTAATTTATTTTGAGGGCCAGAATAAGGGCTGTTGGATGCAGGTTGATTGAGGAACTTTTAAGCCGTTGTAAGCTGTTTCGCGCCATTTTCCATGATGGTAAGTGGTGCTTAAACACGGTTAAAAGGATAAGCACTTCATAGGTGTAACCTTTGCTTACTGTCACACAGACCACGGGCAAACTTGATTACAACTGCTTAAATGTGCATTAATCACACTTTCCCTACCAGTGCCTTCTCTGAGAGGTAAAATAATAACCATGTCCAGGATTAGAACCTGCAACCAGGTACACAATCCTCAGAGTAATCTACCACTAAGCTACCTGAGATGTACTTATGCCAGCTGTGTATTCACACAGGTTAAAACACAAAAGGGAGGATTGTGTGGAAATAGGACAAACCACCATGTAGCCAATGAAAGGTGTATGCTATATATATATATATATATATATATATATATATATATATATATATATATATATATGTACATGTATATATATATATATGTACATGTATATATATATATATGTACATGTATATATATATATATATATATATATATATATATATATATATATATATATATATATATATATATATATATATATATATATATATACAGAGAGAGAGAGAACGATACATAGATACATTTTGGTATATAGAGATATACATATATGTAGATATATAGATAGGTTAATAACATCTACACATCAATGGAGGTACATATAAACGTATCCAATAATAGATATTATACATCTATATATATATATATATATATATATATATATATATATATATATATATACATACATACATACATACATGCATACGTACATGTGTGTATACAGCATCTGAAGTGTTCAAATTGGAGTATAACATGGACCATAGCAATCACACATTCTGCCACCCCCAGACAATATGAACATAACATATGAAGAGTATATGCCAATACATTATTACAAACATGTTCTATGGACATGAGCCAAATAGGGTTAGTCACCAACACAACTACAATGACTGCAAATATCCATGATAGAAATACACAGACATCTTTCATTTAGCAAAGCTTTATTACATTCCAATGTATTGCCAAAAGGATTCAAGGACTAGCATTACCTGCATGCTATACAGGAAGCATTTAACAGTGCCTTAATGAATCAGGTTGCAATTACTATAGTATTAGTCCACTAAGGGATAGGTGTTCACATAGGGAAAAAAACCCCACACACATATAGAATATGTATAAAAGCAGTTCCTACATACCTGCATCTGCTATGTACACCCACCAACATCTTCCCCCACACCCAAACTAATTACAACAATACATACTGTCATACCATAACCAATTATTCACCCACTGTACGACATCTGCTGAAACCTTAACATACCTGGACAGAGCCACACTAACATGGCCCTATGTGAAATAGTTGCTGTTATACAATGGAACAGCTGCTGATGTTACAGGGTTTGTTTGAACAACTCCTGTTTCAGAGGGTTGAAATGTAATTACACCAGGAAGTGTTACCAATTACTGATTATCAGCAGAGTATGATACACATTTACACCAAACTAAAGATGTCTGGTGAGCACACTGTAAACCCCCTAAGATTGTATGCATAGCCATACAGTCTTGAACTGGTCAAACATCCTGGCCAGACTGAAACATATGCAGAAGTATTAGGTACAGACAAACCCTGCACAAGTAGCAATGTTCAGAAATATAACAGCAGCACTCACATTTAGACCAATTCTTGTAGACATTACACACAATATATTTGTGTTTGTCTCCATACAGCTGTTGCAATAGATTTCAGACAACACTTCCTGGCTGTCTTCCTCACAAGTAAGGCAAAGAGACAACACCCAAGAGGAGTACTCAATTATACTCCACTATTGCCATGGTATTGGCTAATGGAGTAGCTGCACAGCTGATGTGCATGTAATTAACTAATTTGGAAGACAAATTGGTGATCAGGATAGCACATGTTACTGATCTCTAACTATAAAAGGATGGCTTGTCACACATTCAAACCATCTGTATATACCTGCAGAACAGTACAAAATATGCAACAGAAGATTGAAATACAAACCGAAAAAGATTAAAATACCAGTCAAAAACACCTCCAATTACCAAAAAGGTATATATAACTGTTAGTATGTCTGTGAATGTAGTACCTGTTCTGTAATAATTACAGTGTAATCAATGCATATAGTGGACATTGCTATTGTGTAATGATGTATTGTTGAGCAGTAGTAATGCCTTTTGTATTCTATGTGTATACTGCTGTAGGTCACAAGGCAAACACCTCATACACCACAAGGGATGATATATATGGGCTTGGAATTCACCAATTCTTTTCCAGCCACTGTCCGTGTCAGGGTTGGTCCAACAAGTATGTGCTTTAACAGGGGATAGTATATGTTGATATATTGTAACAGTAGACATATGTATAGGTGTATTAGTGAGATGAACATGTCAAAGGTGGGCTTACTATGCAAATATGATTTGCATTGTGGGATATTATGCCAATAACTGTGTAATGTACTGTATTCTAGGCAGAGCTGTATTCCATTTTACATAGAATTTGTGTTATGTTATGCAAACATTAGTTATGTCTATTGGCAATTACAATACTCAGTAACAGGATACATATGAATAGTATTCATCTGACAGTTTAGCAGCATGAGAGCAAAGACAATTGTAAGAGGTAGGTAACTATCCATGTACATAAGACATGTAATATCCACCTCTCTAGTATCGTTTGCAAGCAATAATAGTTGTGCATGTGTACATGTAATGCAAATGTTTAGTGACCCTTGTTACAGGGCTGGGCCAAATGGCTATGTGCACACCTACATAGAGTGGATATTGAGAGTAGAGACACACTGGTTGAACTTTCAGGTTTGTGTAGCCTAACCTCTCATTGCCAACCTAACATCCGCTTGCAAATACTGTATGCAAGGTTGTGCACAGTACTGGTAGTGAAACAAGTTGCATATCATCTTTAACTCCAGTGTAACATCTGCAGTAGGAGTGTAAGATGTAGGAGATTGTTGCCCATGTGTAACTGCTGCTTCATACGTGATGGCTTACACTATCTGATTATATCCTGATCATGTTAGTGGCAGCAGAGTCTATTGATACTTGACTCTGTTTGGGGAGTGGGTGTCTGTGCCCAGCAGAGCTCATGGTTCTGGTGGATATGTGAGTATATACTCAGAAAAGGATACAGACCTGTTGACACTTGCATCATCTGTAACCAACTATTAGGATGTGATGTGCTCCACAGATAAGGATTGCTGCTAAAGTTAGCTACTATGTTTCTGTAATAGCCAGTGTTGTCATGTCCATAACACAAATATTTACTTGTGAGCATCGTCTAAAACATCTTCATAAGCAATAAATAAACTAAATACAGTACTTGGTACTTGTAGTACTGTATGCTCATACAGGCATGTCCACTAGTCAGCTACTGGTGTTTACTAATGTTAGCTTTGTGTATGTGGCCATCCTGGGGGAATGTAATATCTATGCCATGTACACTGCCAAACCCACCTAACACCACACCCCACACATTATCTGGGATGCAGCTACAGAGGTAAGCTGGAAGGCAGTCCAGTCTACAGCCATGACTGGACTGCACAGTCATGAGTTGTAGGTTAACACATGCATTTCATCACCACACTCAACACATACCCTTACTAGAGCACAGTAAGGACACTCACACATACCATCAGATATCACACACATTCAGAGAGGCTTCTAAGTATCTGGCCAAGCATGAGAACTCCCAAGCTGGAATAGACAGACAACAAAGTACACAAACTGTATGACATAGTTTGCCAAATTGTGCCACTCTTCAGAACACGTGGCCAGAATCATACCCAACAGTACTCATTTGTGAATGCAAACTCTAGCACTATGTTACACACCAAGCTATACAAGGGCAAACATACTGTTAGCTGCCTGTCTGCCATGATTAACCACATACCCATACACTCAGACCACCTTTTGAACTATACAAATGGCTCTGGCATATTCCATGTTGTTGTGCAGGACCTGTGATGCAGTAGCCTGGACTGCATGGAAATACACATGTAGGAACTGTCAGGTCTTGTAGCCCATGCAGGTATGTCCCAAGGCCTGGGTAGCATTCTGCCACTGGCCAGAATGATACTGCAGTATAGGGACAAAAGGATTGTATTCCACAATTGTCTAATGTACTGGTGTAATTCAAAGGGTATCCAGTATCTCTCTGCCTGGGATAACATGGTTGACAGACCATGATACTTTGCCAGACAGGGCCTGCACCTGTCACCCCTGGAAATCTGGATACTGGCTACGGCACATGCTTTCCCTATAGTGCCTTCATCATGCAAGGTTCAAGTGAAAGTCCACTGCTGTAACAGGGACAGCCAAGCAATAAACTGTAGGTCTTGCTACTCAATGATGCATTTCAGAAACTCAATATGGACTCACTTACATCAATCCTTAACATGGAGAACATATCTGTGCACTGACTGAGATATGGTCCAATGCTCCAGAGAGCACCCCTGCGTGACCATGTTATAACACACACTGCACCTCTTGGCCATTATCCTTTACTGGAACACACAGGCCACAGGTGTGTCCGTATTCCTGAAGGATATGTACACCCCCACACTAGTTGCACTTGCATAACTTCAGATGCATTATGCTGAGCAACTACCTTTGTGCCAAAGCAGAATCCAAATTGCACCTTGCGACAGATCACCCACTTTGCCTCAGCATTCCCAACTGTTATATTGTGCTGTAATGGGGAATATTAGGTTTGAGACAGAAAACCATAATAATGGTTACTCTCAACTATCCCATTATGAACTGGAAAGACTCCTCATGTACCAACACCTGTGCTCAATGCATGTTGGATTTCATTAATCCCAATGACTTGGATCACCATAGTCACACAAACAGGGCTAACAGTATGCTACACATAGTCAGTCTCTAAAGCCAATGTTATGCTTCTTAAGAGCGAAATGGTGACTGTCATGGCACCCATGCAGATGGACAATGCATGTGCAAATGCTGAATCCTACACAAATGCACTTTAAGCACTCACATAAGTGCAGTGATTGTGCTATTGAAACAGACCCAAGATTCAACCAAACACAAACAGGAAGGCAAACTAGTGGTACCCTGCCTTAAACTGTACCACAGAAGGTAGAAACTGTTGCAAGAGTGAACACACATGAGTGGAGGTGATCCCTGGTCAGCCTCAGTAAGATGCAGATACACCATATAAAACCACGCAAAGCTACTGTGAAAGTAATCAGCCACATATTATGAGGCCAACCATAGAGCATCCTATAGCTGTGTCATGAATTGTAATGGCAACAACAAGACCTGCCGTGCTTCACAGCACTATGGCATGAGAAGTACTGCACCTACAGAAGTAGCACTTGTTCATCCAGATAGGGTCTTGGATAACCTAAACCCACTCTCACCTCCCCCCCAACAGGTACACATATTTATATATTCATGTACACTACAGAGTCCCTGTAATAACAACTATGCAGGTACAAGCTGCACTCTCTAAAGCCATACATACAGCTTGCATAGGACCTGTCAACATCCCAGGGTGTATTTTGCACAAATGTCAGAACAATTTGCTCTCCACATACACATCATGTTCAATCATAGCTTCGTGTCAGGCCATGTACACACTGATTGGTGCACAGCGACAGTTATCACACCCCACAAAGGGGGTGACACCACTGATAATTGGAAATAGTGCACTACTACCCTGCTGAGTTTGGTCTGTAAGGCCATGAACCTTGATCAACTTATTTGATGTAGTCAGTACAGATGTAAATGACAGTAAGGTTGATTCACACAGCATACCTTGACCTTGCCAGGTCTAAGGACACCATCACCTATACTGTGTTCCAGCTACACTCAGTAAAATAGGTGTATATTCCTATGTCACAGGATTGGTTGGCAACTGGACTGCTGGCAGAACCAACACTACAGAAGGTGTCTGACTAATACATGCAGATCAAACCAATGCCTGCTACAGTAATACAGGGTTAATTCCTGGTACACCCCCTCTTTGTTATCTATACCACACAGACTAACACAGAAGGCATCTGCCTATTGAAATTTGCAAATGACTATGAACTAGGACCAATAGGTGCCACAATGAGTGCTGTGGGCAACATACAGAAGGGCCTTTGTGGGTGAGATGTGTGGTGTGTGACGTATGGCCACAATCTCACAGATAAGTATTGCATTGCCATCCCCTATGTTAAAAACCCTGTACCCATGAACAACCACCTAGGCAGCAGTCAACATAATGGAAACTGTGCATGTATGGGATGCAGCTGGACAGTAGTCTTTCCTTTGATAGTCACTTCACCACACCAGTCAGGTAGTCATACGTGGCACCCCTAATCATGACAGGGTGCCATCCATGAATATAGAGATCATTGTTCAGCCATACTCAACACTCAAGTGACCCATAATAGATCACATATTTCTTTTAAGGGTTATTGGCCATGTTCAGATGGCCTACACCAGCATTACCAAACTCTAGCTCCACTATGTAGCATGATGCCTACCCTGAATAAAGCCATGTCCAACCCAGAAATGTTGGACATGCTACACTCACACATCCTGATTTAAAATAAACCAGTACTTCATGGACATCCACCTGTCTTGTACAAGGATCACAACATGCCTGACAGAACCCTGTCCAATACACTTTACATACTCCTGCCATACTATGCATCCCTGTCCAGTGAAGCTGCACATTGCCCCTCTTTGAGACATGGTATGCATGGTACCGCATGGCAAATATATCAGTAACCCTGTGGATCAGTTTTGCGGCACTACTTGAGCTGGCCACTGAAAGTTACCTGTCTGTTGGCTACAGCTATTGTTGATATCCAACCCTGCAAATACCATCAAGCTAGCCATTGTCCCATATGTTTCACATGTGCAACACAGGTAATACATGGCAGGATGCTATACTTTTATACAGTGCCATGTAGATGTCAAAACACATACATGTACAACTTTCCGTGAGCAAGTCTGCAGGGTCACAGGTCATGTCCTTTAAGGCTGTGTATGACTATATATGTGACATATACACAACCTTGAGGTCTCTTGCATTAATATGAACACATTGAAGCATGTGTTGATAGGTAAAGACACCAGTACAGGCAAACAGACATGCCCACATTAAGACACCATCAACATGGAGTATGAGCAATATCATCACTTGACACTCATATATATGGTGATAACATCAAATTACCAGTAAGTGTCAAATGTGTGTGAGTTAAACATGTCAGTGGTGTTAGTGTCATGCAGATTTGCAAAGGCATGTTTATAATCATAATAAATGTGATACACATGTATGTGCAGCTGTACTTCTGTAAGTTTCTGTGAGTTACTGTGACCTATCTCCATCATTATGTCTTCCAGGTGTGCCTCGTGCCAGGCTGCCACCATACACCTGCATGGAGGATGAGGTCCTCATTCCATATCTCCTTGACAATCATGAAACACTCTTCAGCCATGTGCCACAGGATACCCAGTGGGAGGAACTTTGCAGGAGGGTAAATGATGTTGGAGGCCACAATCACACCTATGAGCAGGTGCGCCGACACTACACTGACCAGAAGCTTTAGATGGTATTGTGGAGGTGGGTGTCTCACAACCACTGAGCCAGGAGTTGCCTGGTAAGTCACTACTGCACATATAACACAACTATATTTAATATAGTCACATGTGTTACTGTGCAATATTTAACTTAACATCATATGCAAGGCATGTATGCACACATGCCACATACTATAGTTTGCTACTCTATGTATGCACAGATGTGCATACTCCATAGTATAGTCTATTGTACTGGCTTATGTGCTAACATGCACATTGCACCCTGTAGCTATCACACAGGTGTGGATAATGATCTTAATGCTGTGACACTCCTATTTAGGTACCTCTGGCATTTTGCAGTGAGAGCAGCCTGTTGCTGGTGAGAATGTTATTATTTATCAGGCTTGATAATGCACAGATCGTATTAATTGCATGCTATCTGCCATGTGGCCATTTAACACACATACACATAATGTATGGTGGTCCTGTTAATATATACAGGTCATACCTGAATTGCATCACAGTGGTTACTCATGTGGAATAATTGAAGACTATATGAAACACCTACACTAAACCTTACAAACTGTCATTGCCAGATGTGTGGACAGCTGTAAATACAATGGTGGAGGTGTGCTTCACTGTAGGGACATGTACTACAGATCAGCATTACATATGTGGGGAATACAAACAGTACTATACAGAGAGCATATGTGTCCACACACTCTAAATGTTGTGGAGCTGGAGTATGACCAGCCCACAGTATTTACACTTGTGGATTATACCCTTGCTATGAAAGTCACACAATGTCATGTGCTAAATGACATGTCCATGACATTTTGTGTGCTGACTGCAACACTGGTTAACTATCCTGCAAAACATAATATCTCACATCCCAAACATATCAACCTTTGTCTGCATAACCCTGTCCTCAGTGGAGCATATGACATCTACGGGTGTATGTCATATGGGACAACACTGACATATGAAATAGATGCCCATCACAACCATTGGACAAAACATGTTTATACATGGCCATGGAGGATGGCCAGATACATGAAGCAACACACACAGTAGAAGGGATGTACATGTGTGTACACACTGTTGTACATTGGCTCGACATAATACAACTATGGCCTATGTGTAATGGTGATATTGCAGATGTGACACACTAAACATCATACAGGCCTGTGTACAGCCTGTGTAGGCATGACATCAAACCACCACATAACATGTTTTTAACATCTTGAGTGTGTCACAACATGAATGCTTTCACCTATACAGTATCCAAATACATACATGTGTTGCACAACATATGCATACAACCACATAACACCACAGATACAGTACATTCACCTTGCTGGTGTCAGACATCACTGTCATGGGTGTTCCTCATGTGTGTGAGGTACACAGATGGCGTGTGGGACATGGAGTACTGCTAAGTTAGCCATGTCTGGGCATAGTTGCCAGGCATCAACAATATGGTTGCAGATGTGCAGGGGTGTCATCTGTATACCCTTCAGTGACCAGTGTCACACATTCCACATTAGAGTTTAGTGTGTATACACCTCAGTGACGTGGGTCATTTTCCATATTAGATATGTATTGTATCTGAACACAGTCATGGCAATGAATTGTGTCTGTAACTCAAACTGTATAGCAATAGTGAAGCCACATGATGCCCTGCAATGGCTATGCACATCAGCTCAATATGCAGTATGTCACTGTATATCTGTAGGGCGGACTGACAACATTGTGTCAGCTGAAGGTCCATGTTAGTATAACACATCTCTGCATTGGGACACCATTACCTCACTGTATATTTCAAAGGACAGCATTATGTTAAATATGTATGCATGTCATTCAACACTTCAGCAGAAGACATGTCATACTACATGTGATTGGCAAGGTCATATGCCACACATCAGGCTGGTGTACTGTTAACCTGTGCTAGTCTGTGGCACCATTGCAAAGTAGTGACAGCCATGTTAGACATGTGTGCACAGCCACATGCACATTGTCTGTAGACTCAGCTCAGGAGTAAGCAGAATAATGTTGAACAGACATGCACTGCTTCGGGGGAGATATGCAAGCTAGGGCTCAGGCAAACATAGTATTCACTCAACATACCCTTCTGCTCATGTCCTCCTCACACATAGGGGCAGTGGCCAACACAAAGCATCAGTGGCAGATGTACACAGGTCAGCGATGGTCTGTTAAAATGTGGGGTATGTTGCACAAAACATGGCAGTGCAGTGCAATTGTGCATAGTGCATGCATTGTGTTGCAGGTTTGGGGCATAACCTACTGACACAAATGATGCAACACAGGGATGTATGCTAACTACTACTATAATTGTGTAAAGCGCATGCCTTCTGCTATAACACATGCATGCTGGTGTGTGCAACTCAGGGATGTATAACTACCACTATAATTGTCTAACCTAAATGCCTTCTGCCATATTACATGCATGTCGCATATTGTTGGGTGCCATATCATGTGTCTGTCTGTGTCTGTCTCTGTCTGTCTGTGTCTGTCTTTCTGTGTCTGTCTGTGTCTGTCTCTGTCTGTGTCTGTCTGTGTGTGTCTGTCTGTGTGTGTCTGTACTGTGATGTATAACTTGTAATGTACAGTTCTTGTCTACCTCTCACAGGTGTTGATGTAGGTGTGTTGACCTCCTGTGGTCCACCTGATGTTAATGTCCACACAGACTCTAGCAGTGATGCAAAAAGTATGATTGTGGCACAGGCAGGGTTGTCAGGGGCTGACTCTGTGCCATTGGTTGCCATTCCACCTGTATCCCCCTCATCCCCGCACACAGTTCTCATGCCTACACATACCCCATCACCAGTGGCCATAGTGGAAGGACAGTTGGCAGGTGGTAGCATGGAACAGGAATGTGTGGAGACTATGAAAGGTGTGCCTGCACACCATGATCCCAGCCAACTGACTGAGGATGTCCCACACAGGCATGTGCCCAGGGCTGCTCATAGGAGGACTTCTGGCCAACATGCCCCTGCAAGACACAGCACATCAGATGGTGTCACCAGACGAATGTTTCAGGCTGTAATGCAGGCACAGGCATGTGTTGAACGGCACAAAAGAGAAGGTCTGAGGCTTCAGAGGGCTGCTGTCCATTCTTTAACTGGCAACATTCAGACAATTGCAAATGCTCACTATCATCTTGCAGATGTTTTGGATAGATGATTGGGTGACATGGTGGGAGTCCTTGACTGTGGCATGTCAATCCTTGAGCATGGAATGTCTGTGCTAGAACATCTGGTGGGAGTGAGGTGTCAGGTACGTGGACGTAGGCCAGCTACATCACCTGTTGAAGGTCTATGTGAACATGCTACTTCACATGCCCAATCTCATAGTGGCAGTAGCAGCAGCAGTGCAGCTGGTGCTGTGCTGTCCACACCAGGACACAGCAGGCCACATGCACATGGTCCTGGATGGTCCCAACAGGGACACGGTTCCAGTGGACATGTGTCATCAGACAGTACCCAATCTGGACCTCTGCCTGGTAGTGGTCATGCAGCCCCTGGCAGGCACAGGTCATGTGGCCATGGCTGAACACCGTGAAATGTAAAACCTGCCCTGTACAGTCTGCAGCTGTCAGTAATACCCCTGTGTAGGCCAGCCACATGCCAGACCTGTGTACATACACACACACACACACACACACACACACACACACACACACACACACACACACACCAGAAACAAATGTAGGGCACCTAGACACACACATGCATAACATCCACACGCCCAATGAGATAAAAGGCCCTAACCCACACACATGATATCATCCAATAGTGCAGCTTAGGCCTCTGGCAAATATTATCACCCTGTGCATATGATGATGCCTGTGCCACATCCCTGTCATCCACACCATCGGTGCAGGGACATGCTCATATGGTCTGATGCACAGGGTGAACATACTAGGAAGACAATTGTAGATTACCATTGTTGAGTAGTGTTAACAGGCAGCAGATGTACCATGTACTACAGTTTTAGAATGCATTTTGTACTTTTGACAGTATGTATCATGTGTAACAACAGTAACTGCATGTTGATCTTGATGTTCTGCCTTCATCTTTCAGGTGTAATTGCATGTGATGGGGGATGTCAGTGCTTGCTGTTAGTGTCCCATATGTAAATGTAGACTACTCACAGGTCTGTATGACAATAATTCTTGTGTAAAACAAATACTTTATAAAATAAAAGTAATGTTCATCTGAGAGTTGTGCATCTTTCTGAACTTATGTTTCAAACATCTGGGTTCTTCCCTTGATTCAGCTTGCACAACAGTATGGCGGCTTGCACCTTCACCTTCATACACTGCTGGTGCATATACAAATGAACTTTCCCTTTCTGTGGCCTCAGATCCTGCTAGATTTGGCAAAATAAATGCCTTGGCATGTACCTCTCTATCTGCATAAGCTGCTTGTATGAAAATATCATACTCTTGCTTAGATATTCTCCAGTTCTCTGCAATATTCTGATCAAACACAAGTGGTTGAGGTTTTTGAAATCTGTCTGCCATATTAACACATACCAGTGAAGGGTCTTGTAAATATGCATGAATATACACACATGCACACACACACACCACACACACACACACACACACACACACACACACACACACACACACACACACACACACACACACACACACATGCATTAGAAATGGGCATAAACACAATTTGTTCAAAGCTTTTGTGCTCTGTACTTATACTTTCCCTCTTTGAGCTTTTCGGAATTGTGCGAATGAGCAACTAAATAGTCCCTTCAAATAACTGGACTTTGTGAACTAAACTTCTCAGGTTTCTCAATGCTTTATTGGACTTTGCAAAATAGGTTTTCAGATTTCCCAATGCCTGACTGTACTTCGTGAAATAGCTTCTTAAATTTCTCAATGCTTTATTATACTTTGCAAAATAGCTTTTTAGAATTCTTGATTTTTTGCTGTGCTTTGCAAAATAGCTTTTTAGAATTCTCAGTACTTTTCTGTGGTTTGTGAAATAGCTTTTTTGGGCTATCAATGCTTTATGAAGCTTTGTGGAATTGCTTTTCAAACTTTTCGATGCTTTACAGAGCTTTGCGGAATAATTTCTCAGAGTTTCCTTTATAAAATATTCGATTGGTGAAGTCAGAAATGCTAGAGTCATTTATTTTCAAAATTGGTAAAGGGAAAAATGCTAAAGTCACTTATCATCACTTGCTGTGCTTGCAGAATTGGTAAAGGCAGAAATGCTAGAGTAATCTCTTGGAACTTTATCGACAAAGGCAGGAATGCTACAGTCATGTGCCATCATTTGTCAAAGTCATCACTTTAAGAGACATTTGAGAACTTTATGATGCAACTGAGCAATTCATGAGCACTGTAATACTCTTGCAATCATGTGTAAGGAACACATTTTATCAATGCAAGAAATATATCAAGCAACTGTACAATATGAATAAATCGAATTTCTGTTGCCCAAATTCAATATTTTTTGACATATTTGCACTTTGCAAATGACTACATGCAATACACTGAAATGTAACCAAAATGGTGGTAACTTGCTAGGCAACTCTTAACAGTACAAGAAGCACTCTGTAATGGTAGCACTTTGCGAATAGACACACCCAGCACAAGAACTTTTCTTCAAATAACCATGCTTTGGATTACACAAAATAGTTGCACTTTGTACACAGTGAACTCTTTGAAATACATGTACAGTAATATGCACACACTGTAAGCACTTTTACACACTCTGTGATACTTCAAATGACTTTAATTACACTGTTGATACAATATGAAATTGTAGTTATGCCCAGATATAGCATTTTGCCCAAACACAAGCAGTCACCTTGCTTTATTTTTGCTTACTGTGTTCTTTTTCCTTTCTTATTATATTTGTTTTGCTCATTTAAGCCCTTTTTTATGTCCAACGTACTTTCTTTGTGCTCATTTTACTCTAGACATGGCCAGTTCTGCCTTAAATACACTCATCCTGCCTTAAACATGCTCATTTTGCCTTAAACATGCTCGTTCTGCCTTAAACATACTTGTTTGGCCTTAAACATGCTCATTTTGTACTTCAAAGTCAATCATCTTGTCAAATACCATTATCTTAAACATTGTCATTAGTTAACAAACCTTTTGTACTTCCTGCTTGCCTGTTAATGCAGTTTGTGCCATTATAATGCCCTTTCATGCCTCTTTGCATCGAGTAAATTATTAATATTATTTTTCATTACCTTTGACTCTCTCTGATTGTGTTTGTACTGTTTTCTCAGTTTTACCTTCACTGTCATCTTTACATCTCATGGTTCCAAATGTTCTTTTCTTTTCCATCTCAGTTCTGACACCATGTCGCTTTTGTGTTGGTACATGGATAAACTTGTCTTCGTAGGTTCTGTTTAAGCAGCTTTACTCTATACAGACACATTACTGTAGAAGCTCTTGACTATGACAAAGAAACTTATATACAAACTAACTGCTGTGATCATACATGCTCACTCACTGGCTGCTTCTACAAAATGGCACTAGGGATTGCATGTGTCTGGAATTTATATGTGCATGCACAGCCTCGCATGCTTCTTGAAGACAGCATCCACACATTACCCTCTGATCTACATATAGGTTCCATAGTTCATACACAGTTAATATATCCTTCTAAATCATTATTATCTGTAACTTTGTTGTAAAATAGTAGTGATAGATATATGGCATATATCTTTAATGGTATACAGCATGTGATGTAAGCACATTTTCCTGATCTCTGTCATCTGTCTCTTCTCTTATCCCATCCAATGCCTTTATTCTCCATTAGCGCATCCACTAATCCTGATATGGGATGTGAGCCCTCTGTGCCCTGACTGTGCATAACCATTTACCATATGGGAGAGCCAGACACCTCTCAGCAGACCACACCTTGCTCATCTGACATTGATGTCTATGCTGCAACATGCACACACTTCTGTTTCTGTCTCATCTGATGTGGGCCCAGCAGTCATGAACTCATACTCATTCTCCTTCTCACCCCACTAGTCTTAACCTGTGCCAAGTGTTTCCATACATGGTAGGGGCAAACCAGACTTCAGTGTAAGGCATCAGTGTGGGTACCCTAGAATGCATTAGAGTAACACTGACAGTTGATTCATGCTGTCCAGCAGTGTCAGTCTCATCCTGTGGTTGATGATGACTGCTGTGCAGACAACTGACAATGTCATCCTTCTATAGTTGTTGTGAAGTCTGATGCCATGGGAGTCTAACATTTTTACTAAACATAGGTAACTACATTTACTTATTACACTTTACATTGATATATGTTACTTGTAATATTGACGGCAGTTCTGCATTGTGTCCTGAGTTGGTTTCCTGTTTGCATCCTTTGGTAGTGGACAGATAGGAATGGGTTTCACAGAAGTATTTCCCTTGTTGTCTTCCATATGGACATACACCACTATGAGTCTGTATGCATATCTGTGTCAATTGTGTCATGCATTGATGATAAATGTTAGGCTAGATTTGCATATGTTCATACTGTTATATGTTAGAATTATGTTATGTGTGATGGTCAGTGTGTACATATACTGTGCAATTGCCATTAGATGCAATCTGTGAGCTGTGGTGGTGCAACACCTGAACGTCATTGTTTAATAGGTGCACTTCTGTACATGTGGCTTGTCATAACTCAAACATATGTGTCAGATGCTGCCGTGTTGTCTGGGCCTGGACTTTTGGTCACATCCCTCTATCCCCCACACCTCTTTCTTCTGCCCTCTATGTCCTCCTACTCCTCCTCTGATAGCTGTAAAATGTCATCTTCAGTCAGCTGGGGTTCATTCACACCTGCAACAGAAAAACTTTCAAATGCTGTTGTTAGCATATTGTGTAGCATGGCAAATGCAGTTATCTGTGCTCCCTCTTGATGTGTTCAGACATTTGAACCTAGCTTTCAGTACACCAAAGACATGCGCAATGGTATTTTTTGTTATTGCATGCACTCTATCGTAGGACTCCTCTGCAGGGTTTGATGATTCTCTGTACAGGGTCATTAGCCATGTCTCAAGTGGATAATTACAGTGAACACATACGTTATCATTATGGATAATGTTGACAGGGATGTTCCTGTACTTACCCAGTAGTATTCACTCAGATATTTTGCCTTGTTGGAATGCAGCCTTTGGACCCCTTTCCCTCCATATTGCAGCATCATGGACACTTCCAGAGTGTGTTGTCATGATATTTGTTATGCTGCCATCTGCTGCACACACAACCTGGTAGTTCAGGGGTAACCACCCCTTTTGTTGATGTACCTGTCTACTTCTGGATGCATGGGGGTCTTAATAGGGGCATGGATGCAGTCTATTTCAGTCAAACACTTGGGAAGTTTGTGTGGTTATAGAACTGGTGCATAATATTTCTCCACTCTATGGGGGTAGATGGAAAGTGTATGTATTTATCTACCTTGTTGCACATTGATGGCAGGAATTTTGAGAGGATATCACTGGCAGGTGTCTGTGACATTGTTACAGCACCTCCCATTTGTCTTTGAAATGTCTCAGATGCTAATATAACTAGACTCGGATACACTTCAGTTTTGAGAGGGATAGGGTTGCCTTATGATGTCCACACAGACATGTGTCAGACACATCTGTTGCACAAAGCCTGCACCAGCTGTCTGACTAGGTGGTAACAATCAATGACTTCTTGATCTGACAGTTGGCTTATTTGCAGTCTAGTTCAATGTCTAGCTGGCTGCCTTCTAGGATGCAGCCTTATCATCTTCCATACCTTGCAGTAATGTAGCCTGTTGCCATTCATTCATTGCAGGTTGCATTTTTTTTTGTCACTATTATTATGGATTCCACAGGATTTAATGGGAATAGCTTGTGCTCCTTGATTTGCAATATGACATTCACCAAGGATTTTGGAAACAGAGTAGGTATTGCAGTTTGTCGCATTTAAGTTGTGTTGGGCATGCATGATGTGCTTTGGAATCCGGAAGGTGTGAGGGGAATCTATAATTACCCTACACTGAATAGTCAAGTAGTTGGATTGCATGCAGTGTACAACACAAACACCAAACTTGTAACCAGTAAACTAACAATTCTGTCAAGGAAAATAGAAGTCAAACCAGACAGTTTATTAGCAGCAACCAGAAAACACAAATACACATGTTAACCCAGGTTTCATCCTCTCAAAAAGGACTTCTTCAGAACAATGAGCAAAATCAACTTCACATTTAAATAACCAACTCTTACATCACTAATTAATGTCATTATTCAATAATAACTTCATTGAAACAATTAATTTAAAATGACTTCATTACAAGCCTTCTACTAATTTCATTAAAATCAAACTTAAAGAAGCCACATTGCATCACATTAAATGAAAGGTGGAAACCCTAAATTATATACACTGATGAAATAAATCCACAACATGTAAGATATAAAAATATATATTACAATTACACTACTTTGAACCATTGTTAATTGCTTCAAACACTATAAATTAATGGTAGTTGGGATTAATCTGAATAAATTGTCCTTAATCATTACATACACTTAAATTTTGATAAAACAATCCTTATAATTTTTTTTAATTTTTTATATATATAAATTAATAACAATACATAAATATACATAATACATTCATCCTAATATATGCCTTAACTTTAAAATAGGGGCTATACTAATATTTTCGTTAATGCCTGAACTAATTAGAGAATTTAACCTTAACTGCCTCTTCAGTTCACATACATCAAGGTGAATATCTAATACCTTGCCCTGTAAGTCTTTTTTGACCTGCTGAATGATACAAAATTTAAATTCATGGTCTACATTTGCTAAAATATGTCTAGCCAATGCATTAGTCACTTTACCATGTTTTATATCCAGTACATGCTCCTTAATTCTCTCTGTAAAATATCTGGATGTTTTTCCCACATAAAAAGCAGGACATTTTTGACATTGTGCAATATAGACCACGTTTTGTGTATAACAATTAAAATGACCTGATAGGTGGACCATCATATGGTTAACTCTTATACAATCCTTAGTAACCATAAGAAACTTACATGTACTACACCTTCCACATGAAATGGACATCAGGGAATACATGAATAGATTTTATAAAAGTGGGTATCCTAATTTAATTGATGATGAAGCTGATTTATTGAATACATTAGTGAAAAATAAAGATATATGGATTATGAAACCCGATATAGAGAATGGCATAGTAATAATTGAGAGGATGGATTACAATAACGCCATGATGAATATGTTGATGGGTGACAGTTACACAGAGAGTAGTGTCAATGAAATTAATATTAGTCACCAAAAAATAGATTTGCTTTTAGATGATATGTTGTATCAAGGACAGCTTAATGAAATAGAATATGAATTTTTAAAAAATCCTTTTCCAGTAGTTAGTAGTATTTTGGTTTAGTATTCCAAAACTACATAAAGGTCTTAATAATATTCAATTTAGGCTGATAGTTGACGGAAAAAGAAGTAAGACAAATATTATTAGTCAATATTTAAATCAACATATGCAAAAGGGTTTAAAAGTATTTGAATATATAACAAACGATTCATGGAGCTTTTTGGACAAAATAAGAGGGTTAAGCATTAATGATGATACCATGTTCCTAACCATTGATGTATGTAATTTATTCACTGTTATTCCCCATGATATAGGTCTGAGTTGGTTAGAAACTCAATTAATTAAAACTAAATTGTTTGATCAAGACCAGGTGAATGTTTTTATAACACTCATGGAAGCTGTATTACAAAATAATTATATTTATTTTGATGAGCATTTTTTTAAACAGATAACATGAGTAGCTATGGGGGCAGCATCTGCCCCCATATATGCAAATTATATCATGTCTTACTGGGAACAGGAATTTGTTTTTTCATCCATCTATTATAATTATATTACACAATACATACGCTATGTGAATGATATCTTTGTTGTATGGGAAGGTAGTTGTGAAACATTTGATGCGTTCAGTAATTATATTAACAATACTGTTAATTTTTTTAAATTTACATACAATTTTAGTACGGATAGTATTTCATATTTGGATGTAAATTTAACCATCGATAGGGTCAATAATTGTTTTAAATCTGATATTTTTAGGAAAAGTACATTTTCTAATTCTTATCTGGATTTTTATAGTGGGCACCCATACCATCAAAAAAGAGCCATTATTAAAGGGCAAATGGTAAGAGCAGCTAGAATGGTGAGTGATAGTGATGCATTTATACAGGAATTAGATTTTATGATCACTATGTTTTAGAAAAGGGGTTACCCAGATGAATTGTGTAATAACATCAAGAAAGAAGTTGTACATAAAAGGAAGACAGGGTTATATCAGGTTATACTTAAAATGAATCAAGGTAATAATGGAAAAAAGGATGAAAATATGTGTAAATTTAATCATACTGAGAATTTAATTTTTGTGATCACATACAATCAAGATGTGACATGGTTTATGGCAATGGTTGAGAAAAAATGGGGTTTCCTGATATTGGACAAATATGTGAATACAAAAATGGGGGGAGTCCCCAAGTTTGTTTTTTGTAAAGATCAATCTTTTAAACAAATTTTACAGAGAGAGTCAGAGTTAAACATAGACCTAGTAGGAAGTGAATTTGGCAATTTTAAATGTGGAAGGTGTAGTACATGTAAATTTATTATGGTTACTAAGGATTGTATAAGAGTTAACCATATAATGATCCACCTTTCAGGACATTTTAATTGTTGTACATAAAACGTGGTCTGTATTGCACAATGTCAAAAATGTCCCACTTTTTATGTGGGAAAGCATCCAGATATTTTAGAGAGAGAATTAGGGAGCATGTGCTGGATATAAAACATGGTAAAGCCACTAATGCATTGGCTAGACATATTTTAGCTAATGTAGACCATGAATTTAAATTTTGTATAATTCAGCAGGTCAGAAAAGACTTATAGGGTAAGGTATTAGATATTCACCTTGATGCAGATGAACTGAAGTGGCAGTTAAGGTTAAATGCCCTAATTAGTTTGGGCATCAACAAAAATATTAGTATAGCACCTATTTTAAAGTTAAGGCATATATTAGGATGAATTTATGTATATTTATGTATTGTTATTAATTTAGATATATAAAATTAAAAAAAAATGTATAAGGATTTTTTTATCAAAATTTAAGTGTATGTAATGCTTTAAAACAATTTATTCAGATTAATCACAACTACCATTAATTTATAATGTTTGATGCATTTAACAACGGTTCAAAGTAGTGTAATTGTAATATATATTTTTATATCTTACATATTGTGGATTTATTTCATCAGTGTATATAATTTAGGGTTTCCACCTTTCATTTAATGTGATGCAATGTGGCTCCTTTAAGTTTGATTTTAATGAAATTAGTAGAAGGCTTGTAATGAAGTCATTTTAAATTAATTGTTTCAATGAAGTTATTATTGAATAATGACATTAATTAGTGATGTAAGAGTTGGTTATTTAAATGTGAAGTTGATTTTGCTCATTGTTCTGAAGAAGTCCTTTTTGAGAGGACGAAACCTGGGTTAACGTGTGTATTTGTGTTTTCTGGTTGCTGCTAATAAACTGTCTGGTTTGACTTCTATTTTCCTTGGCAGTATTGCATGCAGTGTACCTTCTAAAACTGTGTCTGCTGCTGGTGTGCTGAAGTCTTTCTTTGATGTCCTTCACTGTCCACATATATCTTTTGGAATCCAGACCACAGTGTGAAAACCTTCTGCTTGGTGAAATCAAATGTTTCTCTGAAGTCTGTGGACGTTGACTGTTGCCACGCAATGAATGACAGAGATAGAAAGAAAGAAGTACTAAAGATAACAATATCTGAAAAAGAAGGATTATCTCTCCACTGAAACAACCTCACAGAAAATACAGAGTAATGAAGAAGCTAAGAGTTATGAACTGCTTCCTATAGTCCCTCAACCTTAATCTGCTTAGTGTGTAACTCTGATCAAGTCACTTAACTAGAAAGTGTTCCGGGACTTAGTTTAAAAAGGTCCCTGAGGATCAACATTCCACCCCCAGTTAACATTTACAGAGAAACAAACAAACAAAAAAAAATAAATCATAGCAAATGAGCTTCACCTATTATTTCAGTGAAAAGGAAAGCAGTCCATTTTGTGAGTATTCCTCACAGCAACAGGTTCTCAGAAGGAGCACCTTCTGTGCAGAGTCTGCATGTCCTCCCCTGCAGTTGAATGAATCTTTAAAGACATGCAGGTATATGTGCCGTGAGTGTGTGTGCGCCTTCTATGAAGGATGGGCACCAGGCTGGCAACTCGACGCTGTAAAAACACCACTGCCAATCAATCTGCAGTCCGGTTATCTGCTGTGGCAACCCCTAACTGGGAAAAGCAGAAAGACATTTTTATAAACTATGAACCAAGCTGCTACTTCAAAAATATCTGCTGTTTTGCGTGACATAGTTAATGACCATGCTGAGTGTTGAACTGTGTTCCTGAAAGCTGATTTAGCTTTAGCTGGGCAACAAGCATTGCCTCGTGATTTATTTTATTTTAACATATTTGCTAACTGGGTAAACCCATGAGGTATAACTACATCTCTGTAGGG
Source organism: Protopterus annectens (assembly GCF_019279795.1). Classification (NCBI taxonomy): domain Eukaryota; kingdom Metazoa; phylum Chordata; order Ceratodontiformes; family Protopteridae; genus Protopterus; species Protopterus annectens. The sequence continues at coordinate 1,789,976,478 of NC_056735.1, read as the reverse complement.
GCAACCCAGGACCAATGTCTGATTAAGTGACTTGCTCAGACACACACACACACACACACACACACACACACACACACACACACACACACACTCACACACACACACACAAATGAGAATGAAGAAATCAAATCTTGGACTAAAGGATGAAGCTCATTAGTACCTCCTAATTTTAATCCTTGGTGATAAACTGCCAGATGATCATGCAAGGAAGTATATAGTCACTAATGTGCACAAGGGATTGTTTATGTCTAGCATGCTGCCATTTTGTATAATGCCTATCTCTTCTATTCCCAAAGAAAAAAGGGAAATGTGTTGAAAGGTTTGAATTTGGTGCTTTAGCTAATGATGTAGTAGTCAATTAGAAATCAGAGTGAGAACTTCTGTAACTTGCAGAAACTGCTGTATAGATTTGAAGAGTGTTGTTTAATAGCAAAAAGAAGAAAGACAGCCAACCAAAGGAACAGATCTTGTGGCAATGCAAAACTAGGAAAATAATTCCCTGGAGAAGTATACAGAGTTATTAGTGCATGAAGAAATGTAGACACTTTATAACCAAAACTTGGCACTTATAATAGCGTAAATGTCCCTGTGTATGTTGATTCAATATGTTGTGCTTTCAGGTGAAGAAACTTATATATATATATATATCCAAGCAGGGAAAAAATACACTGACATATTAGACAAGAAGCTTATGAAATCTCATCAACGCCTTTGATCTACATGATTAATGTTAGTTACAGATCATAAACTGTTTTCAACACTGCTTCATGCACATACAAGTCTGTCCTCCGTGACATCAGCAACTCTTATCCAGAGATGGACAATCATTCTTCCAGCATATGATTGTCGGACTGAATATAGAATACCTAAAGGGCATAAGAATGCCGAATAATAAAGATAGGCTCTCAAGAATTTAATCACCAGAAAATCCTTATAACAAAAAGCTATGACAGACTACATAAATGTTATCATAGAGGATCAATTTCTAAAATTCTGAGAACATTGAAATGATAGTTAGAAGGCAAATAAATTATGAATATCTATGTAATAGAAGTTTGGCATAACAGATAAGATGAATGCTTAAACATATAAAAGAAAAATCACAAAAAAATATGCAGACTGAAAAACAGCGGGAGGATCCAGTATATTCAAACTTTATTGCCAACAAAGACCATAAGCGCTTTCATAGTACAACTGCTTCATCAGATTAATAAAATACATAATTAAATAACCTATATATACCCCAATCAGTTTGGAACTCACCAATCCAAACATCTGAGCAATTAAAAACTTAAAATGGCAAGACACTTTTTAAAAAAAAAAAACATGCCAAACCTATGCAAGTACACGCATGTAAAAATATATACAGAGAGTGTATATAAGCACACATCTATAATGTTGGGAGGGTGGCCTAATGATTAAGGTGTTTGCCTTACAAATACAAGGTGCAGGGTTTGAGTCTCACAGTGGATAATTGCCTAAGCTTAAAATGGCTTGCAAGGGCAGTTAACTTAGTACTAACCTATGATTACTATGATCTGTATAGGGAAATAAAAAACAACACAAAATGTATACATAAACACAAAATATTTATACCTAAAAAGTGGTTGCGCTTGAAGCATAGGTTTAATAGGCACCTTATCATTAAGTCCATGCCCAGAATCACGTCTAAGTCTAATAACCCATTTAGCTTCTAACTGTTCAGTGAGATTTCTCACTTCATCGCCACTTTCACTTTCAAGCACACTCCCATTAGCTAGGAATTTGAAACTATGCTCTGCTGTAGTATCTTTTATATCTTTAGCTAGGGCATTGTTTAATGTACCACTGGTAATATGGTATATGTGTTCTCTAATCCTATTTCTAAACACCCTATAGGTTTTACCTACATAAAACATTTTACAGATTACACCATGAGCCAAATAAATAATATATATAGACTCACATGCAGCAGCAGCAACATAAAAATGTATTTTTTATTATTTTGGTCCAGATACAAGAACATCCCAGCACTATCTATATATTTACAGAAATAACATTTGCCACATTGCTTAGTATAAGTAAAGTCATATTGACGTACATGCTTCTTGGGATAGCATAACTGTCTCTTTAAAGAGCTCATATTTTTAAATATAAATCCTGGCTGTTCACCCACTAACTCTTTTATCACATCATCTGTGCACAGAATAGGCCAACATTTCCTAAATACCTGAATATAATGACCATCATTAGAATAATACAATGGAACTTTCAAACAGTTCCTTTTAGATTTCTTTGAGTTGTCACTTCATCAGTAAAATGTTTAATATCATGTCATGTTCAAAATACCATCTCTCTACAAATAATCTAGCTAAGACCTCTTTTTGGCTCTGAAAGTCAGCATCAGTAACATTTAATCTGGATGCCCTAAATACTTGATTTTTAACCACATTTCTAAAAATGTGTGGTGGATGCATACTATTGCAAAAAAGTAGATGGTTACAATGGCATGGTTTTCTGTAAAGTTTAGTAGATATGTGACCTTCTTCATTAATAATGACCCTCATGTCCAAAAAATTAATACTCATCTGAATATTTACAAGAAAAGTGAAGGTATGAAGTACTAGAATTGATGTAATCATTAAAAGCATCTAATTCTTCCACATTGCTAAAAGGACATCATCAAGAAATCTTCGATAAAAGATTATAGATTGACTAAAGGGCTCATTAATAACATGATCCAGTTCCCATATAGGGACTACCATATTGGTGTAGCTATTGGCACAGGAAGTGCCCATAGCTATGCCATTTCTCTGCCAATAGTACACATCATTAGACAAGAAAACATTGTTTTCCAATACCAATTACAAGAAAGCACAATATAAATCAGTCTTGTCAGCTGTAGTACTAGTATGTTCATTAAAATAACGCCAGATGCTGTTAAGTCCTGCTTTATTTGGAATGACTGTAAAGAGTGAAATGACATCAAAAGTAGCCAATAAAAAATTGGCACCAAACGTCTTACCATTTTTATGTGAAAATGAGTCTCGTAAAAATGCCTAGTATCTTTTAAAATATAGACATTCAAGTCCAAAAATGATCTGAACGTTTTCTCAATAAATACAGAGATGGATTCAGTATACCACTGATGTCCAGAAACAATAGCAAGCAGTGGTGGGTGAACACTGCTTTTCTGTAGTTTAAGGAGGCCATAAATAATTGGTATAAGTGGCATTTCTATCCTTAGATAATCAAATAATGACATGTCAATGGCACCAGTAACAAGCAAGGAGTTCAATTTAAAATGAACAGTATGTATCATATAGTCGACATGTTTCTTACAAATTTTATTATAAAAAACAGTATCAACTAATAGTATAAACATTTCAGTTTCATACCATGATGTATCTAGGACTACTACAGGTCCACCTTTATCAGTTAACTTAAAGGTAATATCTTTATTATTTTGTAAACTGCATAGAGAATTAAACTCATCTCTTGTTAAATTGCAATATCCATGGTTGTTATTCACATTCAGTTGATATATTTTGTGTAATTCATCAAAACATAACCTCTCAAAAACAGCTACAAGTGGGTTAAGATTTGGTGTATACACACTCAGTTTTTTAAAACAATTAAACATTGCAGTATTTTGTATGAAACTATCACTCTTATTATCTTTAAAACTTAGTTTTAACATCAGGTTTCTTGTAAATGTTTTTAAATTTAATATTACCTCTGTTAAGTCATCCCATTGTGTAGGGATGAACGAAAGTCCTTTTGACAAAAGTTTATAGTCAGTCTCTGTTAAAACATAAGAAGATAAATTCCAAACTAATTCACTTTGTTGTTCTTCCATATTCTCTTTACCAATGGTGTTTTCATGATATCGCTCTCCAGTTTTCTTTTTGTTTGGGATGGCTTCTGGAACATTGTCTCCCTTGAAGCATTTCCTTGTCCTTTATGGGAAGGGGAAAATTTTGTTTGGTTTGGACAAAAAAAGTAATTGCATCATTTAATTTAACATTATCACTGGTCATATCAGCTCTATGTACTTGTGCTTCCACTGCAAAGGTCTTTTTCCTGGCACCTAAGTCTCTAATAGGTAATGCATCTATGCTTTTATTGGCAGAGAAATAGCGTAGTGGCTATTTGGGAACTTGATCATGATATTAGTGGACCCTTTAGTCAATCTATAATTTTCTATTGAAAATTTGTTGATGATATCTTTTTAGTTTGAGATAGCAATGTGGAAGAATTACATCCTTTTGATGATTACATCAATTATTTGAGTACTGCATACCTTCAATTTTCTTGTAAATATTCAGATAAGAGTATTGATTTTTTTGGAAGTCCGGGTCATTATTAATGTAGAAGGTCACATATCTACTAAACTTTACAGAAAATCATGCCATTGTAACCATCTACTTTTTCGCTATAGTAAGCATCTACCACACATTCTTAGAAATGTGGTTAAAAATCAGGTATTTAGGGCATCCAGATAAAATGTTACTGATGCTGACTTTCAAAGCAAAACAGAGGTCTTAGCTAGATCATTTGTAGAGAGAGGGTATTTTGAACATGATATTAACATTTTACTGATGATGTAGCAGGCCTTAGAGATAATATGGCTAGACCTTATTTTTCACATGGTAGTTCAACTTCAATTGACAACTCAAAAAAATCTAAAAGGAACTGTTTGAAAGTTCCCTTGTATTATTCCAGTGACGTTGGTCGTTATACTCAGGTATTTAGGAAAATTTGGCCTATTCTGTGCACGTATGATGTGATAAGAGAGTTAGTAGGTGAAAAGCCAGGATTTATATTTAAAAATATGAGCTCTTTAAAGAGACAGTTATGCTATCCTAAGAAGCATGTACGTCAATCTGACTTTATGTATAGTAAGCCATGTGGCAAATATAATTTCTGTAAATATATAGATAGTGCTGGGATGTTCTTGCATTTGGACCAAAATAATAAAAAATATGTTTTTAATGTTGCTGCTACATGTGAGTCTATACATATTGTTTATCTGACTCATTGTGTAATCTATAAAATGTTTTATGTAGGTAAAACTGATAGGACATTTAGAAATAGGATTAGAGAACACATATACCATATTGCCAATGGTACATTAAACAATACCCTAGCTAAACATATAAAAGATACTACAGCAGAGCATAGTTTCAAATTCCTAGTTATTGGGAGGGTGCTTGAAAATGAACATGTTGGTGATGTAAGAAATCTCAATGAACTGTTAGAAGCAAAATGAATTATTAGGCTTAGAAGTGATTCTGGTCATGGACTTAAAGATAAGGTGCCTATTAAACCTATGCTTAAAGCTCGACCACTTTTTAGGTAAAAATTTTGGGTGCTTATATATACATTTTGTGTTGATTTTTATGCATATATTTTTATTTCCATATATAGATATGTGCTTAGATACTCTTTGTATATATTTTTACATGTATGTACTTGCATAAGTTTGGCATGTTTTTTTTTTTTTTAAGTGTATTGCCATTTTAAGTTTTTAATTGTTCAGATGTTTGGATTGGTGGGTCCCAAACTGATTGGGATACATATACGTGATTTAATTATGTGTTTTAGTATATCTGATGAAGCAGTTGCACTGCAAAAGTTCTTATGGTCTTTGCTGGAAATAAAGTTTAAGTATACTGGATCCTCCAGCTGTTTTTCAGTCTACATATTTTTTGGTGATTATCTGTTTTTCTACATTTATTTGTGGATTGGAAATTTGGTGGTATTTGGTGGCTTTCTTTTTAATATAAAAGAAAAATGCATAAACATATAAAAGAAGTTTTGAATTATCAGTAGAGAACAGCTTTGTCTTTTGGTAAACAAGATTTATTTTTCTGGAGAAAATGCCAAAAGTAGGGCTGGAAGAATTGCACACAGGTTACCACAGTTTAATTGCAAAAATGAAGATATTATTGTAGAACTTGGGTGATTAACAAAGTTTGATAATGATCTTGTGTAAATGTATAAAAATCTGTCCCAGTTCTGAGGAAAGGGGTGGTAGTAAGATGGTTAAGATATTTGCCTTTAAAAGGCATAATCTACCTTTTAAAACTGACCCCTGGCCAGTGTATGTGTGTAGTTTTTATGTTCCCCATTTCTCTCTGTGACTCTTCCCACCTCCTTAAAACAAGCTGGGTGTTTCTGTCTCACAGCCAACCCTCCCACTTGGAATTGAGAGATTTGTCAGCGTAGTGTACCCAAAAATGAATAGAGTTGTGTGTAGCAACACAGACTGTAGCTGGTGCCTTATGGTAGAAATTGTGTGGATCAGTTACTTTAAGAATTAAACTATGTGTCTCTATTTGCCAGTGTGTGCTTGCCCTAAATCCCAATAGCATTTGCCAGTTTTCAATTGCCAAATATCTGTATTGAGTATAAGATGGATGTAAAACCAATCAACCTGCCAAATATGAAAATAGGATTGCTTCAATGAATACATTCAGTGATGTGATGCAGCTTGGAAGTGAATAATGGTAAATAGGAGGCACTGTGGAAGGTAGGCCTGGGATCCAGAGTCTACTACACAGTGGTGGTGGTGGTGTGTGGGAGGGGGGGGGGCTTCAGACTAGAAATGGTATGGAAATGTAAGTGAGGGAGATTCTTTTATAAACAGTAGAGATGTAATTAAAATCCAATATAATGAAAGAGAAGTCTTTATGATTTTACCCTCACTCAGCCTCTACTCCACAACAGGACTGTGACAATGAGAAAAAAGGGCATTTAGGCAATAGTAGCAGAAACTCCTTGATAAAGCAGGACAAATTAAGTTTAACTGAGATACTTTAAGATTTTCAGCAGTAAAACACATAAATAAATAACTTCCATACATTGAGGAACTAAAAATATTATGTTATCTGCATGCACTTTCAAGAATATGCCATTGAGCAGTATAAAGGGAGACAGCCTATCACTGCTGTTGATTTTGTGAATAAGAACTGAGAGTTATTCCAGATGTATACAATACATAGTTTGATAGTGTGCTCATTAAGTGTGCTGAGTGATATATTATTATTTAACAGTCAATGATATTTAGTCACTAGCTCCCTTCAGGAAAATCACTGTCTTGACAATCTGTCATGTGTTTCTTCTTTTTCAGTATCTTAAATTTTCTTGTTCCTGAATTGTTTTATGTAGACATGGGGCATTTGACTCTGAGCAGGAGAGTTAGGCATTGGTGTTAGTATCTTATCTCAAAAATCAAGAATAAGTCTAAAATAATGAGGAAGAAATGGCCATAAAGCCTTTGTATACAAACAGTAAAATAATAGAATAACATGATTTTTGTTATGCATTTTACAAAGAATACAATTTCTAGAATTCTAATACGGCATAATTTAGAAATTGTAATGACTGGCCAGGACAGTACAAACTGTTAAAGTGACAGATCAAAATGTGAAGAATATGAAGCAGAATCAGAAATATTCTGCAAAATCATACGTAGTTATGAACTATGGAGTTTGGGTACTGCAGTGTTGTGCCACCTTCTAGTTGAACCCTTGCAGATAAAATAGTCTGTTAGATTGAGAACAATACTGACAGCTATGAAAACAATTTTGAAGTTGGTCCCTGTATTTAAGGTGGAGCTATCATAGTGTTAGTGTATTTAAGGAAGAGGTAATGTTGTGAAACTCCATAAATAGGTCAATTCCTTCAAAACAAACAAACAAACAAACAAACAAACAAACAAACAAACAAACAAAACAAAAAAAAAAAACAATGGTTGTACCTTCACTTTGATGGTGCAGTTCTCATGAGGTGTTAAACTTGATGAAATTGAGCACAGACAAATTAAGAGTGAACCATGATACCATCATTTTTCCCCAATAACTTTTATTTAATTTCCATAATGTGTATAACATCTAACTGATTGAATAACAATACATGGAAGAAACAAGAAATCCTAAAAAATAACAATAGCCAGAACAAATCAGCCACATTTTGTACTATATACAAAATAAAGTATGCTAGCCAACACTGTATAATAGTTTAATAATGGATTAAGTAAAAAGCAAGTATCAGATTTATGACAGATTCTAGATAAACTATACGAAGGTTGTTTATCAGTAATACTTATGTTGTTTCTAAAAGGCAATCTAGACTTTTCCCCATTGTTCTTTTTAGTATGCTTATTTATGTTGCTCAGACATTATCAGTTTATGCGCCTTAATGCATTTTAGAGCCAGGTACCTGAATGTTTCCCATGAAAGTTTGGATCTGTCAAGTTGGTCTTGAATGGTGTATAGGCTTATCAATAGAAAAAGAAGGATTAGGATGTGAATATCTTCTCATGACAGATTCTCAGTTTGGGTATATAACAAGGCAAATTCCCATGACAAAGCAGATTTTTCATAGCCCATTTTTTCTAACTTGTTTTAAAACACCATGGTTTGTAAGAGAAATTACAGTTCCAGAGCATTTGCAACAAATCAAAATTGTGAGAATTACATAATGGACATTTAGATGAGTTTGGTTGAAAAACTGTTAGGTTTAGATGGAGTCATATAAGTACTATTTAGAACCATAAACTGTGTGTATAAAAGTTTTTTTTTTCAAATGAGTTGATTTAATAGTTAATTGAACTGATTTATTAATTTGATCAGATGTAATAAATTCGTTTACATACATGATCAGATGTAATTGAGGGGTTCATTTTAAGACAATAGTTTGAATATAAAGTGCTACTTTTAAATTTAAAAAAGATAATTAGTTTACATGAAGTAGATATAGGTTTATCAGAGATCAAAGAAGACCATAATTGTTCAGTGAAGTTGATGTTATCAGAGCTAATATTGGAATCTGCTAACATGATTTAAATAAGATATTTTATTTGTCATAATATAGTAATATAGCATTTAGGGGAGTTGAAGGTTTTTCTTATTTCATCTAATGAGGTATTCCTGTATGGGTAAAAATCACTTATATTTTTATCGTTAATCAATAAAGAGTTGGATATATTTATGATAGAGTTATTTATTTTATAGTTGGGATTCAGGTGGATTGGTTGTAATAAAGTAAAACCATCTTGGACATTTTGTATACTAGTTAATTTATAAAAATATTAAGTTTATGTGCAAGAATTTTTGAATTTCAAAGACTAGTAGTTTAGCAGTTTAAAGACTGCATCCTTGTTTAGTAATATATTTCACTTCTTTTATGGCAATTAAGACTGTTAAAACTGCTATCTGAATGAGACTGCCTTATTTCATTTACTTTTATTTCTTGTCCATTTCTAATACTTTATCATTTATTAGATTTCTTGTCTCTTCCTTTCCTCACCTTCCCACTCTCTTCATTTATAACTCATTTTTATGGTGTTTGCAGTTTTGCTATATCTCATGTTATAATCCACTTCTACAGCGTGTTAACCATCTATTTTGAGTCATGTCTCATCTTTAGGTTCAAACACTTCACTTGACATTTTGATCTGTATATGGTCAGAACTATAGTTCTAATTTAAGTTGTATATCATTATCATAATCACCCCCTTTACAAAAATAAAACTGGTTAATTTCTGTAATGCAAAACTTCCACAGTTAAACACTTCCAGCTTTCTACATCAACTCACATTTTAAACTCATAACAATAGTCTTTAGTCCATGCAAGCCAGTGGTTTACTATCATTTAACTGAAACGGACTCGATCGACTGATTATATCATCAACCGATGTCTGCGAAAACTCACACAGCTGAACTCCAAAATTGCTGAATTACATGTTGAATGTGACCTAAGGACAGGTTTTATTATGGGTCAAGACAGGGGTGAGATTTGAAGTTTGGCAATATTAGAGCTCGACATTGCCAACGTTTGAGGTCGGGTTTTCGTGTGAATTGGACCGACTCCACTTCAGTTAAATGATAGTAAACCCAAGCCAGCATTTGGCATTGACAAATGCTTATTTTCTCTTCATATATGGATTATCAAAGAGTTTTCTGCATTTATGAATAAAAATGGTTAGTAATCCTAAATGAGAAGAATGTCTTGAGTTTATTAATGTTCAGTCCACGTGTTGCAATTGAAGTGATCTTAGACCCTCTCTTAAACTATATTTTACACAGACATCTTAGTACAACCAGTTGTCCAAAAATGTAAGTTGCTCTGTATTCCATTTTGTACCAGTTTTACATCTGACATTAACTGCAAGTTATCCTTGGTTTGTATACTTCATTAAAACATCCATGCTAGCCAAGAGTTTCTGTTGTACCTTTCCATCTATAAGCATTACAGGTCTATATCAGAGCATCAAAGTTTTAAAACTTCGAATGTTCTAATATCGACCCCTATTCAGCAAATGCTAAAAATAGCGAAGCTGCAGAACACCAAATTGTTTCCTAGGGAAAGAATTTGGTTGGCCATTTCTGTGGCTTCGCTATTTTCAGCACTGTGGTGGAAAGTTACAGGTCGGGTACAGGTAAGTGTGCAATTGTGTGGATGTTATGGTTAGGGCACGGGTTAGGTGTGTTAGGGTTAGGGCGCGGGATAGGTGAGTTAGGGTTAGGGGTGGGTTAAGTGAGTTAGGGTTAGGGCACAGGTCAGGTGAGTGTGCGATAGTGACGGACCTTAGGGTTAGGGTTTGGGTTAAGGTAAGTGGATAGATAGTAGTGTATGTACAGTTTAGTGTAGGGTTAGATGTAGGATTTTAAATGTATATGTGTGGATTGCTGTTTTTTTTGGTGTGCTTGTGTTGTGTGTATATGTTTCGGAATAGCAAATTTTTTCCATTGGAAAAAATTCGCTGTTCTGAATGCTCGATATTTTATGGTTTAGATATTTTAGGTTCAATGAAATAGCGTTCGCTATTTTCATCTTTCGACAGAGTGATATAAACGCAGCATTACAGTAGTTCTTTAACACCATATTAAGTATATTGTATACAATATAAGCTAGTTAACAAATGAGTGATAAGGTTTAGGATATGTGAGACACATTTTTATCAGTTCACTGACAGATAATTCATTCAGCAAGAAGAAAGACAAATGAAACATTTTAGGTAATTTGGGATGGGGTGAGCAATGTAGACTGAGTATCACATAGTGATTTGAAAGATTGAAGGGGAAAGCAGAACTGTTGGCTTCTCAACAGATATTTATTGAAGAAATAAAGATTTGTCTGCACTTGTAAGTAATTCATGCTGGTAAAGATATGGGCTATAACTAGAATTACATAAAGAGGTGCCTGTACTGAGCTGGACTAGCCAAACTGACTTGAGAAAAGAACTACAGAATATGTCTGTGGATGTTACTTTCATGTGTAAGAGGTTTATGGATAATTACTGGACTCAAACAACTTATTTGAATCATCAATCAAAAATATCAGACTGGTAAAACAGTTAATACCTGGTACAAACTTTTTGACCTCAGTAACCGGATTACCATGAGAACAGAATAGGAAAGTTATTGTGTTAGTCCTGTTGACATAAAGTACATTTGGCAGTTGATATCATTGTTGCAAAGTCACCAAGCTGTTCTGTGACTATAAAATGGGATGTTTATGGGGCCAGTGCTCTCAGATGATACTGCTTTGTGGCATTCATATCAGCTTCTAGAAACAGGGCAACAGACATGGAGGTCTCTCAAAGATTCTAACTCATTGAAACCTACTATGAAATGCTATGACTAGTGAGATAGCACATTTTGTTAAGGGAGTTGTGGGTGTGAAGCCAAGCAAAATGGAAGTTTGGATTAGTTTTCATAAAATTAACTGTCTTTGAATCTTGAATGTTTGTTGTAAAGGTTCTATATTATAAATTGTCTAGCATTCTTTGGAAGGATGTCAATGTTTTTGATTTGTGGGTGCGGGAATACAGAATTCAGTCTCTTCTCATTCAACATGTAACAATCAAACCATTTAGGGACCAGCACATTGACAGCTCTACGTTTCATATTGGCAGCTGAAGCAGAAAGTACTGTTGCAAAGACAGACTTAGACATATTTGTAAATGATCTGAATGAGTTAGATAGGCATATGTGAGTGCTGAATTCTTTTCAGGATCTGCTACATTTTAAGTGGTTTTCATAGTCAGTTATCATTCCATTAATATACAGTCATAGTAATGTGATAGTAGAGAACATGCCTCTCAACCTCTTAGAGCAAAAAATCTGGACAAAGCCTAAAATGATGGGGAGGCAAATAGGGACAGATTTTAAATATTTCTCTTACAAACTTAGAAAGTTGATAGAATAAAAGGTTTTGCATTAGCATGCATTTTCTGAGGGATGTGGAGTCTTAAACTCAAATGTTTGTCATTATTTAATGACTTCAATCCTCAGCTATTTGCCAGAAAAGTACAGATTTTAAGAGGAACACACCAAATATATGAGGCAAGTATCTGGACATTCAGTGAAAATCTGTACAGTTGAGAGGTATGGTAGAGAGTTTATATACATAACCTCAACAACAAACACTCAAGATTCAGACAGTAAAATAATAAAATGGAGGCCAGCAGCCTAGGAAAGAGGGCTTAATGAAAATAAATAAACAAAAACGGAAACTTAATAGGCCAGATATCATCAGTGGTTATCCTCATTAAGATATTTAATGACTTAAGCCAAACTCCAAGCCATCACTTCACAAAATGAATGAATAAACAAATACATGTAAATACATTCACTTACACCCCAATATTTTCTTTTAGCAAGTTGATATGTGGCTTACTTGGACTAGGAAATATTTTATTCCAAAGGTTGAGAAACTCTATCAGGACAATGAGGATGGGTATGTAGTGTGTGATATGTACACAACAACACAGTGAGTGTACCATTTATATGTGTTTTGTATTCAGCAATAGAACAGTAACATACTACATGAAGGGCACATAGAATAGCAGACAGTCAATCTCTCCACGGTCTCTCTATTAAGGGATCACAACTAGTTTCTTTCATCACCATGGAACTATTAACATGCATTTTGAGGATGTATAAGATATCATCAGGTATGCTTCTTTCATAGACTGAGTTGTTAGCATAATACAGAAATCTTGGTACATCATCCTAAGTAATGAGGCTTTAAGAGCGCTCTAAAATTATTCTCTTCATCTCCCTTATAGACCCCCCTCCGGCTATATGATTTAATCCATTCACATTTGTTCTTTGACCAGGACCCAATTAAATACTGTGATATTGTCTGCACAAGATGTTGAATTTGTCCATACAGTGGCAATAGTATTCAGTTTACAGTCAATAGATACAATCTTATATTTTAGAACAACCTGATAATTATAATGTTGGCGTGGTATATGGTCTCATATGTCAGCTACCTCTACTTTCAATATTACGTATCATAAATCTAGCCTACCTGTAATATGAGAACTGGGGTGCAAGAACACAGGAACATCCAAAATATATCTAACAGCATGCAAACTTTTTGTACAGGTCCATCTATCTGACCCTAGCCTACTGTGTGTGTGCATGTGTGTGTGCGTGTGTGCACATGTGTGCATGTGTGATTGTGCACATGTGTGTGCGCATGGGTGCTTTTTTTCATGAACAACTGTCCTAAACCTAAATTAAATTTTTATTCATCACAATCATTATTAAAGCAGATCTAGCTGACACATGCTTTTGAGACCTTGCAATCAGGTGGCATCAATAATGCGATAAATATGAGATTCTTAATGCGATTTGAGATATTTATTGATTTATATGTTTATTATTTATGTTTCTATTTAACATGTTAGAAAAAGTATTTCCAATAATCTGATTCATGGATCAGTTCTATTGTGACATCTTTTATTTGGTAAATATTGGACTGCATTAGCTATAAAATGGAATTTTCTTTAGTCTGGAAGGCATTATTTAAATTTTGGATCAATAAAGTAAGATTTTAACCTGCTTGGGATTCCTGTGATGTTTGTCAAACTGTGCTGAATTTAAGACATCTGCATAAAGAGTTCTTTGGAGAATCTTCTTGAGGATATAGTTCATAATTCATGAGACTATAGGAAGATAGATAAGAACCTAATGATACCAGTGCCTGCTTTCCAAGATGCAGTTGCTATAAACGACTATATGTATATGTAGTTATTAAATATACATTACTGTATACACTGATTTCCTGCAAATACACAACACATTACTTGTCAAATGCGAACAACTAACATCTGTTCTGTACTAGATGCTGCTGGGTATCTATACAGAGTGTACACTGACATTCTGCTGGATATCATACAGAAACTGTTTTATGGTTAAGCTATGGCTGTTGCACTTATAGAATATAAATGCTGCGTAATATATGCTATAGCCTCTTTGCCATTGTGCTTGTTTTTCCTGTGCTGATATAAGGGTTTTAAAAAATTATTATCTCGATGATAACTCATAATGCTCTCAACCTCTCAGAATGGGCAGCTCTTTATTATATGTACATAAAATGTTAAAAACATGCTGATTTAGACTGCAAAGGTATATCTAACATTTCAAGCAGTATTCAGTGCATTCTAAAAAATTGCACCATTAACACATCAACATTCTTTCTGAGTATAAAGCATTGTATTTAGCCTGATTTAGCTGTTCTAAATTAGCACCAGGAACATAGAAGCATCCCTACCCACCTTACCAATCTGACACAACCATCTCCTTTTCATCTGCTCCTCCTCCTTCTGTGAACTCTACCCAAAACTGCCTGCCTCAGTGAAAGCACCATAAGACGCTACATACCCCTCCCCCACACACACAGATGACATCTGCTATGTTTCTGATCTCTTTTCTACCTCCTTTGACTGACATGGATCTATTCACCATGGGTTCCTACAGCCTTGTCCAGCTCTCATTTTCTAAACCTTCAGTGTTTTATCCCACCAGCCCTTCAGTCTTTCTCTTGTACCTTCTAATCACATCATCAGAATCTTTAGCTCATTACACCTTATTCTTGTTGTTTGGATCTCCATCCCTTGTTATAGTTTCTTGAAACTCTTACATTCATGACTACCACCACAATCAGCAGAATAAATATTCTTTTTTCCTGTTTTGGTCCATCCTTCTAATCCCCCCTGCACCTCATGATTAGAAACCTTAAAATGCCCTCTAGATTGATAAAGTACCTATTCCTACTCCCCCACTGGCTCTTCCCACCACTACTCTGCTCATTCTCATGCACAAAACATATGCATTACCCCAGCTCACTTTGTTTCACATTTCTAACACATTTTAATTTGCCTTTTGTTGTCTTCCTACCTCAAGTGATTTTGTATAATGCATCACCTCATTTACTGATGCCCTAGCAGGTGCATTCATGTAAGACAACAGTTTATCCTCACTCCTTCCTCCTCTGTATTCCCTTAATTTAATATTGTAGCCCTACATATTTTTGGAATTCCTATATTTTAACACCACTACCCACCCCAATCAACTTTTTCCACTGGAGATTTGTTTCTTCCTTCCACCTTCATTTTTCCCTTATGTTTGTTTCCCTCTACAAAAGTTTGCTTCAGTTTAACTTCAGTTTAACAAAATTCAACACTTTATCTTTAGCAAACACCCAAGCCTTATGTAATCCCTTTTCCACTTATCACTATAGTTCCCCCCCACCCCCTTTCAATCTTCCAATTTCACTCAGTCTCTTACCTTGGCCATTCATAGACACCATATACACTTTCCTAAGCATTCTTTCCTTTATAGTCTCCATGCAACTATTTCAACTCCACTTCACTAATTTCTAACCCCATATGTCTCTTGTCAAAATACTGCTATAAATTCATGGTATAATAGTCCCTTGCCATCAAATCCACTGCAAAATAATGAACACTGATATGTATCAAGAGAAATATGGCAGCTCCAGTCTCCCCAGAATCAGTTCCTGGTCATAGTTTAACACTCCTCACATGCATCTCTTTTCCTCTTATCACACTTTTCTCCATTTCACCTTGTACAGCCTGCAGCTTATCATTTATTCAATAAACAAGCAGATGTGAGAAAATAAAGATGACCCTGATTCTAGTCATCATGCTTCCCTTTCATATCCTTCTCCTCTATTAACTCCTTTGTTACTTTGCCTCTTGCACCACCTATGAACCTCATGTTGAACTAATTAGGCTCCCGAACCATATTCCTCATATGTAGCATTAAGTAGTCTGAAACCATTTTGTATCACATTCCCAACCTCTAACAGAACATAATTCTTCCTGAGCCTAACACTCCCAAAACCTCATCATGGCTCTCCATACATTTTCTTCCATAAGTATGCAATCAATTCCAAATATTTAAAAAAACAATCTCATCCCATGACCCTCCCTCTCTAATTTCTTGTAGACCCTTTTTTATACCCTTACTCAGTTCTTCACTTTGTTGAAAGCTGTTTTTATTTGTTTTGTGGCTGGATTTCCCTTCTTTGGGTACCTTGAACTTTCTACCCAAGAAGACAGAATGCTATAATTAAATCAAAAGGAGATTCAACAAAGTATTAGCTTAATGGTGTGCACACACAACAAAGTATTAGTTTGAGGGTGTGCACACTTAAGCAACCAGCGTATTGTAAGTTTTTTATTTTTTATATTTTTTCCCCTAACAGATCTGTTTGTTTTTCAATTGAATTGTATAGGTTATAGGTCACATTAAAGGTGAGAAAAGTTTTGAAATGATTTATTGTGGTCTCATTTTTTTATATCACAAAAACCTGGCATTTTAACAGGGGTGTGTAATTTTTTTATATCCACTGTATATATATATATATATATATATATATATATATATATATATATATATAGATAGATATATAAATATATATAATACAGTTGCCTGCTATCAGAAGGAATATAAAATACAGGAAAGTGTACATACATGAGAAAAAAAGCATTGCAATAGCTTACAGAAACATCATTTAGAAACAGGGCATGTACATGGCTTTCATGGATATACAGTGTTGATCTTTCATTGTAAAAATATGCAGGCTTCTATATAGTATAGAGAGAGATATAACAATGCAGGATATATTATAATATTACTTGTGATTTCTCACAATTATAATAATGAAAAGGCAGTTTAACTGTTGAAATATTAGAAAGAGGGGGAGGTGGATGATAATGTTAGTATGAGAAGTTAGTAGAAGAGCAACTACTAATGTATCATTACATTTAAGATTAAGCAATAAAGTAATTAGGAAAGTGAGAATGGTTGGGGCGACTGTTATAAGAAGTATTAGTTTTATATAGATAAGAAGAGAGAGTGGTGAAACCGTGATGGGGTCAGTGAGATAGTGATTGATCTAATTAGAAAGAAGTGATTGAGTCTTGTCACTTAGAGTCTGTGATTGACCTAATTGATGTAAACAAAGTTTCTGTTTGTGGCTTAATGAATATCTTTCAGGCTTGATGAAGAAAAAGAAGTATTTTGAGAAAAGGTAACAGGTGTGGGCACAAATTTTATTCTAGCCAGGAATGGAGCAGAAACAAAGTCAAGTTTTGCTTAGATATTGCTTTAGCAGTAACTTGAAGGTGCATGTATTGCCTGTTTGATTTATTTGCTGTGGAATAAAGTTCCAGTTATTACTGCCTTGTTGGAAGTATAGAGAATCCCCAGAAGAGCTGCTTGTTTTGGACATAAATAGGAGAGATCTGGTACTTGAACACAGTGGTCTAGAACTGGAGTATGGGTGGAGCACATTTTTACATTCCTTCCATTTTCCATTTTTTCACTTTTTATGTGTTGGGCTACTAGTTTTTCCTATATAACACAGGCTGCATAGTCCCGGCTTTTGCTTCTCCCTACTTACACCTTGCTTACCTCTACTCTTACAACCATCTTAAAGCCTATGTCCCTCTATCATACACCAGTTGACACATGATTAGAAATGTTTATGTCCCTAATGTTTATACTTATCATCTTCCCTACTGCTCACCCAGTATACAAAAAATGTATGAGGTACTTGACTTGATCATTAATAGTAAAAGTGATTTCTTACTGACAATTATGCCTCACTCAACGTGTATTTGTCCTTTCTCTTAGCTTTTCTTTCAGTACCAAATTTTTTTCTCTGCTGAAATTACCACTTACCACATACCAATCTGAGGAAGTAGCACTAAATCTTTGAATAACCCCATCATCTATCTCAGTTTATTCCATTGATTCTAATATTAAAGATTGCAACTTCAACCCTTGTATTCTAGATTCTCTACTGAGTATCTCTAAAGTTGCCTGCTTCATGCAGTTTAATTTATGTATTTATTTTATTTTTTTATTTTTTGCAAGAAGATAGCCTTTGTGCATGCCTACACCTAGGTTCATAGATTCATAGGTTGGTACTGAGCTATCTGCCCGAAGGCATATATTAGCCCAGCCACATTGTGCGGTATTCACCGCCCCTTTAGTAGTTCCCTAGACCCTTGTACTAGCAGCTAGTACCCTTGGCCCCTATCTAGTAGTGCTGTTGGTGTGATCCCCTGTGTGAACTTTCTGTTACCCATCCACTCATCAAGGTTCATCTTGAAGAGTGATAGTGAGGGGCTCTGTCTTATGTAGATAGGGACCCTGTTCCATAGTAAGGGAAGTCTCTGCGAAAGGAATCTATCCCTCCAGCATGTTCTATTCATTGTTGTGTTGAGGTTTATATCCCTAGAGCGTGTAGCTCGAGTAGATTTGGTTTTGCTAAGATGGAGCATGTTCAACAATTCTGGGTTGGACATGGCTCTGTACATTAGACAGAGATCACTTCTGAGAAAGCGGTATGCAACAGAGAACAGTCTTAGCTTTTTCAATCGTGCTGCATAGGGCAACTGTTTGAGGCCAGTAATTCTCTTGGTTAGGTACCTCTGTGGTCTCTCCAGCTGCTGGAGATGTCTAGCCAGGTACATTTCAATTGGTGCATTGTACTCAATAATGGGTCTGATGAGGGAAGAGTAGAGGGCACCATTACATCCTTAGATCTTGATGCGAACCCCTTCATGATCAGATGGGTCACATAGAAGGATTTTCTAACCACTTTGGCAACATAGTTATCAAAGGAAAGCTGGCTATCTACTTGGGTCCCTAGATCCCTTATTTCTTCTTCAGGTTTCAGGGATTACCTCCTATGTTGTAGTTTGTGGGTACTCTGTTTTTTCCAAAGGGGATTACTACGCATTCTTTTGCATTTAGCTTGAGACCATGGCTTTGACACCATGGGTCAGTCTCATTTAGGCCCTTCTGGAGGATCTCCATGTCGGCCGGAGACTCTATTAAAGCACCCAGTTTGCAATCGTATGGAAACTTAGTCAGTCACAGCCCTTCCATGCATGCCAGTACTTCTGAGAAATATATGCCAAACAGGAGTGGCCCCAGCACAGAGCCCTGAGGCACACCACTCATTACTGGTCTGGATTCGGACATAGATCCCGCTACTCTTACTTTATGGGATCTGTCTGAGAGCCAGTTTGTGATCCACCTTGTGATGTAAGGGTTTATGCCCAGGCTGGTGAGCTTATCAATAATACCCGAATGGGGAATGGTGTTAAATGCTTTAGCAAGGTCAAGGTAAGCCATGTGTACCTCCTTTCCCTTATCTATAGCCTGAGTAACTGTCTCAAAGAAATCCACCAGGTTCAGGAGGCATGATCTGCCCTTCACGAAGCCGAACTGTGTGGGGTCCAGAGACTGGAGGTTCCCAATCTCTCCATTTATGAGTTCCATAATGATTCGCTCCATAGCCTTACAGATCAGACTGGTCAGGCTTATTGGTCGGTAGTTCCTAGGGTCAGTTGTGGCCCCACCCTTGTGTAGCGGGACTACTGTTGCCGTGCGCCATTCTCTGGGCACATATCCTGTGGAGAGGCTGAGACTGAACAGGGTATTAAGATGCAGGGTTAATTCCTTTTGGAGCTCGCGTATGACACAGCGTGGGACACCATCTGGTCCCATGGAGGCAGCGCATTTAGCTTTAGATAGAGCCTTGTTAACCAACATATCAGTAATAATTGGACTTACACAATCCCCTGGAATGGTAATAGGCCCTGTAGGTGGTGAGGGGGGGGGGGAGAAATTTGCACTGAACCTGTCAGCCAAGATGTTGGCAATGTCAGACGGGTCAGTGTATTTTGTTCCATTTTGTACTAGCTCAGAACAGACCTGAGCATTGCCATTTAGGTTTTTGACGTAGCCATAGAAGGCCTTATCGTTATCCTTGGCATCCTTGGCAACTTTCTTTTCAAAATTAGCTTTAGTTGACTTGATGAGGGCCCTCAATTTCTTACTAATGCTGATCAGGGATGATTTTTCTACTTGAGATTTGGCCTTTTTTTGTATAAGTCTCATCCTTTTATTGTAAAGTTTTCTTATGGCCGGGGTCCACCAGACTGGTTTCTTCTTGCTTGAGGAAGGAGTCTTGGTTTTATTTGGGATAGCACGGTCCATGCAATCCTGAAACCTGTTTGTTTCTTGCTGTGCAGCTATGCTTTTTGAAAATGTTTCTTGTTGGTTAGTCATAGTTTTATAGAGTTTTACCTATCTTTTCTACAGTTTGATTCAGTAAAAGACTAGACAGTTCTTAGCTCACAGAAATAGCCTGTTACTGAGACTAGGTTTCCCACATAGACACACAACAAAATATAGTTATGCAGTAGCCTTTTCACTACCACATTATTCCCAGTATAGACACTTGTGTTGCAAATAGTGAACCTTCAATCAGACATAGAACTTGATTCACAAAACTTTTCCACATTGTGCTAAGCAAATATGCATGATGAGCATTCAGTCACTGGGTGAGAACAATTCAGAAAATCTAGCTACACTACGTGACTAGGCCAGATTATGTGGTTGGCTATTCTATATGCTAATGACTGTATAATGAAATGCTGAGTAAGATAATGGAAAAAAAAAACATGGCAGAAAGCTTTAGAAAGGTTTAAATGCCACTCAGCGATGTTGCACTCACTTTACATTTGAACTTGATCATATGCTCAAGCTCAGAGAGAGTATATTGCACAAATGTGATTGGGGTTGTCACAGCTATTTGAAAATGTGCACCTGCAGGAGGCTTTTTTTGCAGCTGCTTTGCCCGATAGTGTGCGATGTTGCCCAGAAAAAAATTAACATAAAATCTACTTAAAATAAATAAATATATATATACTTCAGTGTATGGAAAACTATCACTAGGCTGGGCATAACCATAAGCAAACCAGTAAAAAGTGTAGGGCACAGTAGTTATCATCAGTTGCACAGATGAGGGAGGTAGCTGGTTCTACCAGACATCAGATGAGCACATCTCTTTGGCTAGAAGTCTATGCTCTAATGATTGTTCCTTAAAGCTATGAGATTTTCTACCTATCATTGTACAGATTCAAAATTTTCTAATCACTCAATGTGCATGTTGAGCAAACCTGATAAACATCACAAAGATTATTACATGATGGCATACACATGCTTGAGCACCTACAGACACCTCCTTGTATCTGAGATGCACATAACAGATTACGACTGAGAAAATTGTCATTCCATCATTTCCATCTGAAGATAGAGTCCATGCAGACTAGGAACAGTGGGAAGGAGGACTGCCATATTTCACACTTTAAAGGGCTATTGAGAGCATGATATCCCAGTGTCTATATGTCATCTAGCATGCAAATGAGTTTCCACTGGTGCCCGACATTCCTCTCAGGTTGAGAAATGCAGTCCCCTGCAATTTTTCTTTAGATCTTTCAATGGTGATACATTTTTGGAGGGAGAAGGTGAGGGTGGTGTTACTGTTAGAGCAGAGAGGTGGAATAAGGTGGAGTCCAAGATTATTCTGAATATCCTCCATAAGGATTACAACTGAAGCCTACTGCAGGAGGGCTATACTTGGTCACAGTATAAGGCTAATGCCTTGAATGGTTTGGCCATGAGGTGGAATAAGGAGAAGTCCAAGATTATTCTGAATATCCTCCATAAGGATTACAACTGAAGCCTACTGCAGGAGGGCTATACTTGGTCACAGTATAAGGCTAATGCCTTGAATGGTTTGGCCAAGGCTGTCATCTGTGCTGCTGGTATCCCAGGCATGTGGGAATGGGGCCATCACCACTACAGCTACTTGAGTCAACACAAGCCAGCTCACCTTGGCTGAAATGAGGCTGAAGTACAGTCGCCATGCCAGTGCTGCAAGTACTCCAGCTGTTAGCTTAAAAAATGACCTACTACTGCATGCCATCATCCACATTCTCATTATGCCCTGTGTATGTCTCTAGCCCCTGCAAAGATTGAAAGAAACACTGAAATGCACAAGAGCCAACTGGAGCACCTAAGAGTGTCGAGGTAAGTACACTGAAAGTTTTTTTTTTTCTTACACATCATTGAAGATAATTATAACAATTGTAATTTTTTAAAACTATTGAGCAAAAAATTGGAAGGGATGTTCCTATCCCATATCCTCCCTGCTTGTTCCTTATATGGTCACCTTGTTTACTGCTTAGTGCTTGCTTCCTCTTTTCATCTCAGCCCTATTCTCCTATTTCCAGCCTATAATCTGGTAAAAAAAATAAACAGAGCACAATACAACACAAAACAAAACACTGCCCACTGAGGAGTAATAAAAATAATCAAGTTTCTGTGGTCATATATTGAGAAAGAGGTCACAGAAGCAGCATTGCTGCACACGTGTATACAATGAGACAAAACACTTTTATTCCTATAGTAAAATGAAATCCAGTCCCTACCATACCCTGCGGTCTTGCCATCAGTCATGCAAATGAGCTCAGGATTGTTGTGCATCACAGCGCAAATCTGAAATAAGGTAAAACTAACATCTTTGTTCTAACTTCTCTGATGGTTCAGTGTGCTCATGAAATAATTTGTACTGAGTTAATGCACTTGATGCAGTGTTCAAATACGATGGGGTTTTATGTTGTTTTACAATTTTTGGTTGCAGACTGCAAATGTGTTACATTTTTTCCAAATATATGTTTTATGATCCCTTTTAGTCTTCTTCTGCGGACTGAACTGATGGGTCAGATACACTGAAGGTATCATGCTTTCCTTATTTTTTCTTTTCTATTTTTTTTTTGGTCCTCTTACATCATCCTATGGCTTCCTACTCCCATATCCCATGTACATTGCCAAGGCTACTTTCCACCTCCTTACCCCCTGAACTACCTCTGTATGGCTGGGGCCAACACAGTTCTTAAGGGTGTTCTGAGGGCCTGATCATCATACCATCCACCAGGGAGGGTGCCTTTATTGTGTCCTACACCATGGTTGTGCCATGGATATGTACTGACCTATCACCCCACCTCCACAGCAGCAAGGTAAATGCCCCCACTGTAATCCCTCTTCTGACTACAAACACATGTACCTGGCCTCCATCAGGGATGTTTATTTGGAGAATATCCATGGCATCTACCCTGGGATGGAAAGGCCCATCTCTCCCTGCCATCAATCAGAGAATCGCTAATCAAACCTGGAGCAGCTGGGGCTTAGTCAAGTCTTTATCCCTTTATGCCACCAGAGTGGCCATACTTTCCTCTTTTAATAACATTCACATTATAGTGCAGGTCCACTGCTCACATTTGGATGTTGTCTTGAATGGTACAAGTTGCTGCATCATGTTACTTTTCTGTAAACCACCTTTCCTGTATATGTCTCACACTATTCTAAAGACAGGTATTGTCACATTGCCTTCTGCATTGTGCTTTGCAGCCCTGTTTTGGTGGGTATCTACTCTTTCAGCCTTCTTAGCCTTCTGTCTATCTCTGTGGTTTCTGTTTCTATACAGAAACTTCGACTCCACCCTTAGCCATCCATAACATTTGCTCTTTCATGGAACATTTCTCTGCATATAAATTTTTGCACATTACATTAACATTGTCAATATCATTTTCTTTTCTGTGAGTGTAGACTCATGATGACTAGCAGAGGTACTCATGCATATTCAAGGTCTACCTCAGCTGCTCACAATTTAATCTGGTCATGTGACGATCTAACACAATCTGGCTCTGTGTCTGTGCTGTAGCTATGATGAGGAGCTGCTTGTTGCACACAATAACCTGTCTGCCCGCATGGGTAAATAAGGACTGAGACTCATCACACACGCAATTTAAATACTATTAACTTGGCCATGATCACGGACATGGTATTTCTATATCCCAAGGATAGTATACACACTGTAAATTCATTTGCAGAGTGTCTTACACTCCCAAAACACATTTCATCAAAATCTGGTACAGTATAGTTTCCCATCTTGATTTTTTTTTTAAATAATAAACTTCAACACACAAACTTGCTTAGGAAAAAAGAATGTTCATTTAGAAGAAAAATGCCTATTCAAAAATGTGTTAATTATGACATCACCTCTACCATTGTCTTTCTAAGTTTAAGCACTGCTCTGCATTTTTCAAGGGTGTGGTAATTATTTAGGATCAAATGCTGCCCATTTCTGAAACCACATGTCACACAGAATGGTTGGTTAAACTTTAATTCATTATTTTTTGCTAGCTTCATGCATCCTCTATGGAGGCATATATTTTAGTGAACTGAGTAAGAACTTTATATCTTGGTAAAATAAAATGCTTACTTCAGCAAATGCAGTCCTTAAAATAAAATAAATAGCTTACACCAGCAAATTCATGAACTCATTCCCATACTAAATAAACAGTTCCTTGCGGCAAAACTGATTCTTTTACACCATATGTCTTATAAAAAGTAAAAGAAACATAGTACCTCTCTTTTGGCTCAGTAAACTATCAACTCCATTGTCAAAACATGTTTTATAACTATGTAAAGAGCCACAAGCAACAAAATCAAACTAGTAAGAAAAAACAAAAAATAACCACTGGAACACGAAGAACTGAAACAGATATAAAAATAAACGTTAAGCTTTTTAATTAGATATGCTTTTCATTCAGCTGCTATAGCCAAACTTCTTCAGACAAAGAACATTCAACTTGTAAATTTAAAACTTTTGTGAGTCTAGTATTTATTGGATGTCTGTATGTAGGACATCCTTTGGTTTTGTTTTCAACCATGTAGTTTTAAATTTACATGTTGAATTTTCATTCATTGTAAATATGCTAGTTTTAATTTATTATTTTAGAATAGCTATGTATTCTTTGTTTAATTGTTTTATGGAGTGTTTGATGATTTAATTAATTTCTATCACATGGTTAATTTACACTATTTAAGCTGTGTTAGTTTTGTTCTTTGTCTGATGAAGTTTGGCTATAGCAGCTGAACGAAAAGCACATCTAATTAAAGAGCTTAATGTTTATTTTTATATCTGTTTCAGTTCTTCGTGTTCCAGTGGTTATTTTTTGTTTATATTTTATAACTATAGCAGTGACAATCAGTCAGGTCATTCTCTCTGCTTCTTCCCTATGGTTCTGTGAACCTAGGAAACTACTTTTCTTTAAGAGGCTCAAGAAACCTCTTTTCCTTCCAGTAATAATCCAGGATAAGTGTACCACTCTAACAAGCTGCTTCCTGTAGCTACTCTTCCAAACTACAACCTGAAGATACACACACACACACACACACACACACACACACACACACACACACACACACACACACATAGTCCTTCACCAGATGCACTCAAAATTTCTGCTACACATGGAGCCTTTTATTAGCAGTGGTGCTCTACCCTAGCTCTGGATCAAGTGCTTTTCAGCTGATAAAAACACCAAAGATAATCCTCGCAAGCTCTGAAGACTGTTTACCTAAACTGCACAACACAGTATTTTGGAAAAAAAAAAACTATAGGCAAATAGTGACAGACCAAACATGTATATAATATTTTAATATTAAGCTCCCTCATACAATAATTAAAAAGACTTCATCAGAACAATAGATACTGTATAAAACCACTTACAACAATTATATGAGCCCACACTCACATGATTAAAAACTAACCAATCATTCACAAATAATCATGTTTATCCTTCAAAATGCTAGGTATAGAAAAAGTATCATTCAATCCCAGACATTTATTGGAATTAAAATAAA
This sequence comes from Protopterus annectens, assembly GCF_019279795.1. NCBI lineage: Eukaryota > Metazoa > Chordata > Ceratodontiformes > Protopteridae > Protopterus > Protopterus annectens. The sequence continues at coordinate 1,789,950,592 of NC_056735.1, read as the reverse complement.
CCTGCCTGAACAATTCCTTCTTTAAAAATAAATGACTCCAATTATTCAACAAAAATGCTTTGCCTACATTTATTTCATGTGCTTTACACTGAAACTTTTATTTGCCTGTGTTAATTCAGGCCCGAGAGAGTTCACCCAATCTTTGCTAAAATCTTATATATATATATATATATATATATATATATATATATATATATATATATATATATAAAACATATATACCACTTATAAGCAAGAACACCCAAAACTACAATGTGTGAAACATTTCACTATATAAGACAAGGAAGAGACTGTTTCTGAAAAAACACCAAATAAATCAAACAAAAAGGTTGTTTTGAAAATAAATGTAAAATAAAATACTCTAAAACATAAAGACCAGAGTGTAAATACAATAATACCCTTTGTAGTGGGCATTAAAGAAGAAAAATAATAGACCTTGCAGAGGTGTGTAGGCTCTCACCTTGCAGCACTGGACCCCAAAACACCCTCAGTTTGTCTATTGTTTACTTACAATACTGACTTTTGCAGGCATGATTAGGGCCTGAAGGGATGCACTAACTTCTTGTCATAAGACATAAGCTGGAATGAGATAGATGATTTATAGCTTTGCAGTCAGACTAAAATGTAGTAGTCATGCGAGAGCCATAAATAGTGTGAGACAAAAGGAGTAGTGACCTGTATGCAAGCTAGTAAAACTGAAAACAAAACCACGTCCAACCTGAAAACGAACCTTTTATTAACAAATTTGTCAAAAGCGCAAAGCTTTTATGATAGTTAGCCTTCTTCAGAACAATCAAATAACAAGATCCACATATTTTTATATGATAAATTAAACAATTAGTGCTTCATTAAACAATTATTACATTTATTCAAAGAAAAACAAATGTATATGTATAAAACTAAAAAACATACTACTTAATAACATGACTTAAAAATAAAAATATATTTAAAAATAATAACATTATAGAAATACTTATCCTACATTGTATATAAAGAACTATCTCGCCAAGCTTTTCAATTTTCAAAGGACCCCTATGAAAGGGCTTCATTAAGTTCAATTCTAGTTCTAATAAATTTGATCTGTAAAAGAAATAATATGTTTTTGTATTTAATTTCATCTAACATGAAAAGTTGTTTACAAAAATGTGTTTGCACATTATTACAAGCTCTCGCATTTAAACATCCCAGTCGACTTCCTCAATGAATTAGCTTGAAACTTCAGAGATATCTTAAATTACAATTACATATTTGAAAAACTCACTTAGGTCTATATTTTATCCATTAAGATCAAGTTGTTTCTAAACAGTTCCCAATTTTTTTTTAATATATTAATACATGAAACTTGTTTTTTACATGTTGTAGAAAGATTAGTTCTATTAAAAAAGTTATTATTATTAGATTGTAAAACAGTATTAGTCTCACTCAAGTTAATATTAAGTCACACACTGTCTGTGCGGGCTTTAGCCAAATAAAGTCTGAAAGTCTTTGTTTGTTTCTATCTTTTCTTTATTTTCACTTTCTCATTTCTTCTAAGAGCTCAACCTTTTAGTGAAAGCTTTATTTAAATTTAAAAATAAAAATCCAAATCAAAATTCAAAAAATTCAAAACAATTCAAAAATGCCTGTATGCAAGCTGTCAAGGGGCATGATTGTCAAGTCCCACTGGTGCAGGAGTGGCAGTGCCAGCAATGATTCCTTAATGAATGCTGATTCTGCAATAGTGGTCATGATTGAAGTGCGGAAGTGCTTAGTGTGTGAGATGTGTGTGGCAGTAGGAGTACTTTTTTTTGTTTAATCATAAAGTTTCAGAACACCTTTTTTCTTGCTTCTTGACTTTGCTTCGAGGGGTTGCAAGTTTGGGGGTCTGCACAGGACACTAAATGAGCTAGTTATGATTATGAGTCACATTAGACCTCTATATACTCCGATATGACTAAG
>NC_056735.1:1789671154-1789943654 GCF_019279795.1 Protopterus annectens | reverse complement strand
TTTGGCCTGAACTGAGCCATCCAACCCCTACACACCTGGATACATAAGTGAATACCCATCATCCTCTCCACAGCACACCACCCCCCTTGCTGAACATCCACCAAAATGACCCATACTCGGGCTGCTAGCTTGGACCAGCCATATCTGCACATAGTGCCCGCTACCCACATCTAGTAGGCAGTCTCACCCTAAGCAGTCTCAGGCCTGCAAACTAGGTATCTCATGCATGCATAACCCTCCCTCATTTTCATACAGCCAAATGAAAGGGGTTCATCGTTGTCCACAATTTTTGGACATCCCTCATGGGATATGTGTCTGTTCTCAAGATTAGACTTGGTGGCACAACACGATGTCCACCCCGTTGACATCTGGGCACAAGTCAGATTAGCAGTACTTGTCCACAACCCTACTCAGCCTCCACCCGGTCCTGCAGAACCTACGACTAGAGATTAAACACCTGACCGTGACGCACGTATCCCCACGTGCATTATCGGGAATATATAACTTTCACATGTTCCCAAGAAGCTTCCCCATAGCCATCTTCCAAATAATACACGTCCACAAATTGTTTACCCTGTCCAGGTTCCCCATCGTAATGATGCACACAACCCCTGTATACAAACGGTATAGGTCCCTCCCGGATGCAGGTGTTCATATACATGGCCATGTATAACCCCAGATATGTAGTCATATATCTATAAATGTACATACTTATATTTGAATAGCTACACGTCACACATACATGCATATAAGTAGTTGTCAAGTATGTGTCCTATTCATAAATATGTATACTTGCAAATGTATACATATATCTCTAAGAAACATGAACATTAACATGTACTATACATATGTACACTAACCAACTGTCACATTTGTTGCCAGTAGTGTGGAAGGCCTGTAGTAAAGTCATATATCCTAACTACCATCCATGCAGAATGTATCACGGACAGTGTAGTGGTCAAACCAGTGACTATGGTGTTTCTATTCCTGGGTCCAAGCCATGCAAGGACTGCTAATTTTTTATGATGCCCAGAATAATGGCAGTCGGATATAGGGTGATTAAGGCACTTTAAAGCAGATGTAAGCAGGTATGAGCGACGGTAAGTGGCAGCCATTTAATAGTATGGGAAATGTAAATAAGCATGTAGGTGTATATGCATGTGTATGTAGAGACAGAGATATATACATCCATGAAGAATGAACATAGTCACAATAAAGCATTTATAACGAATGCAAAGGAAAACAGCAGCAGAACCCCTGTAGTATTTAACTGTCATATCAAGCTGGCCAGAGGTGAGCAAACCTTCTGCATCTTCAGCCACATGTAGGATGCTAACAGTGGGACTATCTTTGTCCACCTGCTAAGTCTGACTTTCAAACAGGTACAGTACAGGGCATTCCCAGTCTCCAGTCTCCAGCCAGCCAAGCCAAATACTGGAAGACTATTTGAACACCCTGACCATTATATGAATGTATGTTCCAGGACTATAAGCTTGGGAAGTCTGAATATACTTGGAGTGAGCCAACATACGGGACGTGTCTAAAGCAGTAGAGTGTGGTGCATGTGAGAGTGGTGTGGTGTTTTTCCATCTGGAGAATGGATGACTACTGTGTTAGTGAAGTGCTGAGACGTGTGTTCAGGTATCTATGAACCATGGGTATACATGCAAATGAAGCAGCACACCAATAGTGTAGTGGTTAGAGCATCCGCCTAATGAATAGGCATTCACGGTTCAAGTTCAACTATAGCACATATTATTTTCCATGTGAAATGAATGTCATTCTGCAGTAAAACCGACATAATAACATGTAAAAGTGAACTTGTGTATCGCATGGGACTTTTAACCAAATCCATGCAATCAAAATGGTACTGTCATACTGAATAAGGCACAGGTAAGCAAAAATAAGCTGCACTAAACATATATAACAAACAGTATGCAAATCTGAGTGCGCTTGCTCGGGTGTAAGCAGTGCACAGCATAGGAAATGTACATAAGTATGTACAGATTTAATATATATATATATATATATATATATATATATATATATATATATATATATATATATATATATATATATATATATATATATATATATATATATATATACACACACACACACACATATATACATATATATATGCACACACACATACATATATATATATATATATATATATATATATATATATATATATGAAGAATGAGCGTCGTAACAATAAAGCATAGAAAAGGAATGAGAAGAGAACCAACAGCAACTATAGTATTGCATAGTGCTGTCAGTGTATGTCATATCAAGCTGGCCAGGAGTGAGCAAAGCACTGCTACTCACACCACAGGCAGGGTTTTACCAGTGGGAGTAACTTTGTTGATCTGCTAAGTCTACTTTACAAACAATCAGAGGGTAGTCCCCAGTGGGAGTACCAAAAATTGACAGCATATTTGGATCTCCGTGCATTACTCAAACAAGGGTAGGTATGTTCAAGGACTAAATGGTGGGAGAGCATGATAATACATGTGTTGGGACAACATACATGTAGTGCCCCTAACGCTGGGGGTAGGGCAATGAGTGTAGGTGTGTCATGGCTGTGAAAGCAACTGGATAATGGATGGATTACATGTATGTTGAACTCGGGTGGGGTCGAGGAACCATGTGTATGTGATTATGGATCCAGGCGTGTCATGGTTGGATGGCCTGATTCTAATTGGACTGCCCTGTGGAGTACAGCGAGTTAGTTATAAGTATGTATGCATACACACATCCATACATCTATTATGTAGAAGTACATGCCCTGTAACATATCCATTCCATTTGCAGATATAAACACATGAATGTGCCCTAACAAACCTCGATAGTAGATAGAATAATAGGTAGTGCATAAGAGGGAAGGGACGAAATAGCAAAAACGCAGAAGTGTGTACAATGTCCGAAGTCAGAGCTGTGCTGAATAAATCAAATGTGAGGACTGTCTCACACAGGGAATTATCCCTGTGATCTGCCTGCAACAGCAATGCCAAATACTAAACCGTCTATTTGTCGAAGAATCATGCCAAACATGTACATAATTAGTTCTCATGTGTAACATGTATGTTAACATATAGTCAGACTAATTAATTCATTGTAGTGTCATGTTAACGGCAGTAAGTATGTAAAGAAGTAGGAGTCTAATCTTGACATAAAGACAAGTGTGTCCCATTTGGGATAACGCAAAGATTGTGATTAGTGTCCTATTGGTCACTCATTTCACCAATGTTTGTGGAGTAAACGTTAGGGATTCCTGAGGATATGTGTAGTGAGTCAACCGACGGGATGGGTCTACAGGGGTAGGGAGCATCCAATGTGTACTGGTGTGGATACACTGCAAATCCAACTGGAGAATGGATGACTGCAGTGTTAGTGAAGTGTTGGGGTGTGTGTTTGGGGAACCAGGGGCCATGGGTATATGGGCATATGTGCAAATGAACAGCACAGCAATAGTGCATTGGTTACAGCAACCCCCTAATGAACAGACATTCCCGTACCGAATCCCACTGTATCACATACCAATTACCATCAGTAATCCTTACATGAACATATTGTGAAATATGTCCGCTGTATAATACGTGAAACATCAATTAAAAGATAACTGGAGTGAAGTGTCACTGTCATAATGAATAAGGCACTACTAAGCAGGTCAGGCATATATAAACACCAGTACGCATGTGTAAGTGCGTTTGCACAGGATATGTATCGCTTTACAGATACACACACACACACACACACACACACACACACACATATATATATATATATATATATATATGTATATATATATATATATATATATATATATATATATATATATATATATATATATGTGTGTGTGTGTGTGTGTGTGTGTGTGTAGATATACACAGATATACAGCTATGATAGGAAACAGCACACAAGAATGACAGATGTTCACAGGCTATGCCAATGGAAGTGAGGAGACCAAGCAAGAAACATGAAACATGTAGCATGCCTTCCACCTCCCCAGCCGGACATGGGAAACATACACGCAAACAATGTAAAGAGTCCACTGCTCCCCAGACCACAGGCAGGATACAACCGGGGGGTACACAGTGCACCCATGAAGTCTAATCTTGGAACACAGACTGGAGCGTCCCTTGCAGGACACCCCAAAAATTGCCCAAACCAAAAGAAGGTGATAGACTGGCCATTTTGGCCGTGGTGTATACAGACTCGGAATACAAGGGTGGGGAACCCTGATGACCCATGGGCCGAGACAATTGTATGAAATGGGTCCTGTGAAGTGGAGAGTGGGCAGCGTGTAGTGGTGTGTCCAGAACAGACCAGGACCCAGAGTAAGGATGGGTGCTGTCGAGGAGGGTGGGTGAACTATGGGTAGCTACTTATGGGTCTAGGTGTGCAGGTGTTGGCTGATGTGGGCCTATATGGACAGCCCTAGGGATGTAAGCAAATGTGTTCATTGGGCAGAGGCATCGCCCAATGAGCAGCCACACCCACTACGAGTCCCACTGCAGCAAAGTGTAATCTATATGTCAAGGAATGGAATAACCAGATGTAGACGTATATATGTAGAGGTATGTGTGTGTATATCTACCCATAGCGACATAGAGATAAGCCTCTCCCTCTCCATAGTACAAATGTATACATACAGTGACAGAATACAGATACATACCCACATATAAATATATACATATGCAGACACCCATAGATCCATATGTCGTTTTATATATCTATATATATATATATATATATATATATATATATATATATATATATATATATATATATATATATATATATATATATATATATATATATATATATATATATATATATATATATATATATATATATATATATATATAGATATATGTTACAGTAAATATACACATGTATATAGCTAGGATATGATACAGCAGTTACGAGTAGCATATGTACACAGGCCGTGCATATGGGGGTGAGGGGTCCAATAAACAAATGTGTAACACTTAGCATCAACCCCCCCCAACCCCCAGCTAGGCTGGTGAGACATACAGACACACAATAAAGGTAAACACACCACTGCTTCCCAGACCACCGGCAGGATACCACCAGTGGGAGAGACCTGCAAGGTCCAATCTTGAAACATAGACATCGATGTCCCTTGTGGGACACAAAAAATTAATGATTGGAGCCAGTCCCGGTAATGACATATCAAACCAGGCTGTAGATGTACATGGACCAGTAGGTTGTGCAAGCCTGATAACCCATGGGTCAACACAACGTACGACATGTGTTCTAACACAGGGAGAGTGGGCAGTGTGTAGTGGTGTGTTTATACCCCACCAGCACCCACAGTAAGGATGAGTGCTGTAGAGGAGTGGCAGGTGGGGGAACTATGGGTATGCAATTATGGGCCTAGGCATGCAGGTGTTGGCTGGCAAAGTCATCTTAGGACCACCCCGGGGATGTAAGTAATATTCCAAAATGGGCATAGCTGATGCCCATACCTGCCAAACCCTAAGAGCACATCCACTGGACAGGCCATAAACCATTGGGGGAACAAATAGGGACCATACCCTTGAAATGTCCCCGATTTCTAGGGATGTCCCTGATTTTGACTCAGTTTCTAACTCTGTCCCACTTAAACCCTCCTAAAACTAGTGACATTCTGAGGAAAGGTGGTGAATCACACGTAATGGATAATGACAACAATTAAGAGTCATAAACATCATTTACCGCAGAAAATGTGTATGAATACATATGCTCTGAGTCTGTCAATGTGTCAGGTTAATAGCACCAATAATTTAAATGTGTCCCTGATGTTGTTATGCCATGTCCCTGATTCAGTTTGTATTTTCCCCAATCATATGAGAGGTCTGATAGGGACAGAAAGCACATATTCCACTGACAACCTTAGAAAGATGATAGAATATTAGGTATGCAGTAGCATGACTCAGCTGAAGGATGTGGGTTCCTAAACCCATTTACCTGTTTGTATTGAAGAGTCTCAGTTCCCATGTATTAGCCAGATGGGTGCAGATTGTAAGAGGAACACACCAATAATATGAATCAAACCCTGGACAGGCCATGGATTCTGTACAGTTGAACGGCATGCCATCGCCTAATGGGCAGCCATTCCCGATACTGTAGGCATGTATTCCAATGTAATAGTCATTACAAGGTAATATCGTAGTCCTCACTCCCACCCAGGGGTGTGCGTGTCAGATGCAAATACCAAATGCAGTGCATTTGCATGTGCGGGAGCAAGCGGGTGTAAGCCAGTTTGGACGCCAGTATGCAAGTATTACACTGGTGAAGCAATGTAAAGGCTAACTGAGTATAAGAAACTGTAACAAGAGGTTAGCATTGCTTACTTAGCAACATGCAAACCCATGCACACCCACTCACAACTGCTTTAATTTGCCCTAATCACTCCGTATCCAATGGCCTCGTTCTGCCCTGCAACAAAATAAATGGCCTCTGTAAAGCTCGAAACCAGGACCCAGCACACACAGCTAATGTGATTTACCAATAAGCCATGGCAGATATACAGACATTGGACCTTATCACAAACATATCATCCAGCGCAGTCATTCAACAGTATAGGAAATGTATTCCATCATGTAGATGTATGTGTGAGTGTTTATGTCCAGCATATAGGTACATACATATATAGAGATATATCAGGAACATACCATGTGACAACAAAGCATTACAAATGAATGAAAAGGGAAACACCAGCGATGCCTGTATTATGTAGTGGTGTTGTCCTATGTAATATCAAGACTCCCCAGACAGACATGTGTCATTCATACACGCAAACATTTGTACATTGGCCGTATACATCACTCTGTGCATGTTATTTACATTAACACAACAGTTCCTGTCCAATCATTATGTGAGAACAGTACTCTTGCAAGGTGCTGTGTGTGACATCATCATCATGATAAAGGTAAATGGGGTAACCATAGAGGGACCGGTAGTGTTGTGTGTACAATGGGGTCATCCACATCACGTGTACCTGGAACATTTAGGAGTCATGTGCATACTAGGATAGTGCGCCTGAGAGACTGGGGTGAGGACAACAGGAGTATGTTGTGATGCATATTAAAAGGGTTACATGTGTCCAGTGGACACGTGTGTGAAATGGACAGCTATGTATGGGGCAAATGTTGTTCTAGGAACTGATTGGCCTTATGTTTCCATAGGGTGAGAGTGGGTTGTGGGGGAAGGAGAGTAGGTATGTCCGTGGAGGATAGGTAGGGTAGGATGACAGACAACACAGCATACAGGGCTGGTATATGACACATGTGGGGGGATACACCTCTGACGGGAAAGGGTGTTCAGCATTCACAAGCCCATGAGCCCCTAGATGTAAACAGTGGGACAGAGCCACCACTGCACCAAAACAGCTGCAAAGGTGGCAGTGCTGGGGGCTGTCTAGGAGGGGCAGCCTCACCCTGTAAATGCAACACTCTGCCCTTGAGCTGGCGTATCTGGCCTCAAAACCCCTTATTGAGCCCCCTACACACCACGTCCAGGACCGTACGACAGTGGACATGTTCCTGTCTGGACCTGCTCCTGGGGGGACAAGCCCCATCCACAGTGGCGGTACCACCAGAAGGTGGTGCAGAGCCAACAGAGGTGGAGGTCCAAGGCTGGGCCCCAGATGTGCTGGTGCCTGGTGCCATGGCCAGCTGAAGTGGGACAGGAGGTTCTGCCAGGACCTCCAAACCCATACAGCCTATGGTGTTGCAGTTTAAACACAGATATGACTTACTAATAGTCAACAGCATTCAGGATTACTTACAACAGCATGCATAGATATGACCATCAAACCAACACAACAGATGGTATACATTTGCAGAGGGAGCACAACACATGCATATATACTGCATGACATCTGTACAAAGTGTAGAAGACGTGTGACTGCAGCTATGAACAGTGGCCCATTATTGGCATGTCACTGGAACCCCAGACAGTGTCTGTCATACCACTGTTCCATGTGACATATGTCCAGTCAGGGATGCGATGGCAGTAACACATCACTATCACCATGTACTGGCTGCAATCCTCACACTATGCCCCTGCTGTTGTCAGATGTGTGTTCAGTGAGTAACACAGGAAACAAATGGTTCCACACACTGACCAGTCCACAGATGGCCCTACAGATGGGGTCCCTCATGAACAGAGCACTGTCTTGTCAGTTGTAAAACATGCAGAATAGCCATTACCACACACAACTTGTTAAACAGGCAGTAGTCTCAATGAAGCATAGCTACACTTACATGCTGTAGTCATGTCTGGCACATCACCCTCCTGTCTGTAGGCTATTTCCCCACTGTGTATGTTGTTTGAGGAACATCCAGATATCATCTGTGATGCCATTTCCAAACACCAGATCCAGGTACCACACACAGAGACTCTCATGGGCAAACACCAACATGATGTCCCTGGATATTGTACTGTGTTTTTCATGCAAAAGGCTATGGGAACATCATCACAGCTGTTCCACATGCAATCAGCTAGAGGAGGACTGCAATAGGTGCAGAGGCCATCACCTGATCATGACCACCACTTACATTGCACAAGCTGCTGCTGAGCAGGTGTACACCTCCACATCCACCAGAGAGTGTGTGGGAGGGACAGACAGAGGCAAAGTACATCAGAGAAGGGCTTGGAGACTAAAACCTAAGCATCGTCTGTCACACACCTACCAGTACAGGGGTCAGACCCCTGACCAACTAGTCATTACTATTACAAGTGCATGCAGTTACTCCATGTGCCACAAAGCTGACATGTTGGTGTGCTGTAGGAACACATATGTGTGTTGGTGAGCGACATCTGCAACAGAGATATAGTAGACATACATTAGGTGTAGCACACATGGCTGTCCACATGAACGGATGTCATTGTCAACACAACCACATTCTCTAATGGACTCACATTGACACTCTTTGCCAGGCCCACAAATACACACCCTAACTACATAGTTTGCCACACTGCAGTAATGCACAGGTACTACATGCACCACAGGGGATATCCGGAGGTGCTATGGGCTAGGGCATGTGAACATGTTTGACATCTGTTGGTATGCCAATGGGAGTTATACTGGGAGTGACTGTGGTTGGGAGCATCATACCCCACATGCAGACACAAGGTGCCAGTACTGACATGCATGTGTGCATTGCTTCATGGGTGTGTAGTGGTTGGCTGTGCAAGATGGCTGTACAAGGCTGTGTGAGGGGTAATCCTTGGCATCACGCCACCCGACAATGGTGTGCAGTGTGGTACAGGGGTGTAGTGTCTGCAATGTCCCACACAGATGGGTATTGTATGAACTGCCCTGACATCCTGGATACCATTGTGTATGGCCATAGCTTTGCAATGCATGCCATGTCTGTGTTTGATAGTCCTTGACATGGACATTGCCTGGGATGTGCATGTCCCACAATAATGTACAGTGACATGTACAGGTGTACCTGGTTTGGCTGGCACATGTTGTGTACACAGACTGTTATCCTCCGATATGCCAATACTGGCCTGGTGTGGCAGAACCTGCTTATAATCAGCAGGTTGACCATGCACCTGCATTGATAGCATGATACAGGTATTCCCTGGTGTCAGTGGCATCGGTCCATACAGGGCACATGTGTATGGCATTGTATGGCCTCTGTGGATCACATTTGATGTCACCACATATGTTGCAGGCATCCAGTGGGGAACATAGTGAAGGAACATTGTCTGCAATTATGTGCCTATTGTACTGCTGTACAGGGTGCCATGTCCTCTGCAGCCCACTGCAATCACACCATGCCTACTATCTGTCACCAATGTGCAGGGTACTAGCAACATAGCGGGATATTCTAGGCAAGTGTGTTTGTGTATGACACATGGGTTCAGAACATATTCTGGGTACTAGTAGTGTTGCATACTTTGTTCACCAGGCCTTTTGCCAGATGTAGGGGTATAGCTTGCCAACACAGTCCTGTGGCTGACTGACAGCTGTACTCCTCGTGAGGTGGGCATCATGACATAAGACGGACGCCATATAGGAAAACTACAAAATCCACTTCCCAACATGTCCAGTGGTTAGACACACACAGCCACCTCCACACAGGCTCTGACAGTCAAACACACACACCTGCCATGTCCTGGAATTGAACCCCTACCTAACTAGTTTATTACACTACAGCAATACACAGTTACAGCACATGCTATGGAGAATACTGGGTTACAGCAGTCCTAGAGGTGTATTCCTAGGTGGGTGACATCAGCAGGATTGCCAAAGGTGGTCATGTGAATTGTACAGAGTGTGCATACTCTAAAAAGCATTGTTCTTGTCTCAGGCAGACAGAGACACACACACACAGTTGGACTCTCTCGGAATAGAACCCCTACCTAACTAGTTTTTCACACTACAGCAATATGCAGTTACAGCACACACTACAGAGAATACTGGGTTACAGCAGTCCTAGAGGTGTATTCCTAGGTGGGTGACATCAGCAGGATTGCCAAAGGTGGTCATGTGAATTGTACAGAGTGTGCATACTCTAAAAAGCATTGTTCTTGTCTCAGGCAGACAGAGACACACACACACAGTTGGACTCTCTCAGAATAGAACCCCTACCTAACTAGTTTTTCACACTACAGCAATACACAGTTACAGCATGCGCTACGGAGAATACTGGGTTACAGCAGTCCTAGAGGTGTATTCCTAGGTGGGTGACATCAGCAGGATTGCCAAAGAAGGGCATTCCAAGTGTACTGCAGGTCATACATGTCTGTTACCTGCGTGTACCCGCTGCTTACTGTCATGACAACACATTTACACCTGCTTACAACTGTCTTATGCAGTCCTAATTGACAGTATCAACAAGGCTTGCAGGTCCTGAACCCTGGACCATGTACACTGAGGTCACTGGATGTACCACTAAGCCATCTGGGTTGTACACATGTTGCATGGAGTCTATAATGCACATCCTACCACAGGTATTCCACAGTACTGAAAACAAATGGGTCAGTCCCTTTGTGTACAGATGTACAGTACCCTTGAATGTACTGTACTCTGTGAAACAACAGAGACAAGTCTACATCGGTACAACTGTCATAAGTACATATATATATATATATATATATATATATATATATATATATATATATATATATATATACACACACACACACACACACACACACACACACACACACACACATATATATATATATATATATATATATATATATATATATATATATATATATATATATATATATATATATATATATACATATATATATATATATATATATATATATATATATATATATATATATATATATATATATATATATATACACATGTCTGAATGCCCTTTGTGACACAGAAGGGTTCCAAAGGAACTGACATGTACACAAAACAGAGGCATCACCTGTGTCATAACATTTAAATCATAAGCAGTTCACCAGAGAAGGGATGGTTGTTGTGTATGTGGAGTTTGGGGTGGGGAATGATGGCTATTGTAATCTACCCCGGGGATTGTGGAGTTAGGGTGGGGGAATGATGGGTATGGACCTACACCACGGCGACCACTTCAGTGTCACTGCTCGACAGTGCCACAGGAAAATAACATACCCAACTGTAGTCATGCATGACCGTGTATTCTTTACCATTCCTAACTATGTAATACTTTGTAGACACCGGTCACCACGGTTGGCTACCATGGTGTGCTAAAAGACATTACACATGTGTATGCCTGGCTACAGGGTAGTCACACACACAAACACGCACACACATGCCAGTATTGCGCATACACGTCATGCCTATGTAAAGGTAACTAGTACAGTGGTATGCAGTTGGGGTATGTGCCACAGAACACATACACTTACATGTACTGATTCCACATCTGAGCTGGGTGACATCACAGGACCGATTACTCGCAGTGGGGGTGGGGAGGTTTAACAGTTGACAAGGATAAAGGCCAGTGCAAAAGGAGGTATCGCTTTGGAATGCAGCAAAACCCACTGCCATGACAGGATGCCAACACATATACACACACAACCACACTCATCCATTTGCTGACACACACACACTCAGGCTTTTGCTGAGACACACACACACACACACAGTTGCCAGTGGTGGGATCAGAACTCCTGCCTATCTAATGTTCACGATTACAGTACTATGCAGTTACAAGATGCGCCACAGAGATTACACATTCCAAGGCAGTCAGACTGCCCTTCTACAATTGAGGACAACACCAGGGAGACTGACAGTCATGAAGTACATAGCTGTAGACCTGTGTGTTTAAAGTAGGTATCCATTACAACCTGTATGCACAAACAAGACACATCATCCGCAGGTAGGCCTGAGAGGTATAGTTGTAGCACAACAGGAACCTGAACCGGAGTATGGCCATCTGCAGAATGGACAACTAGTATCACTATACAGGGTTACAGTGGGCATGCTCATACACTTAGTAGCACAGGGCCATCTGGGATGCACTATGACTACAACTACACAAGGTTATACTGGGCATGCTCATACACTTAGTAACAAAGGGCTTGTTGGATGCACTGACTCAAATTACACAAGGTGGCAGTGGGTACGCTCATACACTTAGTAGCACAGGGCTGTTTGGGATGCACTCTGATTCTAAACACTGAAGGCCACAGTGTGCATGCTCAAACACTTACATGTACTGCACACATTGTAATGGACTCCTATTGTAAACACACAGGTTAACAGCTAGGTACATCTTACCTGTCAGTATATATGCACATCATACTGGTTTACTACCTGATACCTGTATGTGGCCTGTAAATGATATATCTGTGTCTGTGCTGTGTGATACACATGCATACATGTACATGATGTACTGACATATATATGTTATGTATACACATTCATGCATGTGTGGATGTGACAGTCAATAGGTTACCTGGGTCACACAGGTGGATGCTACCTACAGCATGTGTCACACACCTTGCTGCCCTGAAAGGCATACATTGATAGCAGGTTGTGGACAGTGGCATTATATGTGGAACAGTGGCATGTGCAAGCATAATGTGTGAGCCACCTTGTGTAATGGTACTGAGGTGCAGGTGACAAGATGACCTCTCCCAGCTGTGGTAGTAGTTGTCATTATTACCAGGACCGCTACCCTAAGTATATCTCCCATTGGTCATATACACAAGTTCTGCCACTGTCCGTCACCTTACATGGGGCATTTGCTACCAAGCACATGAATGCCACGTGCAGTGATGTCATGGTATGGGTGGCAACTGCTAGACCAGAACAATGAGCCAATGTACTGCTGTTATTATGAGGTCATCCAGTGTCTGTCATTCTGGCCTGTCATGACCATATGACGAGCCTTCAACACAGAGCAAATGCATCCATGTTACACGTGTGTGTGGATAATACCTAGGTCACATTTACCCATATAGCCGCATTCCAAGGCAAATGTCCTACACACAGAAGTAACACCCAACACCTACATGACAATTGCATTGGATGCCTATGCTAACCCATGCTAGATGTGTGGCTTTAGTAATCCATTAGCTCAATGTAGAACCTACAATGGGGAATACCGACATCTGTGCAGTGAGGAACACCTGGCTGAAGGCTCTGTAGTGCACAATTGCACTACCACCATATAACTCAGATCCAGACTTGTGGGCCATAACAGTGGTATGGACCATACCAGGTGGTGGTGTACACATATTCATAAAGGCTACTCACATGTACAGACCACTACTCTGACATAACGCATCACAGATGAGTCAGGTACAGGTGACAGTGGCAAATGCAGCATCCTAGGTTGTATCCACATATACATCCACCACCTTGTTCCCAGACTACCAACACACATCCATATGTGGTATGACATAGTATGGTAGACCACCAGATAACCCTCAATTGGTGGACTGTACCTAGGCCTACATCAACTGTGCAATGTACCCATGTACAGACATAGCTGCATAATGTGTTATGCAATGCAATAATACCACTGTTTGTAACCTGCTCAGTTGTACACATACCAGGGCCCCTCAGATGTTGTCAGCATTAACACGGTCGACTGTTGCTGTACACCAGTAACCAACACCCTCATGGTTGGATATGACCTAACCATACCTGCCCTGGATATGTACATCCCACACTCATACAACATATATCACATTACCATAGCTTTCATTTACCTTTCTACATACAGGTGGCTACAGCCATTACACACATGCACATGGCAAATAGCATGCTAACAGTACATAAGGTTTGATATCTATGTTGACAGAGGTAATATCCCTCTCTACTGGTCACCCATGACACCTATCATATCATACAACACCCCATGTGGCATGTATGTCTTTAGACATGTCCACCTAATGCAATGCCTACAAACATACCCAAATAACAGGACCATAGGACCTACACAAGGCCTGTATTGACAGACTCAGGAAATCCAGCTCTGCACTGTATGTTCCTGAGTAGTCACAGGTGATATGTTCATGACATGTACAGCCATGTGTGGCCACAGCTCCTACATATACCCCATGTCAACAATTGCAAGCCATGCATGCTGTGTGCTGTCTGGACATTAGCCTTAGTACCACAATAGACAGTACATGCTGGGGTGAGATGTTTACAAGCCACAGATGCTTGGCTATGTTTCACACATGGCATGGGGAAGGTGTGGAATGTTTCCTCTTGACCTGCTAGTGCACATACTGATGTGGACCGCATATGTGTACATGTATTGCTGTTTGTGTAGATTCCATGTGTGTGCAGTGTCTGATGTCTGAAGGTGACTGTTGTCTTAGTACATCATGCTGTTGCAATACAGCCTCAACATTGCCAACTGTATATGGTGATATGCTCTAAGTACAGTAAGCCATACATGAGGTATGGACGGATGTTTGGACATGACTACTAAGTGGTGGGGCTTCTTTGCAGATGAATGATTACTGAGGACAGCTCACTGGTGTGTTACAACCAGGCCTACAATAACCTGTGTACCTGCTAAGGTCAGGTTTGTTAATTGAAGTGGAAGACAGACAATGTAGAATGCTGTAAGGGTGACACCGAAGGCAAACCCCATGACACCTGTAACAGTAATACCTCCCCTGTGCATATATTGTGCATATATCAGCACAGTTGTCATAGGAAAGAGTCAGTAAGCATTGTACCAGATGTGATAGTGCTGTACTGCTGTAGTACCTATCATGAGATAGCCATGTGTTTGATTCACAGTACTGGCACTTGTGGGTGTGTGTCCATATATGTCACATATGGTTGGGAATACATCCCACATGTTATCACTCTCCTGAACACTGTTGGAGACACCAGTACAGAGTGAAGTGTAGAAAGAAAGCCATAGGCATGTGGTTGAACCACACACATGTAAAGTGTCTGTATGTGTGTGACATAGGTGTATATCTTTGTGAATGCCAGTGTGTGTGTGTGTGTGTGTGTGTGTGTGTGTGTGTGTGTGTGTGTGTGTGTGTGTGTGTGTGTGTGTGTGTGTATGGCTGTCCGGTACCTGGAGTGAGGCTGTATGTTACCATAGTGGAATGTTAATGCCCCTTCCCCCATCCACTCAAAGCAGTGTAGCATGCCTGTTGATAACATCAATCATAGATGGGCATACAAACCACCTGTTAACATGTATGCCCTGGGGTGTGACCTGTTGTTACATAGCCTACTGATGGACCCCCCTCCCCACATACACTCACTGCACTTTAGTATCCCTGTCGATGTCCTCGATCTTAGGACATTCCAACTACCTGTACATGTGTAATCTCTGTGGCACATCTTGTAATTGCATAGTACTATAATGATGATATGCACATAGGCAGGGGTTGACATCTGAACACTGGCAACTGTGTGTGTGTGTGTGTGTGTGTGTCAGAGTGTGTGTTACTGTGTCTGGACTCCCTGAGTGTGTGGGTGTGTCTGTGTTTGCATGCTGTCATGGCAGTGGGTATTACTGCTTCCCAATGTGATGCCACTATTTCCACCGGCCTTTACCATTGTCATCCAGCATACCACACTTTTACCCACTCCATGCTCCAGGTAACTATATGTGTGATGTCACCCACTATGGATGTGATGGCTCTGAACACAGTAGCTTACTACACAGCTATCATGCACTTGGATCATTAGAACAGTAAACATAATTAAAACATGGGAGAATATAACTGTGTTGTGGAAGCTACAAAGTGCATGCAGGTATTGTCATACTGACCTGTGGGTAGTCAACATGTACATATGGGACTCCTGCATACACCAACATCCCCGGCACATGCAAGTACACCTGAAAGAGGAAGGCAGAACATCAGGATCAACATGCTGTTAGTGTTGTTATACATGATACATGCTGTCAAACATACAAAATGCATTCCAAAACTGCAATACATGTTATGTCTGCTGCCTGCCAACACTACTCAACAATATTATCCTACAATTGTCTACCTAGTATGTTCACCCTGTGCATCAGACCATATGAACATGTCCCTGCACCGATGGTGTGGATGACAGGGATGCAGCACAGGCATCATCATATGCACAGGGTGATAATGTTTGCCAGAGGCCTAGGCTGTGCCATTGGATGACATCATGCATGTGTGTTAGGGCCTGTGATATCATTGGGCATTTGTGGATGTTATGCATGTGTGTGTTGAGGTGCCCTACATTTGTTTCCAGTGTGTGTGTATGCATGCACACAGGTCTGGCATGAGGCTGGCCTACACAGGGGTAATATTGACAGCTGCAGACTGTACAAGTCAGGTGTCACAGTTCATGGTGTCTGGCCATGGCCACGTGACCTGCGCCTGACAGGGGTTGCATGGGCACTACCAGGCAGAGGTCCAGATTGGGTACCATCTGATGACACATGTCCACTGGAATCATGTCCCTCTTGGGACCATCCAGGACCACGTGCACATGGCCTGCTGCATCCTGGTGTGGAGTGCACAGCACCAGCAGCACTGCTGCTGCTACCGCCACTATGGGAGGGGGCATGTGCAGTAGCATGTTCACGTAGACCTTCAACAGGTGATGTAGCTGGCCTACATCCACGTGCTCGATGCCTCGCTCCCACCAGATTTTCCAGCACAGACATTCCATGCTCAAGGATTGACATGCCATGGTCAAGGACTCCCACCATGTCACCCAATCATCTATCCATAACATCTGCATGATGATGGTGAGCATTTGCAAGTGCCTGGATGTTGTTGGTTAATGCATGGACAGCAGCCCTCTGAAGCCTCAGACTGTCTCTGTTGTGCCATTCAGCACATGCCTGTGCCTCCATTACAGCCTGAAACATGCATCTGGTGACACCAGCTGATGTGCTTGGTCCTGCAGGGGCATGTTGGCCAGTGGTCCTCCTATGAGCAGCACTGGGCACATGACTGTGTGGGACATCACCTGTCTGTTGACTGGGAGCATGGTGTGCAGGCACACCTTCCATAGTCACCACACTTCCCTGTTCCATGCTAAAACCCACCAACTGTCCTTCCTCTATGGCCGGTGGTGATGGGGTATGTGCAGGCAGGGGAACTGTGTGTGAGGATGAGGGGGAGACTGGTGGAATGGCAACCAATGGCACAGATTCAGCCCCTGACAACCCTGCCTGTGCCTCAATCATACTATCATCACTGCTAGAGTCTGTGGTGACACTAACATCAGGTGGACCACAGGAGGGCAACGCACCTACATCAACACCTGTGAGGGGAAGACAAGAACTGTACATTACAAGTTATACCAGACACACACACACACACACACACACACACACACACACACACACACACACACACACACACACACACACACACACACACACACACACACACACACACACAGAGACACACACAGACACACACAGACACACACAGACACACACAGACACAGACACACACAGACACACACACAGACACACACACACACATGCTACATGCATGTGATATGGCAGATGGCATTCAGCATAGACAATTATAGTTTCAGCTTAGGCAATTATAGTGGTAATCATACATCCCTGAGTTGCACACAACAGCATGCATGTGGTATAGCAGATGGCATGCACCTTACATAATTATAGTGGTGGTTAGCATACATACCTGTATTGCACCCTTTGTGTTAGTAGCCTATGCCCCATACCTGCAACACAATGCATGCACTTTGCACCATTGCACTGCACTGCCATGGTGTGTGCAACATACACCACATGTTAATGGACCATCGCCGACCTTTGTACATCTGCCACTGATGCTTTGTGTTGGCCACCCCTATGTGTGAGGACATGAGCAGTAGGGTATGTCGACTGCATACTATGTTTGCCTGAGCCCTAGCTTGCATATCTCCCCCAAAGCAGTGCATGTCTGTTCAACATTATTCTGCCTACCCCTGAGCTGAGTGTAGACATTGTGCATGTGGCTGTACACACATGTTTGACATGGCTGTCCCTACTTTGCAATGGTGCCACAGACCAGCACAGGTGTACAGTACACCAGCCTGCTGTGTGGCATATGACCTTGCCAATCACATGTAGTATGACATGTCTTCTGCTGACGTGTTGAATGACATGCATACATGTGTAACACAATGGTGTCCTTTCCAATCTACAGTACAGTAATGGTGTCCCAATGCAGGTACGTGTTATACTAACATGGGCCTTCAGCTGATGCAATGTTGTCTGTCCACCCTACATATATGCAGGGACATACTGCACATTGAGCTGATGTGCATAGCCATTGCAGGGCATCATGTGGCTTCACAATTGCTATACAGTGTGAGCTACTGGCACGGTTCATAGCCATGACTATGTTCACATACATTACATATCTAATGTGGAATGTGACCCACGTCACTGAGGTGTATACACAATAAACCCTAATGTTGAATGTGTGACACAGGTCACAGTAGGGTATAAGGATGACACCCCTGCACATCTGCAACCATATTACTGATACCTGCCAACTATGCCCACACATGGCTAATGTACAAGTTCTCTATGTCCCACATGCCATCTGTGTACCTCACACACATGAGGAGCAGGCATGACAGTGATGTCTGACACCAGCAAGGTGAATCTACTGTATCTGTGGCAGGATGTGGATATATGTGTATGTTGTGCAACACATGTATGTATTTGGATACTGTATAGGTGTATGCTTCCATGTCGTGACACACTCCAGATGTTCAGGACATGTTATGTGGTGGTTTCATGTTATGCCTACACAAGCTGTGCACAGGCCTGTCTGCTGTTTAGTGTTTCACATCTGCAATAGCACCATTACACAAAGGCCATAGTTGTATTGTGTCGAGCCAATGTACAACAGGGTGTAGACACATGTACATCACTTCTACTGTGTGCTTTGCTTCATGTCTCTGGCCATCCTCCATGGCCATGTGTACACATGTGCAGTCCAATGGTTGTGATGGCCATCGTCTTTCACATGTCAGTGTTATCCCATATGACATACACCCATAGATGTCATATGCTCCACTGAGGACAGGGTTATGCAGACAAAGGGTGGTATGTATGGGATGTGAGACTTGTTTCATGGGATAGTTGACCAGTGTTGCAGTCAGCCCACTACATGTCATGGACATGTCTGATAGCACATGACAGTGTGTGACATTCATAGCAAGGGTATACTCCACAAGGGTGTATCCTGTGGGCCAGCCATACTCCAGCTCCAACATATTAAGTGTGTGTGCACACATATGCTCTCTGTACAGTACTGTTCATATTCCCAACATGTGTAATGCTGATATGTAGTACCTGTCCCTACAGTGGAACACACCTCCACCATTGTATTCACTGTTGTCCACACATCTGGCAATGACAGTTTGGAAGGTTTAGTGTAGGTGTTTCAAATAGTCTACAATTGTTTCACATAGGTAAACAGTGTGATGCATTGCAGGTCTGACCAGTGTCCATTACCAGGACCACCATACATTATGTGTACATGTGTTATGGCAGATAGCATGCAATTAATATGTTCCATGCAGTATCAAGCCTGGTAAATAATAACAATCTCACCTGACACAGGCTGCTGTCACTGCAAAATGCCAGAGGTACCTAAACAGGGTGTCACAGCAGTAAGATTATCCACACCTGTGTGGTAGCTACAGGGTGCAATGTCTATGTTAGCACATAAGCCAGTACAATACACTATCCTATGGAGTATGCACATCTGTGCATACATAGAGTAGCAGACTATAGTATGTGGCATGTGTGCATACATGCCTTGCATATGATGTTACATTACATATTGTACAGTAACACATGTAACTATGTGATATATGGTTGTGTTTTATGTGCAGTAGTGACTTACCAGGCAACTCCAGGCTCGGTGGTTGAGAGACACCCACCTCCACAATAACAGCTAATGCTTGTGGATGGAGGCCTGCAGGTGTCCCCAGGTTGGCCAGTTGCTCCTCGGTAGGTGTGAGTGGGGGCTGGGTGAGTGGCCCCCCACCTGTTGCACCTTGTTCCCTGGCGATTGCATTGGCATGCTGTTTCACCCATCTTATCTGGTCAGTGCAGTGTCGGCACACCTGCTGATAGGTGCGATTGTGACCACCAACATCATTTACCCTCCTGCAGAGTTCCTCCCACAGGGCATCCCACTGCTGTGCTTCCTGTGGTACATGGCTGAAGAGCACCGTGTAGTTGTCGAGGAGGTATGGGATGAGGACCTCATCCTCCAAGTGGCTGTATGGTGGCAGGCAGGTACGGGGCATACCTGGAAGACATAACGATGGAGACAGGTCACAGTAACTCACAGAGAAGTACAGCAGTACAGCTGAGCATACATGTGTATCACATTTATTAAGTTTACAAATACATCTTTGTAGATCTACATGACACTAACACCACTGACATGTATAAGTCACACACATTTGACACCTACTGGTGATGTGATGTTATCACCATATATGTGTGTGTCATGTGATGACATTGCTCATACACCATGTGGATGTTGTCTTGACGTGGGCATGTCTGTTTGCCTGTAGTGGTGTCTTTACCTATCAGCACATGCCTGGATGTGTTCACATTAATGCAATCAACCTTAATGCTGTGTATATGCCACATATATAGTCATACATAGCCATTAGGGACATGACCTGTGACCCTGCAGACTTGCAAGCATGTATGTGTTTTGCCATATACATCTACATGGCACTGTACAGCTGTGTAGCATCCTGCCATGTATTGCCTGTGTTGCATGTGTAACACATGGGACAATAGCTAGCCTGATGGTATTCACAGGGTTGGGTATCAACTATGGCATGTATGGTCATAGTGATGTGGTAGGCTATATGCCCTGGGCCATTTATGAGCCTAGGCAGACAGGTTACCTAGCTGTAGGCAACAGACAGGTAATATTCAGTGGCCAGTTCAAGCAGTGCCACAGAACAGATACACATGGTTACTGGTATGTTTGGCATGCAGTCATCACACCATGTCACAGAGAGGGGCGATGTGCAGCTCTGCTGGACAGGGATGCATAGTATGGCAAGACTATGTTAAGTGTATGGGACAGGGATCTGTCAGGCATGTTGTGATCCTTGTACTAGACAGGTGGATGTCCATGACATATGTGTTTATTTGGGATCAGGATGTGTTAAGTGTAGCATGTCCAACACCTGTGGGTTGGACATGGCTTGATTCAGGGTAGGCTGCATGCTACATAGTGCAGCTAGGGATTGTGAAGGCCAGTGTAGGCCATGTAAACATGGGCATTAACCCTTAAAGGATATATGTGATCTATTATGGGCCACATGGGAGTTGAGTATGGCTGAGCAGTTCTCTTTATTCCTGGATGGCACCCTGTCATGATTAGGGGTGCCACATATGGCTACCTGTCTTTTGTGGTGACGTAACTATCAAAGGGAAGTACTGTCCATCTGCATCTCATACACACAGTTGCCATTATGTTGACCGCTGCCTAGGTGGTAGTTAATGGGTACAGGGTTTGTAACATAGGGGATGACAATGCAATACTTAGCTGTCAGACTGTGGCCATACATCACACACCACACATCTGACACACTAAGGCCCTTCTGTATGTTGAACGCAGCACACAATGAGTCGACTATTGCTCCTAGTTCATAGTCATTTGCAGACATCAATAGGCTGATGCCTTCTGTGTTAGTCTATGTGGTATAGATACCAAAGAGGGGGTACCAGGAATTACCCCTGTATTACTGTAGCTGGCACTGGTTTGATGTGCGTGTATTCGTCAGACACCCTCTGTAGTGTGGGTTCTGACAGCAGTCCAGTTGCCAAACACTCCTGTGACATAGGTATATTAATTGCTGGAACCTGTGTTCTGAAAGACTGCCTTCCAGACTATCTGCAAATATACAGAGCTGAGTATATTTATTTAGGATATAGAGTTTGTTAATTGTTGCTTAGATCTCTGTTGAAACTGTTGTCTCCCTGTTCTGACAGACTGATCTGCAAATATACAGAGCTGAGTATATTGTTTTGGTTTTAGAGTTTGTACTGTTAGTTGTTGCTTAGATCTCTGTTGAAACTGTTTTGTCCCACCCTCCCTATTTTTGGTTTGTAGTTTAAATTTGGTGGCTTTTGCAGTTGCCCAGGCCACTGTAGATTTGATCTGGGACACTCCCCAGTCCCATCTCTTTACCACATTCTACCTAATAAACTCTTTCTGCACTTGCTTTTAGTCCTTTTTAATTTAATTGCATTTTTAAACTGTGTTTGGTCTTATATTGCTACATACTCAAGTGTGCTAGCTTGCACTGCATGTGAATTGTTTTACTACTGTTTATGCTACTTTTCTGTAAAAAAACAATATAAATGTAAGCCTGTTCCCTACCTTTCCTGTAACTAGTGTTCCAAATACAGATTTGCTGTATCCAGGACTGTATGTAAGCTTCTGAGCCCCCCAAGCCTTTCTGTGTTGGAGGGAAGCCTTCTAGCTTATCAGTGGGAGTGGTAAGCACTAGGTAACCTGTCTACCACATAAGGAGTGGTTCTGGCCCAGAAATTGTAGTTATTGGCCATTTGGGCAATCTCTTCCATCTCTCTCAACTTTCTGATTTGAAAGCCTGCATTTGCACTTGTTTCTGTCCTGTAACTCATCTAGTGCAGATACAGATTCTTAGTTTTAGCACTTAAATTTGCTTATTCATGCTCAGCACTTGTTCAGAACTTGTAAGCACTAAATAAGCTACTAATTACTATAGCACTCAATCTTCCTCATTACCTAGAGGAAAACAGTTTTTGTACTTACTTTTCTCACTTGCTTAGAGAAAAACAGCTCTTGTACTCACTTTCCTCACTTATCTAGAGGAAAATAGTTTTGTATTCAGGCATGTCCAAGGGTCAGCTCCCAGTGTTCTCTCCTGTCTATCTGATGAATCTGGCCATCTTGAGGCAATGTAGAAATTGCCTCATGTACACAGACAACCCTCTCCTCCTAACACCCAACACTACAACCTGTGAGAGATGCACTTATCTAGCCAGACTGGAGGTAAAGCTCTCTCCAACCAAGACTGAACTTGACAGTCATGATGAGAAGGTAAACATTTGCACCACACCACACTCATCACATAGTCTCACTAAATCTACACCACCAAAATCAACACATAGTAACACAAAAACATTTGGAGGCTCTCAATAATAACCTGTCTAAGCAACAGAGACCTCCAAAGCAGAAACACAAGCAACCTCCATCCCCCAACACAACCCAAATGACACATAGCCCACAGACTCAGTGTGCCACTCAACCACAGCCAATAAGGCAAAACAACGTACACAACACACTAGTCATAGGTGACTCTATAGTCAGGCACACTGATGTCCCACTCACCAGGCTAAACAAGGAGAAGGTTACTGTCAGCTGCCTGTCGGGTGCCAGGATCCGCCACATAACCCATGCACTCAGGTCACTCCACAACAAGTACAAATATGACTCTGTCATTGTCCATGTTGGTGTGAATGACCTGAGACATACCTCCCTGGACTACATGAAAAGAGACATGGAAGAGCTCTCCAATCTTGTAGCCCAGGCAGGTATGGCCCTAGCCCTGAGTAGCATTCTGCCATCACCCCGAATGATACCACAGTACAAGGACAAAATGATTGACTTCAACAATTGGCTAAGCTTCTGGTGTCATTCTAAGGGGATCCAGTATCTGTCTGCTTGGGATGACATGGTCGACAGACCACGATGCTTTGCCACAGATGGCCTGCACCTGTCATCCCTGGGATTCTGGATACTGGCTAAGGCTCTTGCTGCCCCTATAGTGCCTTTTTTAGGCAAGGTTCAAATAACAAATTCACCACCATAACAGGAACAGGCAAGCAAAACTGAGGGTAATGCTACTCAATGCTAGAAGTCTAAATCTCAAAATGCACTCACTCGAGGCACTCCTTAAAATGGAGAACATCGATATCTGTGCAGTGACTGAGACCTGGTTTAAGGCTCCAGAGAGCACCCCTGCACTACCAGGCTATAACTCATACCAAACTTTTCAGCCATGTAACCTGGAACGAAACACCAAAGGCGGAGGTGTGTCCATATTCATTAAGGATATCCACACCTCCAGGCTAGTTGCTCAGCATAATGCATCCGAGGTTATCCAAGTGCAACTAACTCTGGGCAAAACTGCAATCCAAATTGTAGCTTGCTACAGATCCCCCACCATGCCCCAGGATTCCCACTCCTCTTTTCTTGATGTACTGGAAAATATTAGGGTTCAACCAAACACCCTAATAATGGGCGACTTCAACTACCCCACCATTAACTGGGAAAACTACTCATGTACCAACTCCTTAGCTCAACGCTTTCTGGAATTCATAAACTCCAATGCCCTGGATCAACTTATCCACACCCCCACCAGGGGCAACAATATCCTACACCTATTCATTACCAACATGAGTGACCGGTGTTCCACACCTGAAGTCAACTCCTCATTGGTCCGATCCGACCATAAGCTAATCACCCTTGATATCCACATCCCACCCCCCATTAAGGAAACCACAGTAAAGAATTTCTCCAAAGCCAACTTCATGCTTCTTAAGACAGAAGTGGTGAACTTCATGACACCCATGCAGATGGACAATACAGTTACAACTGCTGAATCCTACACAAATGCACTCTATAAGCACTTACACGAGTGCATGGATCATGCTAGCCCAAACAGAACCAAGATGCTATCCTCCAAAAAAGGAAGCCAATCTGGTGGTCCCCTGCCATAAACAAACTGTACAACAGAAGGAAGAAACTGTTGCAAAGAGAGTAGAATCCCATGAGTGGAGGAGCTCCCTGGTCAGCCTCAGTAAGAAGCTGAGATCCCTTATAAGATCCTCCAAAGCTAGCTATGAAAACAAAATCACCACTAATTCTAAGGACAACCACAAAGCATTCTATAGCTATGTCAAGAATCTCGATGGCAACACCCAGATCTGCTCTGAGTTACAGCACAAAGGCACAAAAATTACAGAACCAACTGATATTGCCAACATCCTGGCAGATAGATTCAGTGCTAACTTTACCCCTCCACCCCCTAAAGGGCCCATATCTATACAGGGAGAATGCAGAGTCCCTGTAATCACAACTATGCAGGTAAAAGCTGCACTCTCTAAAGCCAAAAACACAGCATCCATGGGACTGGACAACATCCCAGGCTGCGTTGTACACGAACTTCAGAATGAACTGGCTCCCCACTTAAGCACCATGTTCAATAATAGCCTCACATCAGGCTTTGTGCCCACTGAATGGTGCACAGCAACAGTTATCCCACTCCACAAAGGGGGAGCCACCACTGATCCCAGGAACTATCAGCCTATTAGCCTGATGAGCCTGGTCTGCAAGGCCATGGAACGTATCATCATGGAACTCATAAACAAAGACATTGGTAACCTCCAAACTCTGGATCCCACCCAGTTCAGGTTTGTGAAAGGCAGATCATGCCTCCTGAACCTGATCAACTTCTTTGAGGCAGTCACCAAAGCCGTAGATGAGGGTAAGGTGGTTCACACAGCCTATCTTGACCTCGCCAAGGCTTTCAACACCATCCCCCATTCTGGAATTATAGCTAAACTCACTAAACTAGGTATAAATCCCTACATCACAAGATGGGTTGCCAACTGGCTCACTGACAGAACCCACACTGTAAAAGTTGCAGACTCCAAATCTGACCTCAAAGCAGTGACAAGTGGAGTACCACAGGGTTCCATCCTGGGACCTCTCCTGTTTGGTATCTACTTCTCTGAAGTACAGGCTAACACAGAAGGCCTCTGGCTAACAAAGTTTGCAGATGACTGCAAACTAGGGGCCATAGTCAAGTCCCCAAATGATGTGGACATCCTACAGAAGGGCCTCGCTGAGACAGATGCCTGGTGTCAGAGCCATGGCCTCAAGCTCAGTGCCAAATAGTGCAGTGTCATACCTTTGGTAAAAACTATGTACCCATGAACTACCACATAGGCAGCAATCTACCTAACACCAAATGTGTGATATGAGACCTTGGGACCCAGGTGGACAGTAGTTTCTCCTTTGATAGTTACATCACCACAGTAGTCAGGAAGTCCTTCTACGTGGCACACCTCATCATAAAAGGGTTCCCATCCAGGAAAAAAGAGGTCATTATTCCCTCTACTCGACACTCATTAGACCCATTATAGAGTACAACACCCCTTTTGGAATGTACCTCACAAGACATCTGCAGCAGCTGGAAAGGCCACAGAAGTACCTCACAAAGAGGATTACTGGCCTCAAACAAATGCCCTACACTGACCGCCTCAAAAACTCCAGCTTTACTCTTTAGCAAATCGCCTACTCTAGGATGATCTCTGCCTAACATATAAAGCTATGTCAAACCCTGAGCTGTTGGACATGCTACACCTAAAGAAATCCCAATCCCTCTGAGCTACACACTCTAGGGACCTAAACCTTGTCACCACAATAAACAGGACATGCTGGAGGGATAGATTCCTGTCCCAGAGACTTCCCATACTCTGGAACAGGTTACCCATCTATGTCAAGCAAAGTTCTTCATTAGCACTCTTCAAGAATAATCTTGATGAGTGGATGGGAAATAGGAAATACACCCCAGGGATCACTTCTGTGTCTCTGCTCGACAGTGGCACAGGAAAATAACTTTCTTGGGTGGCGTAAGGCAGGGAACCTTGTTGGCTAGGCTTACATAGGCCCTTGGGCCGATAGCCTAGTACCTACCTATGAACCTATGAACCTAGTTTACTGAGTGTAGCTGGAACACAGTATGGGTGATGGTGTCGTATGACCTGGCAAGGTCATGATATGCAGTGTGAATCAACCCTACTGTCATCTACATCTGTACCGAGTACATCAATTACATTGACCACGGTTCATGGCCATACAGACCAGACTCAGCAGGGTAGTTGTGCACTATGTCCCATTATCAATGGTGTCTCCCCCTTTGTGGGGTGTGATAACTGTTGCTGTGCACCATTCGGTGTGTACACAGCCTGACATGGAGCTATGATTGAACATGATGAGTATGTGGATAGCTGAATGTTCTTACATTTGTGTAGGATACACCCTGGGATGTTGACAGGTCCCATGAAAGCTGTATGTATGGCATTAGAGAGTGCAGCTTGTACCTGCATAGTCATTAGTACAGGGGCCCTGTAGTGTACATGGATATATTACTAAGCGTACCTGTTGGGGTGGGGGGTGGGAGTGGGTTTAGGTTCTCCAAGGCCCTATCAGGATGGGCGGGTGCTATTTCTGTAGGTGCAGTACTTCCCATGCCATAGTGCTGTGCAGCATGGCAGGTCTTGTCATTGCCATTATGATTAATGACACAGCTATAGAATGCTCTATGCTTGGCCTCATAATATGTGGCTGATTGGTTTCATGGTAGCTTTGCATGGTTTCATATGGTGTATCTGCATCTTACTGAGGCTGAACAGGGATCACCTACACTCATGTGTGTTCACTCTTGCAACAGTTACTACCTTCTGTGGTACAGTTTAAAGCATGGTACCACCAGTTTGCCTACTTGTTTGTGTTGGGTTGACTCCTGGTTCTGTTTCAATGGCACAATCACTGCACATATGTGACTGCTTAGGTTTCATTTGTGTAGTATTCAGCATTTGCACATGCATTGTCCATCTGCATGGGTGCCATGGCACTCACCGCTCTGCTCTTAGGGAACATAACATTGGCATTGGAGACTAACTATGTGTAGCATACTGTTAGCCCTGTTTGTGTGACTACTGTGATCCAGGTCAGTGGGGTCGATGGAATCCAACATGCATTGAGCGCAGGTGTTGGTACATGAGGAGTCTTCACAGTTCTTAGTGGAATAGTTGAGAGTAGCCAATAGTATGGTTCTGTCTCAGACCTATTCTTCCCCATTACAGCACATTATGGCAGTTGGGAAGTCCACGGCCTGGTGGGTGATGTGTCTCAAGGTGCTTTTTGAATTCCACTGTGGCACAAAGGTAGTTGCTCAGCATAATGCATCTGATGTTATGCAAGTGCAATTAGCGTGGGGGTGTACATATCCTTCAGGAATATGGACACACCTATGGCCCATGTGTTCCAATAAAGGATAATGGGCAAAAGGTGAGGTATGTGTTATTACATGGTCATGCAGGTGTGCTCTCTGGAGCATTGAAACATGTCTCAGCCACTGCACAGATATGTTCTCCATGTTAGGGATTGACATATGTGTGTCCGTATAGTGTTTCTGACATATATCATTGTGTAGCAAGACCCGCAGTGTATTGCTTGGCTGTCCCTGTAACAGCAGTGGACCCTCACCTGAACCGTGCATGATGAAGGCACTATAGGGGAAGCATGAGCCCTAGGCTGTATCCAGATTCCCAGGGGTGACAGGTGCAGGCCATGTCTGGCAAAGCATCATGGTCTGTCAACCATATTATCCCAGGATGACAGATACTGGATACCCTGTGACATGCACCACTACACTACACAATTGTGGAATACAATCCTTTTGTCCCTGTACTGCAGTATCATTCTGGCCAGTGGCAGAATGCTACCCAGGCCTTGGGACATACCTGCATGGCCTACAAGACCTGACAGTTCCTACATGTGTTTCCATGCTGTCCAGGCTACTGCATCACAGGTCCTGCACAACAACATGGAATATGCCAGAGCCATGTGTATATATCAATAGGTGGTCTGAGTGTATGAGTATGTGGCTAATCATGTCAGACAGGCAGCTGACAGTATGTATGCCCTCATATAGGTCGGTGTGTAACATAGTGCTAGGGTTTGCACTCACAAATGAGTACTGTTGGGCATGTTTCCAGTCATGTGTTCAGAGGTGTGGCACAATTATGCATACTATGTCATACAGTTTGTGTATATCGGTGTCTGTCTCTTCCTGCTTGGGGGTCACTTGTTCGGACAGATACTTAGATGCATCTGTGAATGTGTGTGATTACCGGTAGTGTGTGTGGGTGTCCTTACTGTGTTCTGGTAAGGGTATGTGTTGGTTGTGTTGATGAGCTGCATGTGTTAACCTACACCTCATGACTGTCCAGTCCAGTCATGGCTGTAGACTGGGCTGCCATCCAGCTTACCCCTGTAGCTGCATCCCAGACAATGTGTGGGGCATGGTGTTAGGTGGGTCTGGCAGTGTACATGGCATAGAGATTACATTCCCCCAGGATGGCCACATACACAAAGCTCACATTAGGAGACACCAGTAGCTAACTAGTGGACATGCCTGTATGAGCAGTCAGTACTACAAGTACCAAGTACTGTCTTTAGTTTACATATTGCCTATGAAGATGTTATAGACAGTGATGCTCACATGTAATTATTTGTGTTATGGACATGACAACACTGGCTATTACGGAAACAGTGTAGCTACCCTTGGCAGCGAACCTCCTCTGAGGAGCACATCACATCCTGTTAGTTGATTACAGATGATGCATGTGTCTACAGGTCTGTTTCCTTCTCTGGGTATATACTCACATATCCACCAGGACCATGAGCTCTGTTGGGCACAGACACCCACTCCCCAAACAGAGTCATGTATCAATAGGCTCTGATGCCACTATCAACATGATCAGGATATAATCAGATAATGTGAGCCATCACCTATGATGCAGCTATTACACATGGGCAGCTGTCTCCTACATCTTACACTCCTACTGCAGATGTTACACTGGAGTTAAAGATGATGTGCAACCTGTTTCATTACCAGTGCTGTGCACTACCTTACATACAGTATGTGCAGGTGGCTGTTAGGTTGGGCTACACAAACCTGGTAGTTCAACCAGTGTGTCTGTACTCTCAATATCCACTCTATGTAGGTGTGCACATAGCCATTTGGCCCAGCCCTGTAACAAGGGTCACTACACATTTGCATAACATGTACACATGCAGAGCTGTTATTGCTTGCAAATGATAGTAGCGAGGTGGATATTACATGTGTTATGTGCATGGATAGTTACCTGGCTCTTCCAATTATCTTTGCTATCATGCTGCTAACCTGTCAGATGATTACTAATGCTATGTATCCTGTCATTGAGTATTGTAATTGCCAATAGATATAACTACTGTTTGCATAACATATCAGAACTGCTATGTAGAATAGAATACAGATCTGCCTAGACACCTGTACATTACACAGTTATTGGCACAATATCCCACAATGCACACCATATTTGCACGGTAAGCCCACCTTTCACATGTTCATCTTACTTATACACCCATACATATGTCGACTGTTACAATATAACAACATATACTATCCCCTGTTATAGCACATACTTGTTGGACCACTCCTGACACTGACAGTGGCTGAAAGCAAAATGGTGGGTTCCAAGCCCATAGCATCCCTTGTGGTGTATGTGGAGTGTGCCATGTGACCTACAGCAGTACACACATAGAATACTACAAGCATTACTACTGCTCAACAATACATCACTACAAGTTAGCTATTTCCACTATATGCATTGATTACACTGTAATTCTTACAGTACAGATACTACATACACAAACATACTACATGTTATACATACCGTCTTATTAATCGGAGGCGTTGTTAAGTAGTGTACTTCTCATTTTCGTTTCTTATTTCCATTTTTTGTACTGTCCTACAGGTAGATACAGATGGTTTGAATGTGTGACAAGGCAACCTTTTATAGTTACAGATCAGTAACATGTGCTATCCCGATGGCCAATTGGTGTTCCTAAGTAGCTAATTACATGCACATCAGCTGCGCTGCTACTGCCTTAGCCAATACCATGGCTACAGTGGAGTATAACTGAGTACTCCACTTGGGCATTGTCCCTTTGCCTTACTTGTGATGAAGACAGCGTGGAGGTCTTTTTGGAATCCATTGCAACAGCTGTATTGAGACGAACAGTAATATATTGTGTGTAATGCCTGGAGGAGTTGGTCTAAATGTGAGTACTGCTGTTATATTTCTGAACATTGCTACTTGTGCAGGGTTTGTCTGTACCTAATACTTCTGCATATGTGTCAGTCTGGCCAGGTTGTTTGACCAGCTCAAGGCTGCATAGCTATGCATATAATGTTAGAGGGTTTACAGTGTGCTTACCAGACATATTTAGTTTGGTGTTACTGTGTATCATACTGTGCTTATAATCAGTACTCGGTAAAACTTCCTGGTGTACGGACCTTTCAACCCTGTGAAACGGGATTAGTTCATACAAACCCTGTTACATCAGCAGCTGCTCAATTGTATAACAGCATCTATTTCACATAGGGCCATGTTAGTGTGTCTGTGTCCAGGTATGTTAAGGTTTCAGCAGATGTTGTACAGCAGTTGCATAATTGGTTATGGTATGACAGTATGTATTGATGTAATTATTTCAGTTGTGGGGTAGATGTTGGTGGGTGTACATAGCACATGCAGGTGTGTAGGAACCCCTTTTATACAACGTCTATATGTGTGTGGGTGTTCTTTCCCTATGTGAACACCTATCCCTTAGTGGACTAATACTATGGTAAATGCAGGCTGATTCATTAAGGCACTATTAAATGCTTCCTGTATAGCATGCAGGTACTGTTAGTCCTTGAATCCTTTTGGCAATACATCAGAATGTAATAAAGATTTGCAAAATGAAAGCTGTCTGTGTAATTCTGTCATGGATATTTGCAGTCAATGCAGTTATGTTGGTGACTGTGTCCATAGAACATATTTGTAATAGCGTATTGGCATATACTCTTCCTATGTTATGTTCATATTGTTTGTGGAGGGGGTCCGAATGTGTGATTGCTATGGTCCATTTTATACTCAGATGTGACCACTTCAGATGCTGTCTACAGACATGTATATATATATATATATATATATATATATATATATATATATATATATATATATATATATATATATATATATATATATATATATGTGTGTGTGTGTGTGTGTGTGTGTGTGTGTGTGTGTGTGTGTATAGATATATACATTATTGCATACATTTATCTGTACCTCCATAGATGTGTAGATGTTTCTAACCTATCTATAAATCTACATATATATGTAGACCTGTATATATCGACATGTCTCTATGTATCTCTCTCTCTCTCTCTCTCTATATATATATATATATATATATATATATATATATATATATATATATATATATATAATTGGGTACATGGCAGGTTGTCCTATTTCAACACATTCCTCCCTTTTGTGTTTTAACCTGTCTGCATACACATCTGGGATAGGTACATCCCAGGTAGCTTAGTGTTAGGTTAATTGGAGGATGGAGTACATGGGTGCGGGTTCTACTCCTGGAAGGTGTTATTATTTTACCTCTCAGAGTAGGCACTGGTAGTGAACGTGTGAATAACGCACATTTATGTGGTTGTGAGCAGGTTTGCATGTGGTCTGTGCGACGTTAAGCTAAGGTCAGAAGTGTGAAGTGCTTCTCCATTTACCATGTAGCAGCGCCGCTTACCGTCACGCAAACACGTGGAAATCCTCTTACAACCGCTTAAGAGTGCTTTAATCCACCTGCATCCAAAAGCCCTTATTCTGGCCCACAAAATAACCTAACAGGCCTTGCAGGTCTTGAACCCAGGACAATCAACACCACAGTCACTGACCCTGCCACTATGGCATCTGAGATATGCACAAATGTTATGGTGTTGAGAATATACATTGTACTACAGACATTCCTCACTACTGACAACATATGTGACAATCAGTTGGTGTACATTTGTCTGATACATGTTAATGTTCATATGTTTGTGAAAGTAGGTTTTGCAATGTGACATGACAGGGTGTATTATGAATGAGTATGGTTCTTGCTTTGTGTCCTTTTTATATTGTCCCCATACTCCATGTATGCCCCTCCAGTTCACTTATTGGACATCTGACCCAGGCCCTCCTTGAGGCATGATTGCATTACCCATCATTCCTCCCCCACCCCAATCTTCACATACACAACAACCACCCCTTCTATGGTGACTTAGGTTAATATTAATTGTTATGATACCAGAGCTGCATGTGTTTTGTGTACACTCCAATTCCATTGTAGTGGTTCTGTGTCAAAAAGTGTGTTCATAGATGTTTATATATATGGCTGTTGCTGTAACTGTATAATATATATATATATATATATATATATATATATATATATATATAAATATATATATATGGATCTAGGACTTTTGCAAGAAAGTGCAAAAGGCCAAATTCATTATTACCGAACACACTTTGACGAAAGTGCTTTTCACCGAAAAGCACTTTCGTTAAAGTGCGTTAAAAACAAAATAAAATCTATGTTTATGCAGTGGGGGCAAGCCCTCCTGCTGTGCCCCCACCCACCTACTTTAATATTCTCACTCTGAGATCGCACTACAGTGGGGAAAAGGGGATTTCCCTTACCCGCACCATAGTACGATCTCCAGAACATGCATACTTACACAAAAGTGATTTTTCGATGAAAAGCACTTTTGTGTAAATATGCCCCATCGATAATCATTCGGTGACAAATGTTTTCAGGAATCTGTATGGATCGCACACACATATATATATATATATATATATATATATATATATATATATATCTATGTGCAGACATCACTGACATATATATATATATATATATATATATATATGTATATAGTTTGTATTAGTTTGTAACAGTAATACATCTGTAGACTGGAATGTGTTGGTTCACAAACTACAGTACATTACAATGTACTGTACATATGTTCTCAAGGCCACTGTCCCATTTGTGGTCATTACAGTGAAATGCATATGGTATAAGGTGTAGTCTCAGGACCATGAAAAGTGTGTACACCTCGGATGGCTTAGTGGTACGTCCCATGCCTATAGTGTGCATGGTCCAGGGTTAAACACCTGGGATGCTTTACAAATGTTTTTACTGCAGAGTAAGGCTCATTTACCCAGTTGTAAGCATGTTTAACAGTGTTTGTGCGACATTATAGCAGCGGTTAAACACAGATAAACAAACGTTGTGACGTATAAGTGCGCGCAAACACGGCCACATTCGCTAACTACTCTGGATATATACCTGACAGTGACATCACATCTCACTATGTGCTGTCATGACATTACATTCTCTGTTGACTGTACTCTCCTGCACACATGGATTTATATGGGCAATTCGAATGTTTATTATACAGACGATTGCTACCTATATCTGCAAGCTGTGGTTAAGGTATACTTTTGCACATGATAAACATCCCTGCCTTTATCAGGATTGTAACCTCAAATGCACAGATACTATGCGGATGCTGTAACCATTACACTGTTGTCATTAACGTTGCTTCTGCCTTTTTCCTAATTAGATGCTTTCTATGTGTAAGCTAGGCTAAGCAAAGGGTGGTAGCCCCCTAACTCACTGAGCTTCACGTACTCATGACATAACAACATATAACAAATGTACTGTGAGACAATACATTACATTCCTAACTACATTAGGCATAGCCCCTCACTGACACACTTCAAGGGAAACCTTTTTGTGTGAATGGGGATCATGTTTCCCAGAACCATACAGCTAAGCGGTGGGTGAGCCTGTCCAGTTTGATAGCTGCAAGACCTATTGGGGGAATTGAATGTTGTTGAATTGCCACATTAACATGCTCTTTTTAGATCAGTAAGTGCCCCATCACCCTCCACAATCCCAGTCTTCCATAGCTTCCTGCAACTCTGCATGGAATTGCTTCATTGGCTATGTTTGACAGAGGCTCAGTTACTTCATCAATGGTGCGGGGAAGGCCAACACAGTGTTGCTATGCTTCTAATTGCCCTTGGGCAGATAGATAGTAAGCTATCTGTGCACCTCTAACGTGCAGGCCATCACAGCCATAATATGCGAATAAACAGACCTTCAGATCACAATATACAGTGTGAACTCACAATGTAGTCATGGAACAGTTGAGTACAGCACAGACATGCAGAACACTGATACTTAGTCACTCCAAATGCCTATCTTGCAAGCTAGAAGACTTGTATAAGGTTAAGGCTTTCTATTGCTTACCACTAGGTTACCTACAGGGGAGATGACAATCAAGCACAGATGGGGAACATGCATGCAATGATACCATACCGACCTATGTGTCTGCCTTACACTTTGGAATACTGGTCAAGGCTATTGGCGCTCCCATGGTGCCTTATTTAGGAGAGTCCCAAAGGTGAATACCAGCTCCATAAACAGCACAATAGCAGATTCAATGCGATTTATGCTACTCAACACCAGGGATTTTGATCACAACATGCATGCACTCACAGCACTCCTCAGGATGGACAACATCAACATCTGTGCATTAACTGCAATCTGTCTTAAGGCTCCTGATAGCACACCAGCACTACCAGACTACAACCCATGCCACAAATTTCAGCCATGGAACATGGACTGACAGACATGGAGGGGCTGTATCAATATTCATCAGGGATACCTACACCTCCAGGTTAGTGGGGCAGCATGATACCTCTGTGATCATCCATGTGCAGCTAACATCAGCCACAACAACAATGTTGAATGTGGCCTGCTATGGATCACCCTCCATGACCCAGGCCTACACTCCACCTACCTGGAGATAGTGAAGAACACGACAGTCCTAACACACACCCTGGCATTGGTCGATGTCAACTAACATACCATTAACTGGGACACATACTCTGGTACACACTTCCGGGACCAGTGCTTCCTGGAATGTATCACCTCATATGCCCTGTATCAGGTGGTCACCTCCCTAATGTGGGGTGGAAGCTACTAGATGTGGTCATCACCAACATGGGCAACAGGTGCACCACAGTGGAGGTTTACCGGTCACTGGTTAGATCTGACCATGAACTATTCACTGTTTCAGCACCCTAGCATCTCCCCCACCCACGGATACAACAGTGTATACCTTTCCTATAGCTACATTTACACTACTAGTGACAGGGGTGGGGGGTTTCACAGCCCAGATACAGACAAATTTAAAAATGCAGTCTATCAGCACCTACACAGATGTATGGATGTGCCATCACTGGTAAACCAAGACTCACTCCTCCTAGACAAGGACACCGGTCTGAAGGCTATACTACAGATGTAGGACAGTGTTCCAGACACACAACAAATGCCACGAAGGGCTGACATCTGTGACCACTATTAGTATGATACATAGGTCCCTCATGACATCATCGAAGGCTAACATCAGTAGGAGAATACGCAAGGATTCGAAAGATAACCACAAAGCCTTATTTGGCTATGTCAAGGATCTACGTGGTGACACACAGATTTGCACTGTGCCAGTGAAATATAGCACAAAATATGCTGACCCTACTGATATCGCCAACATCTTTGCAGATACATGCGGTGCATACTTAACCCCCTAAAGAGCCCACAGCACTACCCATAAGGTACAGTATCCCAACCATCAGAGACACACAGGTGGAAATGGCCCTCTCTTAACAGCAGAACACAGCATCAATGGAGGCAGATGTTGACCCAGACTGCATCTTGCAAACTGTACATGACAACCTGCCCCCCACCTAATTATGCATTCCTACCTCAGCCTCTCCACAGGCAACATGCCCATACAATGGAGGTGGCAATGGTTATTCCACTCCATCACGGGGAAATCACAACTGACCATGGTAACTACCACCCCATAAGCCTGACTAGCCTGGTCTGTAATGGTATGGTTCGCATCCTCATGGCACTCATTAACAATGACATTGGTAACCATCGGACACGTGACCCAACCCAGGTCAGCTTGGTTGACTGCAGTTCATGCCTACTGAACCTGTTTTATGTCTTACATACAGTCACCAAGACGTTAGAGGACAGGGAAGGTGGTTCACACATACTACCTGGACTTCACCAAGGCTTTTGACACCATGCCCCACTCAGGTATTATTGATAAACACACCAGCCTGTACATTCACCCATACATCACAGGTTGGGTTGCCAACAGGCTTACACACACAACCCACATAGTACAACTAGCGGTCTCCAGGTCCAACTCTTGAACAGTCATGGCTGGTGTCCCACAGGACTCAGTCCTGGGAGCCCTACTGTTTGGCATATACATCTCAGATGTACAGGCAAACACAGCTGGACTACGACATAACGTGTTTGGCAATGACTGCAAACTGGGAGCCATGACTGATAGTCCAGCTGACACGGACATCCCTCAGAGGGCCTCACAGAAAACATCACAGGGTGCCACTGACACAGCCTCCAGTCAAGTGCCACTAACTGCATGGTCATTCCATAGTGGAATTGGCACCCACATATTAACACATGAGCAGTGGCCTCTTTAATACAGATGAGGTAATGGGGTATCTGGGGACTAAGATAGATAGTGATCTCCCCTGTGACAATCATAACTCCACAGTAGTTAGGACATCCTTCTATGTAGGCCATCTGACTACTAAAGGATTCCCATCTAGGCATACTGGGGTTATAGTGCCCCTTTACTCATCACTCATCAGTCCCATCATAGGGTATAATAATCCATGTGGGATGTACCTCAGACTACACGCCCAATAGCTGAGGGGTCCACGAATGTACCTCACCAAGGGGAATACTGGCCTCCAACATATGGCCTATGCAGCCGGACTGGATACACTCCTGCTTTACTCAATGGCATCTTGTTTACCCAGAGGTGATCTCTGCTGACCAACACAGCCATGTCAAACTCTGGCTTGATGGATATGATCCACCTATGGGAATTCATGTCACAGTGAGCCACACACTGTAGTGAGCTGACTTTGCCACAGCAATAACAGGAAGATGCTGGAGGGACAGCTTCCTTTCACAGACACTCCCCATACTTTGGAACAATATCCCTATCTACATTTTACAGAGCCCCTCACTAACACTCTGCAAGAGAAACCTTGAAGGGTTGATGGGGAATGGTAGATGCACCCCAGGGATCCCGACATTGGCTCTGCTCCACAGAGAGATGGCTAATGACTCAATGGGGTGGCAAACGCTGACGCATTTTGGCTGGGCTTATGAATGGCCTCTGGCAGTTGGCCAAGTACCTACCTATGACTCTATACATACAGTATCTGCATATGCTGATAGCTTAGTTTACTGTTCAGGTGTTGACTTACCTTGTGCCACTGACTGTTATGTGTGCAATAGTTGAGGGCTGCCTATGTTGGATGCACACAGTAGATTGCCTATACATGACAATGTACAAGTAGTCTTGTGTGTGTGTCATCCATTTTTACTGTGTGTGCAGGTAGAGAAGGGTGTCAGTCCCTAGATGCCTACACTGTCAGTGTGTGTGCTATACATTCCCTCTTTGCCAAGGCATAGGCATACTGGGCAGGCCTCCATCTGCATACTGGGGCTGGCTCAGGGTGTTCATGGTCTGAGTACCTCTGTGCCTGTGGGGCCCTTGGCAATGGTGGTGGGCTGTGAGGGCCTTCACCATTCTGTCCCTGTTGCAGCTGTTTCCGCAGGACCATATTGTGTAGCATGGCACACACTATGAAAATGTGGGCACACGTGCCTGGAGAGTACTGCAAGGCTCCACCAGATATGTCCAAGCAACAGAACCGTGATTTAAGCATCCCAAACACACACTCTATGATGAGTCTGGTTTGTGTGTGTGCCTCATTATGACATTCCTGCATGTGTGTGTGTGTGCATTTCTGATGGGAGTCATCCTACACGGTTCCAGTGCATAGCCAGCATCCCCCACTAGGTGGCCATTTGGGATGTCCCCCCTGGCAAATAACCGATACAGCTATGAGGCATGCCAGATGTGGGAGTCATGATAGCTTCCAGTGCTGCCAGAACGCACATCCATGATAATCCCCTGGCCATTGCACACGACCTGGCAGTTGATGGAGGGGTATCCCTTATGGTTTATGTAGCGCCTTCCCTGCTCACCAGGTGTTGACTTGATGTGTATGTGTGTGTAGTCTGTTGCACCTAGTACCTCTGGGTATTCTGCCACATGGTGGAAGAGATGCATATTGCTGGCCAACTCCTCCTGCATTCGGGGGAAGTATATGTACTCATTGGTATGTGGTAACATGGCATCCAGGAACTGGTGTAGTACCCTGGATGCTGATGCCTGTGAGATCCCTATGATATCGCCAGTTGGTCTTTGAAAGGTACTTATAGCTAGTATTCTCAGGCTTACACATACCTTCGTATCCACTGGGATGGGTTCCCCTCTGTTTGTTCTGGCTGTGAGGTGTGGCCAGCACAGTTCCACAAGATGCTGTAGGGTGTCCCTGTCCACCCTGTAATACTCTACTATTTTCAGATCATGTTGCCCCTGGTAGGTTAGCCTGGGTCTGACCACTCTCCTCCTCCTCTGGTGCCAGCGGTGGTCATGTGCATCATCCTCCACACCACCTTCAGTCTCCAACACATGCTGATGGATCAAAGCTATGGCAGCCCCTAACATGTACATAATAAAAGTTCCCCGTATGTATACACCACTGGTGCAGAGTGTATGGGAATACACACATGTGTGTGAGGTGCTTTCAAACTTTATAGTATTGTGCTATGGATGCTGCTGATGTATGTGGGTGTGTATGAACTATTCCAGCTGCTGTGTGTCTTAATTATGGGTTTTGCAATGAGTACTGCAAGTGTGGGGCCTTTACTGTGGAGATCTACTTGCCTGCCTTGATTACTCTGTTGCCTTTTAAATCACTTTTAGACCTGGATCCCCTCCCATTATCAGGCATGCATACACCTGCTGTCTTTCTTGTTTTGTACATTCCCTACCCAGTCATGGTGAATTGTGCCTTGTAGCTGATATACTGCATATCGCATTTGTTCTGCTTTGACACTTTGCTGTTTTCTTTGCAGTACAGCCCCTCCCCTTCCCTGTTCTGCAGGTAGCTGCTTGCAGCCTTGTTTGCTGTTGTCAATGGCCCTCTGTAGGCTCCTAGGTGTTAATTAGCCATTTGTACTCCAATTTCACTGCTGCAGCATTTCCTTATTTCTTTCCTATATCCTTCCTGTTTCAGGTGCAATGCGCGATGCGCATACCGGTTTACCAGGTTTACGTGCGCTTTCATCTCCGTTCACATGCATATTCGGTTATCTTGTGTACTCTCCACTAAGCATAGCTATGAATAATTCAACACACCCCTATCCTGCAGCTTTGCCTAGCTAGGGGCAGACCGGTTTAGTAATGTTCCAATGTGCTTACAGCAATGGTGACACACCCTCTCTCTTGATGTCATTTTTATCTCAAGGGCTCACCTTGGTGTTATAATGCCATGCTGTTTTGTGCATCCTTACACCAGCGGGAAATCTGGAATTCAGTATTACTCCTCTCATTTGCATGGCATTGCCTACTAATTCCTAGCTACTGCGCATAACACTGTCCCTTCTCCTTAGCAATCTTTGCGCCATGAGTATGGTGTAGCATGCCTGCCATTGACTATTATGGGGAAATCATGATATGTGTTTCATTGCAGTTTTATTCTATATTTTTTGTATATTCCTTGCGATCCCCTATGTGCACCGATGCCCTGCGCTTTAACTTCGCGTTAGTGTGGGCATAATATTAAATGTTCTTTTTCATATATTGTGCATGTTGTTTTATGCCAGTGGTTATATATTTAGCCATTGGCATATATTAACAGTATAATACGTGAGTTTGGTCCGCTGTCATGGTTCCAATTTTATGTTTGAAAAATGTAAACCGTTTTTTTTTGGTTTACATTTCTGCATGTGTACACTATGCCTGCACCACTTCCTGAATCGCTATATACCTTCATTTGTATGCTACACTGCTGTGTATGGGGTGATTAGCATACTGGCGCTGGGAGCTGTGCGGGCATAGTGTATGCAGGTAGTGCATGTGGAAACAGCTCGTACCTGAATCGCTTGGCGGCCATATTTGGTGTTAGATCGCCAATGCTACGTCTGCACCTGGCGCAATCTTCATGAATCCCAGGGAATGTCTTGGCAGGGGCCAAACCACCTGGACCACTATATGAGAGCTGTGCCTATCCACCCCTGCAAACTTAATTATATTAAGTCCAAGACTGCACAACAGTGAATAAAAGACCAAAACTCTAATCCACACTGTAATGTGATGTCCATGTAACACTTAGATACTTTTGGATGAAGTGTTTCTGATGCTGTCTACAAGATGGGTAATTTAAAGCTCTTACACCAAATATTAAATGGTTTCACATATTCTGAGACATCTACTCTTGAAGTAAAATTTATTTCTGCAAGTTTGCCATCTGTATATATATTTGTTAAAAATGTTCAACTCCCTCATCTTATAATAGTTGTCTTATGATAGTCATCTTACAAAATATGGGGTCTATGTCATAAGATCAAAAGTTCAAAAGGCTGAAAATCAAAATATCAAAAACATTTTTAATATGGGGAACAAGCCCCCCTGCGCTAATTATATATACCAACTCCAAGTTCAAATAACAGTGGAGAAACGGCAAATTCCCATTTTTATTATTTTTTATCTTTAAAAAAATTTTGTTTTCAGTCTTTTGAATTTTAAATCTTATGACGTAGACCCACATATGATACTGCTATTTCACCCTTCTATCACGAGTCATTCTGCAATTATAATGTTCAGATTTTGCTGTTGATATATAGAATCAGCTTTCAAGACAGAATGGTAGTAAAGGCAGTGTAAGGGTGGTATTCATAATCCTGCCATTTATAAGTTTGTCACAGTAATCCACAAAGAGTGCTGCTATGTCCTTATGCAAATAAGGTCCGGCAGTTGGCTTAAACAATGACTGGTAGTTTGTTTCATTGTTTATTTACTTACTTACTAACTTTATTTATTTATTTATTTATTTATTTATTTATTTATTTATTAGTTATTTATTGACATTTGATTACTGGGAAAGTCCGACTGGGTAGGAACCCATTTTCAGTAGAGGTCTGGGAAGAAAAGTTTCAAAGTATTACAAAACATTTTAAGAACAATAGTTTTACAATCTTTAAAAATAATACAAAAAATACAGTTTAAATAATTATACCAAATTAGAAATAATATGAAAACCTTGGTTAATAATAGATACAACGCATATGACAATAATTTAATAGTTAGAGAAATGTTAGCCAGTTTGTAGAGAAATTGGAGGTTAGTTAGTATAATATGAAGAGGAATTGCAAAAGTAAGAGAAAATAGGCGTATGGTATATTTAGAGAAAAGCCAGGAGAGAGAAATTGATAAGAGTACGGAGATGTAAGGTATGAATGGGCAGTTGACTTTGAGGAGTCTGGCAGTTGGCTTAGAGTATTAAGGAACTGTTAACGAGCTGTTTCCTGTGGCTCAATGGTGCAAGGTTTGATTCCCTCAACCTCCACTGCCAAACTATGTGATTCTGAACATGTTACTTAACCAGAAAAAGGTAAGCCCTGGGCTGAGTGTGAAAATGGTCCATGGAGATTACTGTTCTACCCT
This sequence comes from Protopterus annectens, assembly GCF_019279795.1. Lineage (NCBI taxonomy): Eukaryota > Metazoa > Chordata > Ceratodontiformes > Protopteridae > Protopterus > Protopterus annectens. The sequence goes on along the minus strand of NC_056735.1, from coordinate 1,789,900,776 downwards.
GGCGAAACAACCACAAATCAAGTAAATAATGTCATGCAGGTTGACTACAATAGTACAAAATCATTTTGGTAGACACAGTTCCAATAGGCAAATGCATGACATGGTTAAGGTGTAAGTGTTAGGGTGAGAGATATTATGAGGATAAAGGGCATTACACATTTGCATATTACTATGATTTATAGAGATAAACATAAAAGGGTCTCATTTGCATACAAAACACAAAGGATCCTGAACTTATGCCTGTAAGCACCAATTTAGATGGGGAATGCATGAGGTAGGTAGCAAATTAATTAGCTGACTGGAAAGGAAAAAAATAATATATAATGCCATATTTTTTTAAAAGGAGGAATTATTATTAGTTTTACTTCAAGAAATAAAAACAAAACAAAATTCACGGAGGACAAAGTGCCTTCACAAGTCCAAATGATTCCACAGAATAAAACCCAAAGAAGGCACAAACACAGCACAATGCATATGAAATCTTTAATGGTAGTAAGCGCTTTCATGTCAAGTATGACACTTCCTCAGACTTTCAAAAAATCACAAGCTAAACTTTTATATTATATAATTAAAAACAATCAATAGCTACACTTCCCCAATTAATACATTTCCATGTGCTTTAAATGATGTAATTACTAAAATCTCTATACAAAATAAAAATGCTTAAACAGATAAAACATTTATTAATGAACATATAAAATTATATGTGAAAGTAAATAAAAAAACAACAGCAATGTTCATTTATTTAGTGGTCTGTCCCTTAAAAAAGGTTTAAGGCAAATCCTGTCATTCAGGCCAAGCCCCTTTTCTGCCTGAAGCCTGATGATCCATTTAGTCTCTATTTTCTCAGTCATGTTCTTAATAGTACCAAGTCTGGGGCTCCTAAAGGCTAACTCTAATGCCATAAAGATAAATTTATGTGTGGTGCCATTTTCATAAATGTGTCTAGCCAATGCATTTGTTGTGTCTTCTCTGTTAATAGCATATATATGCTCATGTATTCATTCTCTAAGGGTCCTGTTTGTCTTGTCAAAATAAAATGAGGGGCATTTTATACAAGTGGCTATGTATATCATGTCCCTCATTCTACAATCAGCATAACCTCAAAATTCATAAACCTTTCGTGTTATAGGATGAATGAACCTATTAGTATTGCCTATATAACCACAGAAGTTTCATCTCCTGCAACCAAAAGTACCTATTCTCTGAGATGGCAAAACTTTATGATTCATTACAGACTTCTCATAGCATAAAAGGTGCTTGAGTGACTTGATATTCTTATAAGTGAATCTTGGTTTATCACCAATCAAAGATCTAAGTTCATTATTAACCATAAGTATATCCCGACGTTTACATATTAATTCAAGTATCTTGTTTAATTTTTCTAGTGAATGGAATTACTATTCTACATACATCTGAATTGTCTTTACTAGTTGACCTTATTTGCTCATCATCTAACTTACTGTCCCTAAAATATGATCCACCCTTGCCTTTGTTATCTATCCTCGCCCTTTCTATTGGTAGTTTATATTCAGTATGCTTGTAGCTCCTGGTTTGAAAATTATGTTCTAGCTTATGTAATTCCAGAATATATTCTTCATCTTTGTTGGTAAGCCTAGATGTCCTAAGGACTTGGCCTCTCACAATGTTCTTGTATATGTGGGGTGGATGCATGCTGTCCCTATGCAAAAGATTATTCTTTTTACATGTTTTCTATTGGACAGTGGTAGCTATGTCTGTTCTTGCTTTATTAGATGAACATCTAAGAAATCAATTTGCTCCATTGACCATTCCCCACTGAAATGTAAAAAGTCGGTGGTGCTATTCAAATATGTAACAAACTCTTCTAATTCAGCCTCAGTACCACTCCACAAAAGGAAGCTGTCATCCACAAACATTTTTAGTAGCATACCAACTTAGAGTAAACAACATGAGTTTTAATGTGAGTGTTCTCCCACCAAGCCATCAGTAGATTAGCATACGAGTTGGCAAATGGAGTACCCATGGCCATTCATTTTTTTCTGAAGAAAGTATTTATCTTCATATAAAAATACATTATTATTCAACACCAACTCAAGCAACAAATAATATAATGTGATCTTACCATGTGGAAAACATGTAATTTCCACTAAAACTGTCTGATGTATTCTATCCCTTCCACATTGGGTATGACAGTAAATAGGGAAGTAACATCAAGGGTGACAAAAAGAATTCAGAGATGTGAGGTGTAGAAAAAATAAAATCTGATAGAGTTGTAAGGAAATGTTCCATGTCTTTGAGTATCATATCTGAACACATAATCAGTGGTCTTAGACATTTCTCCAGAAGGATGGAAATTAGCTCAGTGAGCCAACCCCTACTTGAGACTATCGGTCTCAAGGGAAGATCACCAACATATTTGTGTATTTTCGGTAACCCTCTAATGGTAGGCACTACTGGATTCTCAACAAGAAAATATTTATAAAGTTCACCATCTATCTGTCTACACATCAACATATCATACAATTCTGCATGTACATTCTTAATAAGTAAATGCAACTCTCTCATCATTAGTGAAACATAGGTGTCAACATGTGATAACATATCAATCATTTTAGTTCTAGAATGTAGCGGTCCATAATCACAACTGACCCGCCTTTGTCTGCTGGTCTGATTATGATCTTATCATTGTTCTGTAGTGGCATAATGGCTTCCTTCTCTGCTTTGGTTATAATAAAAAACTATTTATTATCATTGTTACTCAGTGACAACAAATCCAGTTCTATTGCTCTATCAAATGCTTCAAGGAGTGGATGTAGATGTGGAACAAAAATACTAGGTTTCTTAAAACCATCAACATGTGATGTCCCTTTACCAAACATTTTATAAGCATTACATTCCTAGAAAACTGCTTAACATCTATAACAACATAAATAACATCAGTATTTAGGGCAGTACAAAAGACAGACCTTTTTCAAGCAATGTCCTCTCACCTTAACTATGTGAGTGTCCAGAAATATTAAAGACCAGCGTTTGTTCTTCTAAGTCCATTTCTTCTGTTTCTGGCATTCGTGGATATCATTGGTTGGAGTGTGTGTCTTTTCATCACTCTGCTGTGTTTCTGTGGCCATCTTGAGTGATATTCCATAGGCAAAGGAAGCACTGGAAAATCCTTTGTATTCTCTCATATAGTTGTTGCTTCTCCTGTCTTCTCATGAACATCGCCATTGGAATGAACTAGGCAAACATTTAAAGAAGTTTTGCAATAACTCATAGAGGCTACTGCCATCTCTGTTGCACTAACATCAGAAGTGTAGGATCTCATGGCAACTCCACCCTGCTCAACAAGCACGGCCATGGATTGGCTGGGTGGAGTCAAACTATTGTTGGATTGGATGTTAGAAGTAGGCTTATTATTTGTGGAAAGATGATTCATAGTATGTACTCTATCATCAGATTGGGTAGTAAAAACAGGCCTGCTATTCGTAGAAGGAGACTGTTCATGTGCTATAACTGGTTCTTGGGGCCAGGAAAAAACCTGACCCTTCACAAAATCATTGATGTCCCTCTCCAGTTTTTTCTTTTTTTGCAAATGACACCTCTGTTCTATAGCCGATGTACTGTTGACCAGACATCCACAAACACATCATAATGATTGGGAGACAATAAATAAATCGCTTCATATTGTAAAGATGTAATTTCCTCTGATAGCAGTGTTTCAATAGACATATGATGTTCTATCAGTAGACTCATATAACTGAAGCTCATCTCAATATTAACCTGTTACCATTTAGCTAACAATTCCTTATGTGTCATTCCATACATTGACATTTTAAGGACCCTAAGTCCACGTGTAATGACTTTAAAGCAAACCAGGCTTCGAAATATTTGCGATTCCATTGAACTCGTTTGAGTTTATATAGTTTGTTATTAATCTCCCTAGTTATTCTGAGCACATTTACATTGTTCATATTAATGGCATTGTCTCTGTTGGCTGCTGCAGTATCATATAAAACCAAGGGATTACCTTTAGCCAGTAGAATATGTTTAAAAGAGTCAGCTTTATTTTAGGACCTGTAGTAAGTGGATTAAAATTAAGTTCCACATTCTCTGCATTGGTCATGCTCCTTCCAAACCACAGAAGCAAAAACAAAACAAAATTCACGGAGGACAAAGTGCCTTCACAAGTCCAAACAGGTCCACAGAATAAAACCCAAAGAAGGCCCAAACCAGCACAATGCAGATGAAATCTTTAATGGCAGTAAGTGCTTTCACGTCAAGTATGACGTTTCCTCAGACTCTAAAAATCAGAATCTAAACTTTTATATTATGTAATTAAGAAGAACCAATAGCTACACTTCCCCAATTAATACATTCCCATGTGCTTTAAATTATGTCATTGCTAAAATCTCTATACAAAATAAAAATACTTAAAAAGATAAAACATTTATTAATGAACATACAAAATGATATGTAAAAGTATGTAAAAAAACAATGGAGACATGTTCATTTATTTAGTGGTTTGTCCCTTAAAAATGGTTTAAGGGAGATCCTGTCATTCAGGCCAAGCCCCTTATCTCCTGAAGCCTGATGATCCATTTACAGAACCAACTGATATTGCCAGCATCCTGGCAGATAGGTTCACTGCTAACTTTACCCTCCTCTCATCCCCTAAAGGGCCCATATCTATACAGGAAGAATGCAGTCCCTGTAATCACAACTATGCAGGTAAAAGCTGCACTCTCTAAAGTAAAAAACATAGCATCCATGGGACTGGACAACATCTCAGGCTGTGTTTTACATGAACTTCAGAACGAACTTGCTCCCTACCTAAGCACCGTGTTCTATCATAACCTCACATCAGGCTTTGTGCCCACTGAATGGCACTCAGCAACAGTTATCCCACTCCACAAAGGGGGAGCCACCACTGATCCCGGGAACTATCATCCTATGAGCCTGACGAGCTTGGTCTGCAAGGCCATGGAACGCATAATCATCAAACTCATAAACAAAGACATTGGTTACCTCCAAACTCTGGACCCCACCCAGTTCAGGTTTGTGAAAGGCAGATCATGCCTCCTGAACCTGATCAACTTCTTTGAGGTAGTTACCAAAGCTGTAGATGAGGGTAAGGTGGTTCACACAGCCTATCTTGACCTCACCAAGGCTTTCAACACCATCCCCCATTCTGTAATTATAGCTAAACTCACTAAACTAGGTATAAATCCCTACATCACAAGATGGGTTGCCAAATGGCTCACTGACAGAACCCACACTGTAAAAGTTGCAGACTCCAAATCTGACTTCAAATCAGTGACAAGTGGTGTACCATAGGGTTCAGTCCTGGGACCTCTCCTGTTTGGTATCTACTTCTCTGAAGTACAGGATAACAAAGAAGGTCTCTGGCTAATGAAGTTCACAGATGACTGCAAACTAGAAGCCATAGTCAAGTCCCCAAATGATGTGGACATCCTACAGAAGGGCTTCACTGAGTCTGATCCCTGGTGTCTGAGCCATGGCCTCAAGCTCAATGCCAAAAAGTGCATTGTCATCCCCTTTAGTAAAAACTCTGTACCCATGAACTACCACATAGGCAGCAGTCTTCTTAACACCAAATGTGTGATAAGAGACTTTGGGACCCAGGTGGACAGTAGTCTCTCCTTTGATAATCACATTGTCACAGTAGTTAGGAAGTCCTTCTATGTGGCACACCTAATCACAAAATGGTTCTTATCCAGGAAAAAAGAGGTCATTGTTCCCCTCTACTTGACACTCATTAGACCCATTATAGAGTACAACTCCCCTTTTGGAATGTACCTCACAAGACATCTGCAACAGCTGGAAAGGCCACAGAAGTAGCTCACAAAGAGGATTACTGGCCTCAAACAGATGCCCTACACTGATTGTCTTAAAAAAACTCCAGCTTTACTCTGTAGCATATCGCCTACTCCGAGGTAATCTCTGCCTAACATATAAAGCTATTTCAAACCCAGAGCTGCTGGACATGCTACACCTAAAGAAATCCCAATCTCTCCGAGCTACACACTCTAGGGACCTAAACCTTGTCACCACAATAAACAGGACTTGCTGGAGGGATAGATTCCTGTCCCAGAAACTTCCCATACTCTGGAACAAGCTACCCATCAATGTCAAGCAAACTTCCTCATTAACACTCTTCAAGAAAAATCTTGATGAGTGGTTAGGAAATAGGAAATACACCCCAGGGATCACTTTTGTAGCTCTGATCGACAGGGGCACAGGAAATTAACTTTCTTGGGTTGTCATAAGCCATGGAACTTTGTTGGCTAGGCTTACTTAGCCCCTTGGGCTGATAGTCTAGTACCTACCTATGAACCTATGAACCTAGATATAGATATAGATATATATATATATATATGTATATATATATATATATATATATATATATATATATATATATATATATATATATATATATATATATATATATATATATATATATATATATATATATATATATATATATATATATATATATGTGTGTGTGTGTGTGTGTGTGTGTGTGTGTATAGGTCTACTTCAGTTTATCGAAGTTTCAAAACTTTGAAGGCCATATAACTGAGACCATATGATCAAAGTTTTGAAACTTCAAACACTTTGTATTGAGATCTCTGTATAGCACGGATCTCGGGATTTTTCATTTTCCTTACTGTAGTGCACTCTTGGAGTTGGTATATTTAATTAGCAGGGGGTGTGGGGGTGCGGGGGATTTGCCCCCCTGCAAAATTGTAATAACATATTTTATTTAGTTTTAGTATGTTTTTATTTTACTTTCGAAGCTTCAAAACTTTGATCATATGGTCTCGGCCATATGGGCTTTGCAGTTTTGAAACTTCAATAAACCGAAGTAGATTCATATACATATATTTGCAGTGCATTACCTCATAAAGTATGTCTTTGCTAGTTTTGCAAACTGTTGCATAGTTAACTAATCATTAAAGCAGAAGTTATTCATTACAGCAGATAAAATTGTGAGTTATTTTTTTGATTTGATGCCTTTCAGTATCACTGAACAAGAATCAGTGAGCAGTCAGGCATGCCAACAACATCGTTATTTTTCAATCAGATAATAATAAAAAAGCATTTTACGATGAAAGAGAATATTAGATAAACAGTGACAGTAGACCAGGCACCACACAGCATAGCCTACAGAAATTACTACATGCATTAATTATACTCTATGTGTTTTTACATTAAAGGAAACACTAACCTGAATGTTATGGTTCATAGTTCTCGGCTAGACATCACCTCTTTACCTGCACAGCTGCATGCCATGCATGAGCTTGCTGCACGGGATGCCTTACTACTGGTCCTGGCTGGTCATCATTAGTCAAAGTGGAACTAAAACTGGGAGCTGAAGTGACAGCACTGGTCACCTCACCACCAGACCAGTGCATGATCATATTATGAAGAATGCAACAGATAGTAAACATCCTGTATGCGGTAGCTGGGTCATACTGAATTTCACCACCCGACTCATCCAGGCACCTGAAATGGCTCTTCAAGAGGCCGAAGACCTCTCAATGACAATGTTGGTCTGGGACAGGGATGTGTTATATTTCTTCTCTGCATTTCCAGAAGGATTTTTCAATGGAACCATGGCTCCAGTGGATGTCCAGCATCACTTGAAGAAAAAAAAAGAAAGAAAAAGGGTGGGGAGACAAAGCAGGAAAATAAACATTACTATGTAGTAATTCACTTTAACATGAATAACTGCTTAAATACCTTATAAAAATATAAATTTTACCACTTACCAACAAGATGACAACTGGGCCTCCTACCTTAGAGGAAGAAGTGGTACAGTAAGCTAGTGTGCCAGATATGGGAATCATGCACACTGCCAGAATGCTGGGCAGAGACGTTTGTGATGCCCCCCATGCATCACACACTACCTGGTAACTGATGTATTGCCAGCCCTTTCAATTGTGGTGCTACTCACCCTGTGGACCAGGAGGGGCCCTAATTGCAACATGGGTGCAATGTATTGGACCAAGTACCTCAGGGAAATGAGCAAGCCCTTAAAAGACATGCATAGTCCTAGCTTAGTCCTGAAGTTACACCAGTAAATAGATGTACTGATCCACACACGTCAAGAGTACATCCAGGAACTGCTGCAGTATCCTCAAGGCAGAAGCCTAAATGACCCCATAGCAAGTATATTGAGGGCTATACATACTTTGGTATCTCCAGAAATAGGAAGTCCATGCATTCTTCCAATGCCCTTATGGGGGTCAAACATGCCCACTGAGACACTTACAATATCCCTGTCCACTCTGAATCTATTATGGATTTCCTGGTTATCAAGGTTAAAATGACTAATCCATTACTTATATATTTACCTTCTTGGTTGGTGAGAACCGCTAGGCAGATGCAATTATGGCTCTGCCAACACAAGCTGCTCAAACCTAGAAATAGCAAAGCTCGACGCAATTGATAGCATTTTCACAGATTATAACTCTGATAGATTTGGCGATGCTTCTGTTTATATAGCGCATCTGCAACCAGCATGGGAAAGGGTGAAAACTAAATATGAGTCACAAATGGTGTAAAAATAACTCCATTATCAAATGAATATTTACATCACTTCTCATTTTCATGTCATTATTTGTAGATTTGCTTAACTATGTTTGAGGTCATCATGCATTGGTATAAATGGCCTCTGTGAATCGCAGCTGAGCTCAATCATGCATGTCCATGAAAGCCTTAACACATTTGCATAACTGATTATGAATACTAGCCTAAATGTACAAAAAATAAAAAATCCCGAGTTCCGGGAAAAAACACTAAAAACGACTGAAATAAAAAATAAATTATGTAAAAGTAAACTGAAAAAACAAACCTACAGAGGAAAAAAGAGGGGATGCAGAATAATGCATTTCTCTTTAAATTCTAAAAAGAAAACCCCTGAATATACACAACAAAGACTACACAGCAGCACAGTGTCATATTTGATGAAATCACTATAATGGGTCACAGCTATCAGGCAATGATTAACATTGTCTGAGGATTGTGCACGTCCTCTATAATAATGATAAGTGATAATTAGCATTGCATACTTCTCGCTCTTTTTCCTCTCTCTCTCTCTACATATATATATATATATATATATATATATATATATATATATTTACTGTTTGTATATATATATATATATATATATATATATATATATATATATATATATATATATATATATATATATAGATATCTAGGAATCTCGGACAGTAAATGCAAGACTGCAACATCTTAGAATATAACTCAAACTCTGAGGTAATCAAACTCAGTACCTACAATAACAGACATGTTGCAGTACAACTCCACGCATCAGAAGAAGTAATGCCCTGCAAAAGCAAATGAGTACAATTAAAGCAGCTATGTAAATTGCCAGAAACTTCCAAAATGCAATACATATTTTGAGTAATCAGTTACTCAGAATAACATATTCACAGAACCAACAAAGAGACCAAAATAACAAACCAGAAAACAAACCTCAAAAAAAGAAGAAAAGGAATCCGAATACCCACAATAAGAATAAAAAGGCTAAAATGGATAGCTCTAAACACATGAAAATAATAAAGAACTGAAGAAGCAAAAAAAGAAAAAGAAAAAGAAAAGAAAATGATGATAGAAAATTACTAAATATATAAATATATATATATATATATATATATATATATATATATATATATATGTATAAATACATTTCCCCTACTGTTGAGAAGACATCAGATGCATTTGCATTTGAAATGGCTTAGTGGTAAATCACTTTGGGTGTAGTGTGCAGGGTCCTGGGATTGAGACTTGCAAGGCCTGTTTATTTTGTTTTCTGAGCAGAACAAGGGCTATTGGAGACAGAGTGTTTAAGGCACTTTAAAGCAGTTGTAAGCAGGTTTGCACAGAGCTTAGCAGTGCTTATGTGAGCTTAGGAAAGTGGAGAAATTGGGGCAAGCTGGAGATAAATAAGAGGAGAAAAAAGTAGGGATGTGGGTTTATTGTAATGAGTGCTTATTTTCCAATCTAATAGCAATAAGTTATTATTTCAGTCGAATGTCAGCATTTTAAATCTTGCAACTGTCTGCCATTTCTTTGAAATCTGAAATATTTCAAGTTCTTACCAAGTGCACCCACTAGGGGTTTTTGCTACAATGTATTTTTTGTCAGGATGTGATGCCATTCTATGGATATGTTTGATTGGTTTCCTTGTGTTTTTAAATGCTTTGCAGCAGTTTGTTACATGGTCTGATTAAGCTATTTAGTGAAAGTGCTTACCGTTCATAATTAAACGTGTTTCTATATTTTATGATTGTGGTTATTTTTTTGTTGCCTTATCTGTTGGCTGCATTTGTTATTCAGTTTGTTGGGACTTATTTCTATTCCAAAAACATTGAATAATAGCAGTCAGGTGACATGCCACTCAATAAAGGTAATATGCATATTTAAAGTGATGCTATCAATGTCTTACAGAAAATATATGGCTTTGCTGGAAGTCAATTATTCTTTCTACATCCAAATGAATGAAACTTAAAAATCTACATAGTTAGTGGCTGTTGGGGAGTAGCACCCACCCATAACAGGAACTCCAGGAATACAACCCCCTAATGGTACATCATTCTGCATATTAGTACTGCATCAATAGGGTGCATAGAAATCCTTTGCATTGCTGTTAGATATAATGAGTTTGAGGTCTTGAAGTTGCAATTTATGAAATGCAACTGAGTGTGAACACATTATTTCAGAGCTGTATTTAAGAAATTCAACTAAATGTTAGTCATATGTTTTGTGTGTGTGTGTGTGTGTGTGTGTGTGTGTGTGTGTGTGTGTGTGTGTGTGTGTGTGTGTGTGTGCGTACACATATACACACATTCATACACGTTGATACTACATAAGCTAGATATTGCATTACATTGGATAACAGTTCACTGAGTGCTGTAATCTGTGATTAATGAGCAGGTTATTTCATAACATGAAGCACAAGCAGAATTACTTCATACATTACAGCAGTACTTTAGCTAATTACTTTTAGCTTTATTGTGCTGTGAGTCTTAAATTATTTGTTGTGCCAGCACAGTATTTTCATAGGTTCATAGGTTCATAGGTTGATACTAGGCTATCTGCCCTAGGGCATTTATAAGCCTAGCCAGGGTGTATTTGGCTTTCGCCACCCTTTTAGATTAGTTGACTGTGCCTCTGTATAGTAGGTCACATAAGGTAGTCTTTTTACGGTTAGTTTACTGTACCTCTGTCAAGCAGGGACACAGAAGAGATCCCAGGGGTAAACTTACGATCTCCCATAAACTTGTCAAGATTTCTCTTGAAGAGGGTCAGTGAGGGGCTCTGCCTAACATGGATTGGGATTTTGGCATTTATAAGCCTAGCCAGAGTGTGTTTGGCTTTCGCCACCCTTTTAGATTAGTTGACTGTGCCTCTGTATAGTAGGTCACATAAGGTAGCCCTTTTAAGGTTAGTTTACTGTACCTCTGTCAAGCAGGGACACAGAAGAGATCCCAGGGGTAAACTTACGATCTCCCATCCATTCGTCAAGATTTCTCTTGAAGAGGGTCAGTGAGGGGCTCTGCCTAACATGGATTGGGATTTTGTTCCAGAGTGAGGGGAGCCTCTGGGATATGAATCTGTCCCTCCAGCATGTCCTATTTATTTCTGTGCTGAGGTTCAAGTCCCTGGAGCGTGTAGCTCTAAGGGATTTAGATTTCCTGAGGTGAAGCATGTCCATTAATTCTGGGTTGGACATGGCTTTATACATCAGACACAGATCGTATCTGAGTAGGCTGTACGCAACTGAGTAGAGCTGGAGTTTCTTTAGTCGAACTGCATAGGGCATCTGTTTGAGTCCCTTGATCCTCTTGGTGAGGTACTTTTGGGGTCTTTCCAGTTGCTGCAGGTGTCAGGTAAGGTACATCCCAAATGGGGCATTGTATTTAATTATGGGCCTGATAAGTGATGAGTAGAGGGGCACAATGACCTCTCTTGATCTAGATGTGATAAGGTGGGCTATATAGTAGGTCTTTCTAACCACTTTGGCAACGTGATTGTCAAAGGAGAGATTGCTATCTACTTGGTTCCCCAAGTCCCTAATTACTTCTTCTGTACTTAATGGATTACCACCTATGTGGTAATTTGTGGGCACTTTGTTTTTCCCAAAGGGGATGACTATGCATGTTTTGGCATTTAGCTTTAGGCCATGGCTCTGGCACCAGTTATCCATCTCTGTGAGACCCTTTTGGAGGATGCTTATGTCAGCCGGAGAGTCGATTATGGCACCCAGTTTGCAGTCATCTGCGAACTTGGTCAGCCATAGTCCACCCGTGTTAGCCTGTACCTCGGATAAATATATACCAAACAAGAGAGGTCCCAGGACTGAGCCTTGTGGGACGCCACTTGTAACTGGTTTAGAGTCTGACATAGCACCTGCTATTCTGACCGTGTGGGTTCTATCCCTGAGCCAGTTTGCAACCCATCTTGTGACATAGGGGTTGATATTTAAACTGGTGAGCTTATTTATGATGCCCGAGTGGGGTATTGTGTCGAAGGCTTTTGTGAGGTCCAAGTAGGCTGTGTGGACTACCTTCCCTTCATCTATGGCTTTGGTAACTGTTTCAAAGAAGTCAACCAGGTTCAAGAGGAAAGATCTGCCCTTAACAAAGCTGAATTTGGTAGGATCCAGTGTCTGGAGGTTCTCAATTTCTTTGTTTATGATTTCCATGATGATATGCTCCATAGCTTTGCAGACCAGGCTAGTCAGGCTTATAGGGCGATGGTTTCTGGGGTCTGTTGTGGCACCACCTTTCTGGAGTGCACTGTTGCTATACGCCATTCCTTGGGTACATATCCTGTAGTAAGGCTGAGATTGAACAGTGACTTTATATGAGGGTTTAGTTCTTCTTGGAGCTCGTGTAAGACGCAGCCCGGGACACCGTCTGGTCCCATTGATGCTGTATTTGCTTTGGAGAGGGCAGCTTTCACCTGTGCATCTGTGATCTCAGGAAGGCTACACTTTGTTGGGATAGACATTTGCTCTTTTGGGGGGGAAGGGGGGAGTTTGCACTGAACCTTTCTGCCAGGATGTTGGCAATGTCTGTGGGTTCAGTGTATTTTTTGTCATTTTGCACTAACTCAGAGCATATCTGGGAGTTGCCTCCCAGGTTCCTGACATAACTAAAGAAGGCCTTGTGATTATCTTTAATGTCTTGTGAAATTTTTCTTTCAAAGCTGGCCTTAGATGAATTTATGAGGGATCATAGTTTCTTGCTAGTACTGATCAGAGACGCCTTCCCTTTTTGGGATTTTACTCTATCATGTAGTAGCTTTCTCCTTCTGCTGTATAGCTTATTTATGGCCGGGGTCCACCAGACAGGTCTCCTGCCTTTGGAGGAGTGAGTCTTGGTGTTATTTGGGATAGCATGCTCCATGCATTCCTGTAGGTGCTCATAGAATGCTTTTGTAAAGGATTCTGCATTTTGGGCCGTATTTTCCACTGGCCTGGGGGCTTTGAAGGATTCCACCTTGGTTTTGAGAAGTGTGAAGTTTGATTTTGAGAAGTTCTTCACTGTGGTTTCCTTGGCTGGGGGTGGGGACGGAATATGGATGTCCAGTGAAATTAGTTTAACATAGTGGAACATAGTGACCCCATATTGGTGATGACCAGATCCAATATGTTTTCCCCTCTTGTGGGAGAGGTGACCAGTTGTTCCATAGCATTTGAGTTTATAAATTCTAGGAACCATTGGGTGAGGGTGTTTGGGCTTGAGTAGTTTTCCCAATCAATGTTTGGTTAGTTGAAGTCACCCAATATAATGGTGTTTGGAGAGACCTTCATATTCTCCAGTGTTCTCAGGAAAGCCGAGTGGGGTTCCTGGGTTTGGGAGGGTGGTCTGTAGCAGGCTACAAACTGAAAGGCAGTTTTGCCCACTGTTAGTTGCACATGGATGGTCTCCGATGCTTTGTGCAGTGCCACTAACCTGGAGGTGTGGGTATCTTTGATAAGTATGGATACTCCCCCCTCCTTTTGTGGTTTGGTCCAAGTTTTGGGGCCGAAAAGCATGGTATGAAGTATAACCTGTTAGTTCTGGGGTACTCTCGGGAGCCTTGAACCAGGTTTCTGTTACTGCACAGATATCGATATTCTCCATACTGAGGAGAGTTTCGAGTGCATGCATCTTGCAGTTTAGACTTCTGGTGTTGAGCAGCATTACCCTTATTTTTTTTTTCTTTGAGTTATCTATGGAGGTGGGTTTGTCTTTTGAGCCTTGCCTAAAAAAGGCACTATGGGGAGGCAAGAGACTTTGCCAGCATTCGAAAACCCAGGGGTGACAGGTGCAAGCCATCCCTAGCGAAGCAACGTGGCTTGTCAAGCATGTCATCCCAGGCTGACAGACACTGGATCCCCTTTGAATAACACCAATACTTTAGCCAATTGTTAAAATTGATAATTTTGTCTTTATACTGTGGCATCATTATTGGTGAGGCAAGATGCTACTCAAGGTCAGGGTCATACCGGCCTGGGCTACATGATAAGAGAGCTCCTCTATGTCTCTTTTCATGTAGTCCAGGGAGGTACGTCTCACGTCATTCACACCAGCATGGACAATGACAGAGTCATATTTGTACTTGCTTTGGAGTGACCTGAGTGCTTGTGTTATGTGGCGGATCCTGGCATCCGACAGGCAGCTTACAGTGACCTTCTCCTTGTTCAGTCTGGTAATTGGGATGTCAGTGTGTCTGACAATAGAGTCACCTATTACAAGTGTATTAGGTGTGTTGTTTAGCCTTAAGGGCTGTGACTGTGTGGCACACTGACTTTGTGAGCTATGTGCTACGTGAGCATTGTTTTGTGGTAGGGGTTGCTTGGACATCTGCTTTGTAGGTCTCTGCTGCTTAGGCAGATTTTTATTTAGAGCCTCCGAGTATGTTTTTGGGTGTTTATGTGTTTGGTTTGCTGATGCGATAGGTCTATGTGAGACTGGATTTGTGGTGTGTATGGTTACCTTCTCCTCCTGACTGGCTGCACCAGTACTGGGTTGAGAGAGCTCAGCCTGCAGTTTAGCTACATAGTTGCATCTTTCACATATATTTGAGCTTGTTGGGAGGAGGAGAGGGTGGTCTGTATACATAAGGCAGTTGTAATATTACCTCAAGATTCCCAGGTTCACCAGCTGGACTGGGAGTAAACCCGAAACTGACCTTTGGACATGCCTGAATAATATAGGGAACTACTTATTGACTGATCAGAAAGAACCAATAGGGAGCAAGTACTTAAAAGGAGTATAAAAGAGTGTTCTGCTTAAGTTTATTATTGTTTACCTATGAGGTTACTTATACAAGCAAGTGCAGGGCTTTAGAATGAAAATAGAGTGCTTATTTTGAGATTTAGAGCAGTTCTAAGTGAAAAAGTGAAGAGCACACTTTGTGGAGCCGGGAATAGTTTAAACGGTGCTGCCTGATGCTGCTCTGTGCGCAAGACCGCGCAAAAAGAGAGTTGCAGGGTTTTAAAAGAGAGAGATCAAGGAGTTTCGAATTGACCCAAAATGGCCAATAAAACTACAGTTTCTAGGCAGTAACCACTCCTACAGGGACAGGCAGGCTGCTCAGTGTTAACCACTGCCACTGGTGAACACAGAGACTTCCCTTTAGCCCAAGTAAGCACTGGCCTCCAAGAAACTTGCAATTTAACAGTTTGCCAATAAGAATGATAGTTTCCTGTGATTATGTCATTTACTGCACAGTTATTATCAGCCTTGAGCATAAGCTTTTTGTCTTGACTGCGATGTGTAGAGAATTATAGCATGCAGTCATCCATTCTTTCTTTCTTTTATTCCTCATTCTCTTTTTTATGGCTGTCACATCTTACTGAAGGAAGATTCCATTACATTCCTCAGGTATATACTCTATCTTACAGGTCTGGTGTGAGACTTGCATATACATTTTTTTTCTTGACACAGAGGATACTACTAGGCCTGACAACTTGACAAGTTTCTCTTTTTGTTTTACTAGCACCAATGAAAAGGACACATTATTCCCAAAGATATATTTCAATTATTTTGGATGAATACATTATCAAGGTTTCAAGTGTTTGGATAAAAGCCTGCAATTTAAATGGCTAGAACAGTGAACTGAAAAACACTCAGGTCATATCAACATAACCTTTGACCTGCAGTATGACTGTTGGGATATATACATTTGAATTGCTTGTGTACAGTCAGCTGTGAAAATTGATAGAAAGCAGGGCCCCATTAAACGATAAAGTCAGCAGCCGTTTCTTTAAATCTTTAAAAAACTTGGACGCAAACACACACTATCTCTCTCTCTCTCTCTCTCTTACACACACACACACACACACACACACACACACACACACACACACACACACACACACGCACGCACGCACACACACACACACACACAGACACTCCCTCATGTAAACTCATTCACCCAAATAAATACACACACGGACATCAATAAATAAAATATTTACCACATACTGAAACATATAACTGCACAAACATGCAGACATCTTAAAGAGCTCACAAAGGAACACATGAAATAAAATAAATAAAATTAAATAAATACAAATGTACAACTTTAAAAATACATTTTTTTTTGTATTAAACCTGCATGCTAAAATGTCTTTAATGGTGCTGCATATGCAATAATGAAAGGAGTAGGAAACGGACACAAGAAAAAGTAGGCAAACTGGAGTATGAACTGAATGAACTTCAGAGTCATCCATCAAAAGATATTCCACATTTTAGCTTGAATTTTAAAGTTTGTTGCTACAATTGTAATTAAATGTTCTGCACAATGCAAAAAATCTCGCAGTCATCTTAATATGCTATGCATAGCTTTATAGAGTTATTTTAACTGAGCATTCTAACACATATGCTTGTTTAACAAATGCAGCAAACATGTTTACAGGTAAAGACAAGTTAAGAGGAGGTGTATTTTCTCCTTTATTAAATGCACTCAGATATTACTTACAGTCAAAACAGTTTATAAAATATCCTGTTGTTTAATAATTGAGTTGACATGTATCACACTTACTTATATAAGCGCTTCTTACCTTCACATATTTGAAATCCTCTCTTTTACAGTAACCCCCTGTCAGTATAGTTGCTGTGCTCCATATGGTCTCCCTTCCTCTTTGTGCCAGCAAGTGTCTAGCATAGCCTAAGGAGAACTGTTTTGTAATGTGGTGAGTCAAAAGACTTACCAGATGGCTCGCCACATGTGAAGGGAAAGAGTATGAATTATTCCCTTACTGAAGGGATGACTATTCCTTAAATGACTGTTTGGACTAATCTTGCATATATGCTGTAATTTTCTTTAAAGGATGTTATTGTCATCACAATGAAAAGCAGTATTTATAAAAATATGTATAGTATTACCTATGAATTTGAGTTAAGAGGTGATGCTCCTTTTGAAAACTTGTAGTGCAACTTTATACAAAATAATAATGTCTCACTCAGTGACAGTTAAATAAAGGCTATATGAAGGACTAAAAGATTCATATATGTTTTAAAGATAAGCTAGTTTATTATCACATGTGAAGTATGTGATATAAACCACTATGTGCACTTTAAGTTCATGCAGTACATTTGTGATATCAGACGGATTTATATTATGCGTATCTGTTGATTAATGCCACCCAAAAGGTTTCTGTTCCTTTGAGTCTCTTCTTTGTATAAGCTCAGCTTATGAAGACACCTGTTCCTCCTTGTGATATACAAAAATAGATCCTTTTCAAGCTAGGTGCTTAAATATTTATTGCACTATGGTCACCAAGTAGATATTGGCATATTGTAGAAATTCTGCCTTTATCATATCTGTTTGTCTTACAACAGTAGGCATTCTCAAAATCCCATCTAGTAAATGTAAGTCTTGCATATTTACATACAGTTACTTTCTAACTTAATTTTCTCAGTTTCATACCAATAGCAACACACTTCATAACAATCCATTTGCATGGACATGGAACTTAATTTTATCAACTTTTCAAGTATGTCTATGACTTTTTCTAAAAAAGTGTCCATCATTTTCCAAGAACATTATGACCCAAAGACATAACTGACTTCTTTGTAAGAAAAAAGAAATACCTCATGTCAGTGCTATGCATTTGTTTTTTTGGAGAATGCGTTTGTATTAGGTGTTGTAACATGAGCAATGGAATACATGCACTAACTGACAAAAGACATATGGGCTGCTGAGCCTCTGACTGTTGTGGTTACCCTCATGTCCTTTTGGCTAACTAAGCTATCTCATCTGGTGTATCATTTTATTCCAACCCTATTATATGAAGTAAAATTTTCCTGCATACATCTTTAATCATGTTCCTTCTTCTTGTCATTGTTGTCCTCTCTTATTCCCGTGGTATTAGAGTCAGACTTCTCACTTGTCCCACTACTGTCTTAGGTGTCAATACCACCTACATACCTCTCAACCTCTTAGCACAAGAAATATGGACAAAACCAAAAATAATGCGGGGACAAAGGCTCCAAAATAGAAACTGATTTTAAATATTGCTAAACTATGAACATCACTAGACTAACAGGTTTTACCTTAGCATGCAGTTTCTGAAGGATATGAAGTCTAAAATGCAAATGTTTGTCATTACTTATTGACCTAAATCCTTAATGATTTACTACAAAAACACAAATTCAGTAAGGAACAGGCCAAAGAAATATGAGGCAAAAATCTGGACCTTCTGTGAAATTCTGAACAGTTGAAAGGTATTCCTACCTCTATTCTCTCGTTCAGTATGTTCATACTCAGTTATTCCAACCATACAATGTAGCATGTTAATCAGTTAATCATCCCTGTAGTTTATCTCTGCATTCTTTGTACTACAACCACTTTCTTTTTATCAAACAATGTCCATAAATGTACACGGTTGTTATGGTGTGGTGTGACCAAACCACGTACAATAAAAAAAATTTCACTGTCTCTAGTGTTCACATCCTCAGCCACGTATGCCAGGATTTTGTTCACGTTTGCCACTGTCCACTTACTTTGCTATTACTAATTCATCCTTGGTGTGGGTAACACCCTGATTATTATTTTTGCATGATTTCAGACATAATGCCTTTATTTATTTATTTATTTATTTATTTATTTATTTATTTATTTATTTATTTATTTTATTGCATTTTGCTAACTGGGTAGGAGAACTGATCTATTAATGATTTTTAGTCATGACCTGAGTACAAAAGGTATGATACCTCCCTTTATGATAACTGCACCTAGGAGGCATAAACATACTCTTTCTTGCATTGTACCCAGCTGCCATTTGCACACTGTCTAACTACCCCTTTAGGATTTTCCCATTTGAATGTTATAACTAACTGTCCTACGATTATTGACAAAAAGATTCATTCTGTGTTCTGTATCATTGTTATATCTGACAAGAATATATTGAAAATAAAAGGTCCTAGTATGAGAATTTAAGTCATCCATGCCATCACCTGTCTCTCTTTGGATACTGTCCTTCATGTTAGTAAACTGAATTCTTATATGAAAGACAATTGTGACTTTTAGTTTTTTTTAGGAAATCTCTGTAGTACTATAAGTGAGATTAATGGACTTCTGCATGATGTTATCTAAGCTACAGTAGATCGTCATTATCACCCCCCCTTATTGCCACTTTCTATATTAACTCAGTGTGTTGTCTCAGCCATCACCATCTCTCTTGATTCTATGTCACTCTCCTACCTTCCTCAGCAGTCATGCCTGACTGTCACAGATCTTTTCTCACATAATACATCCACCTCTTGGCTGGGTGCCCTCTTTTCCTTTGGCTTTCTTCCTGTCTATCCCAAATCTTCTTTACCAGATTGTCTTCTCCTTTTCTGCTCATGTGCCCAAACAACTGTAGTCTGAGAATTAGGAGATGGGTTTTAAGTCATCAGGTGTCCCATGATTATATGACATGATATACATGTGTTGTACAGTAGTAAAGAGGTGATTCTCTTTTCACTGTAACACTGCAATTTTAAAAGTTGAAATATATATACAGAGTGTGTAGGGATGCAAAATGCTTACTTAATAAAAATTTGCAGCCATCTGACTTGAATACATTACTGCTGAGGTGCCAGTCTCTTGATAAACTGTTTTTCAGTCTTCATCATCAGCACTGTCCAGGTTTTCCCATTATTCTACATGGGATCAGAGTATCTCATCAACTATTGCCACCTCTCCTTCTTTGGCAGTCATGCCTCACTGTCACAGGTCTTCTCTCATACAATCCATCCATTTTTTTCTTTGTTGGACATCCTCATTTCCTTTAGTCTTCTTCCTGTCTCTCCCAACTCTTCTTCACAAAATCATCTTCTGCTTTCTTGCACATGTGCCTGAACCACCATAATCTGTTCTCTTTGACTTTCTCTGCAATTGGAGCTCCTTTGGCTGCTGCTCTGATGTCATCATTTCTTCATCTGTCCCACAGTGTGCATCCTACAACAGTCTCAGGCACTTCATTTCCATTATCTCTAACTTCCTCAGCAGCTGTGGCTTTCCTGCCCAGGTTTCTGAACCATGCAGTAGTACTGGTGCCCCCGCTGTTTCATACATTGTATGTTTTAGTTTCTTTGTCATTCTTCTGTCATACACTATTCCTGACACTCTGTACCAGTTGGCTGCAGCTCCTCTGATTCTAGCATTAACCTCCTCATTTAGACCTCCCTCGTCCTCCACCAGTCCAGCCCTCCTATTTAATAGAAGCTGTTAACCTGTTCTACTATTTTCCTTCTATCTCATTTCTCAGCTTCTTCTGATTTCCCCTAGTTGCTGTTATTCAAATTATCTTAGCTGCACTCAGTTTCACCCATGTGTCTGCAGTTTTGCATTCCATTCCCCTAGCCTTTGCTGAAGTTCTTGTTCAAAATCTGCTTCTAATACCACATTGTCTCTATACAACAGCTTTGCTGATCTGTTCTCTCCAGCCTGTTTGCTAATGTAGTTCATCAGCAGTATGAACAGCAGTGGGCAAAAAGGTGAATCATGATACACATGTACTCCCACTAGGAACCCCTCTGTGAGACCAGACACTGTTCATATTTGAGTCACTGGGTCCTTGTACATAGCCATCACTAACTCTACCAATGTTTCTGGCACTTCAAACCACCACAGGATTTGCCTAATCAGCTTTCTTGGGACCTTCTCATATTATTTCTCCAAGTCTAGGTATGTCCACTTAGATGCTTTTCTCATATCTACCTTCTACTTAATCACCTGTCTCACTACAAACATCAGGACAACTGGGTTGCATCCTGTATAAATCCAAACTGCTTATCACCTATCTAACTTTCTACTACTCTGTCTATTTGTTTATCAATCACCCTCTCCAGAACTTTCATGCAGTATGACTATCTGTGCATAGTTGTGAATTTTTCCTTTGTTCTTGAACACTGGCACTAGTGTGCTTATTCTCCAGTCATCTGGGATACATCTTTCTCTCCATACTGCTATGAGTACCCTCTGGGGACAAATGTCTCCTAACTTAGTCCAGCATCTTGATCATAACTGTTGTGACCTCATCTGAGCCTGCTGCTTTCACCTGACTTCATTTTCCTTAGTGCTATTTTTACTTCTTCTAGGGTGGGTTCCTCCTCTTCTTTCATCATAGGCTGTGTCTAGGGAAGTGCAGCTTCTGTGGGGTTTTCTTCATTCAGAAGCTACTGGAGGTACCACTTCCATCTGCCTTTGATGTCCTGTGGACTGGTCAATGAGTGTTTGCTGGCATCTCTTGTGAAGGGTGTCTGACTATCATCTTTATCTTTCTGTCTTTGCCTTGCAATCTGATAACAGTTTCTTTGTGCCATCTTCTGAGTTACTTTCCAGAAGCTGGCATAGAGCCTTGTTACTACAGACATGCAGTCCATATGTGTTGCATTACTCCATGCACATGGGAAAGAGTCTGTATAATGGTTGCTAATATGGTAAAATGAGAGTATAATAAGGCTGCTGCCTGTACATTTTTTTCCAGATTGTCCAGAAATAGAGGGCTTTGTACAGCTATCCAGATTTAAATTTGTAAATTCAGAATTCTGTGTTGCTCACATCTTTCTTGATGCCGATTGGATAATCTCAGTTTGCAGTTGCAAGTTGAAATAACCAATCATCACCTCCAGAGACCGATGCTGAAATCACTCACCTCACGAGATCGAGGTGTCTATAAAAGCAGCAATTCAATGTGCTCTGAGCACCATTTTATGGAAATAGGAACCAATGACAAAGAATGATAGCAATTATCTTTTGTTCACTGTTAATTAGGTTGGAGGCTCAGGTTGTATCTGTGGCATGTGCAGAAAAGTCTGAGTGTGGTATATGTACCATATGACTTGTCCAGTCCACTCGCTCCACACTTCAAATTTGAGTATTTGACCATACTGGCAACAGCTGCAACATGTCTCCACTCCAAAGTAAAAAAAAAATTGTAAGTGTGATTTTCTTTTTTTCATGAAATATTTCATTGTAACAAAGAGTCTGGCTGGCTCGTGAAATGGCTAGTGTACTATACCACTTAACACCAAATAAATGCTGGATTGAGGCTTATAAAACTGTCACAAGTAAAGATTCTATACAGATCTGATTTTGATAATTTACTGCTAAGGTTTACATATCTCAGAGGTAATCTGTGGGTAGGGGGCTGAGATACCTAGGTATTTATCTTTATTTCTTTCATTTGTTTACCAGGGTAGTGCCCTGGTCAACATTAGATATTTTTAATTCCAGCCAGGGTGATATACTCACAGTACATACATAGATAATATGAAAATAGTGAACAATTTAGTTGTTTTTCAGATTGAAATACAGTTGTAGGTACATGTTATACACAGAGAGCATCAAGAGAGAAAATCAAATGCATAACACCAAAGTATTTGACAATAGAGTAATACTGTTATAACATGCAAATTATATAAAATATGTACAATTATATATTATTGGCAAAAAAGATAGAGAAGTTAGGAGGGAGATGAAGAGAGAAAAAGAATTGAATAGTAGATTAGATGATCTGAAGCATATTTTAATCTAAAATAAATCAGTGTTGCAGATGTATATGCGCTATAACATGAGATGTAGGCAGATATTTCAGATCTGTGTACAAGGCGCAAATGTTTTTAACTCTCCAAACATAACTGCCATGTGCCCTAAATGTTTAACTATTTGGTATAAACTTCAAGAAAGACGTCTTTGCAATCTTTTTATCCTTTGGTTTCAATATGTAACTAAAGGTTCAACAGGTATAATAAAACTATTCTTCTACTAGAAATCTTTTGTTGGACAGATCTGAAGTATGGATCTTGTTAGCTGACTCACAGGTGCCACATCTGTTTCAGTTTTGTGCTTGAAAATCAGATAATTAATCCCTTTCCCTTGGCAAAATTAGTCTGTACACAAAGAATTATATGGTGTATATCTGGCTTTACCCTTAACTCCAAATTACAGTGGCAAATGACTAGAGCAGGATTGCGATCTTATGGGACTGTGGAAATAGGAAGTACAAAATTTAAATAAAAACTGTTAGCAGATGAATTAAAACCATGATCTTCAAACACATATGAGGGGTTGTTAGACTTGGTATGTATGGTTGTCAAGATGACATTGATTTGTTGAAGAAAACTACCAGATTAACTACAGTTGCATTCCTGATAATTTATGTCTAACTGAAAAAAATACTTTGTGAAAGAATCTTCAGAATATAGTAACGGGCTATGCTAAGAAATAACACTTGCAGGGATTTTTACTACTTTGTAATTTCACTGAGTTAAGTATTATCTGTTACATGTTCTTCAGAAATGTTTTAGTCTCCACAGGCTATGAAGTATATTAATGATTCCCTGCAAACAAACCACATTACTCGAAGTAATAAACCTAACACCATTATATTACCAGACATTTCTTAGTTGAGGCAGGCATTTTTATTTCTTGTTGCTTCGAAAAGTCATAGAGCGGAGTTTCAGAAAGGTTGAAGTATCCTAGCCTTCATGTCTCTGCAAGGTAAGCTATGTTGGTACTGAGCAGTAAGTATGAAAATATTTATTATAAGATATTTTATAATAGGTGGCACGTCTTCCCATCAACTTTCAATAACTCAGCACATGGGGCTTAAAATTAGACCTAGCTGTTTACGGATGGCATCCTTACTGGGGGTCATCCATATGAATACAATCCCACTTCTTGAACACTGGCATAATAACTTGCACTGGTTAAACTTATAACTTTAACCTACACTTGTTGAATCTATGATGCTGAAATACATTTCCTATTTTCTCATGGTGCTTGACTGCTTTCACTCTTATTTTTGAACAGGAGGATTAACATATCTCAAGTTCTACATACAGGCATATTGTCCCATTCCCCTTCATTAAATGGGAACACTTTATAATCCCAAAACTCTGAAATATTGAATTTCAAAATCCCAAGATTATAAAGCCAAAAGCTCAAAATTCTGAAAGCCCAGAAGTGGGAATTTCAAAATCCCGAAGTCTGGAGATGTTGAGTTAGTGCTTCTGGTGTTGCGGTTTGTGAATGGATAGCTGGAACTTCAGGTAATTATTTATATTTAAGGGTTTTGGTTAGGGGCTTCAGTGTGTGTCATTGTGTTTTTTGACTGTGATGCGCGTGTGTGAGGGGAATGTAGCTTGTATGGTGGAGTTTTCATGTGTTTGTCTGTGCAGTGCGACCTTGGAGTTAGTATATTTAAGAAGGGGGGTGTTGGGGCCACAGCTCCCCACATATTGGGGTGCAGGGGGGCTTGCCCCCCACTTGTATGTAGTGTAGGTTTGTGTGTTTTTGTGTTGGGGGAAGGTGTGTGTATGTGTATGGTGTATGGTTAGTGTAGTATTCGTGATTTTGAAATTCGTGCTTTGGAGGTTTCGGGATTTTAAGGTTTTGGCTCTATGATCTAGAGATTCTGAAATTCGATATTTCAGGATTTTGGGATTATAAAGTGAACTCCATTAAACACACATCACACCAAATGCAAATGACATTTAAAAATCTTTATTAAACTTCCATAAACATAACTTTATTGATCAGTAGATATATCTATCTATATATATATATATATATATATATATATATATATATATATATATGTGTTTATATGTGTGTGTGTGTGTGTGTGTGTGTGTGTGTGTGTGTGTGTGTGTGTGTGTATATACACAGATATATATCTATGATATGATACAGCACATAAGAATGTCATATGATCACAGGCCATGCCAATGGGGGTGAGGGGCCCAATTAACATATGTGTAACACGTACCATTACCCTCCCCAGCCAGACACGGGAAGCATACAAACAAACACAGAAACAATGTATACAATCCCACTGCAGCACAGTCTATTTTACATGGCAAAGTATGGTATAACCAGATGTGTTGTTGCAAATCCAACTAAATAACACCAAAGAACACATGGATGCAACACCCCACTGTAGGCATGTAAGCCAATCTAATTGGCATCACAAGGTATTATTGTTGTCCTCACTCCCACCCAGGGGTGTGAGTGCCCAAACCTACCTCCAAATGCAGTGTATATACACAGCGGTTGCTGTAGAAGAAATGGCCAGCTGTGGACCTTCCCATCAGCCTTCCTGCACATCCCT
Source organism: Protopterus annectens (assembly GCF_019279795.1). Taxonomy (NCBI): domain Eukaryota; kingdom Metazoa; phylum Chordata; order Ceratodontiformes; family Protopteridae; genus Protopterus; species Protopterus annectens. The sequence continues at coordinate 1,789,875,140 of NC_056735.1, read as the reverse complement.
GGATATTTCCCATACTATCTGTCCCTCTGTGTGCCCCATTAACACCATTTACCTATCAACCCCTTTTTTATTAAAATGAATGTTCACAGTTATAAGTAGATGACACCCTCTTCCCCAACTATATTGGCAGAATCTGGAACCCCCTACCCACGTGTATTACCTCAGCTGTCCCACGCGACACATGTAAATAACACATGAAGGAACATCTCAAGCACACTTGAACCAGCACATGCTCACCACCTGGCAAATCCCCACCCCCCAAACTTACACTCTATACCCCTACATCAACTAGTGAAACCGACACCTCCTGTCCAGCCTCGCATACAAATCCCAAAATCCTTCAAACCTTCCCTATTGCTCCTCTACCAATCATTCCAACAGCCTACATTACAGTTACAATGCCCCCCCATCTACCTACCTACTCCTTGACTATTCTCTTCTACTCTACCACACAGGTATGGCATAACCAAACCTAACCCGAATACCTGAGTGTAACCTATACAGAACTGTTAAACTGGAATCTAACTTCACCTTAAACTGACCTTTGTCAACAGTCATACCTGACATGTAAACCTGACCTAAGCATGTATAATACCGACATGTTAACGTAAACTAAGCATGAAGAATGTAGTAAGTAGCTATGTTAAGTCTGTTACTCTCTATGAATGTGTACACCTCAGTATTACGTGTAATGTGTAGCTGGGGTTTACTGTGGAGCTCCACTCCCCTGGCCACCACTGACAATGGAGAAGCATCCAGTTGGATTGTCCTGGTCAACAAATGTGAACTAAATACATAAAGTAGCACAGGGGTATGTGGGTGCAAGTGGGTTTAAGCTTGTTTGGGTGGTGTTAAGCAATGCCCACACCAGTTAAGCAATGTAGAGGCCAACTCAGTGTAAGACACCGTAACCGGAGGTCAACAATGCTGAGCCTTGTGCAAACCAGAGCATACATGCCTACACTTGATCTACAGTGCCTTAGGAACTCTGTAGCCAACAGCTCTCATCGTGCCCAGTAACAAAATAACCTGCACTGCCAGGTTCCAACCCCCCCAACCCTGCACACTATAGTGTGAGTGAGTTACCACTAAGCCATGGCAGATAAACATTCAGCTGTTGTTATCACAAACATATCATCCAGCACAGTCATTCAACGGTATAGGAAATGTATGTAAATATGCAGATTAATACCAGCAAACGTGCACATTGCTCAATCACAGTATTCTGAGCAGTCTACGTGTATCAAAGAACAGTGTCTGTCCAATCATACTATGAGAACTGTAGTCTTGCATAATACTGAAGATAATAATGAAAAACGGTGCACTCCATAGGGGCATGTGGGTGTGCTAAATGCACAGAAGGTCACACCTTGGGCGTTGGTTCCATGGAACTGGTTGATGAGGCTGGCCCGGTGTGTGAGCAAACCGCTGCTTCTCAAATCCCTGGTAGGATGCTACCAGTGGGAGAAACAGTGTAGAATAGCTAAGTCTACTTGTGATACAACAACATGTCTGTCCCTGGTGGGACGAACCAAACATGTGAGTCACATAGATGTTTCCACCAGTACTGGAGGAGGATCAAGGGAAGGCTCATACATATGTGGACTAAACAGATGAAGAGCCTGCAGAAGCTTGGGTCGAGACAGTATAATGAAGAAGTACCAACACGTGCAGAAAGGGAAATGTGTGGAGATGTGGTGTGGCTGGGCTAGCAACTGGAGAAAGGATGGACGCTGAGTACATGGAGCTCGGGGGCCGGGGGAAGGAAACATGGATATTACATTATGGTAGAAATATACAAATGAAGCAGAGCAGCAATAGTGTAGTGGGTAGAGCATCCAAGCAATGAGCAGGCATTCCTGGTTCGAGCCACACTGTAGCACAGTCTATTTTACATGGCAAAGCACGTTATAACCAATATTTTTTTTGCAAAACCCACTAAATAGCTTATATATATGAAATGGAGTACCGCAAGAAATACATGTGACGTATCAGTGTCAGACGGAATAAGGCACTAGTAAGCACATGTAAGCACAAATAGGCAATAGTAAGCGAGCATAAGACCTTAAAACTGCTTTAAAGTGCCTTAATCCCTCTATATCCAATGGGCCTTTGTCAGCCCGGCAATAAATAAACAGCTATTCAGGTCACAAACCCAGGACCCTATACACCATAGCCCCAGTAGCTATCCACCAAGCCATAACAGAAGTACAGACAAATGGGGTAGTAGTAAACCTGTCCTCACCATAGTATAGCCAAACTGAACCTATGAAAGGCATCAGTATACAGTCATATGTACCATAACTGACTACAGAACATACATATGTGAACTGGAGTACTGCATTAAGCCAGATGTGAGGTGTTATTGTACTAAAGTGTAGACGTTTTCAGGACCCCATACAGTGTATGTACATGTGTCAAGGATACATGACACATTTATAACAAGTGACAAAGGGGAAATCAATGCCAAAAGGCAAATATCATGCAAATCTAATAATATGCACCGCTAAGCATAGCACAGCACAGGCTCCCAGAACACTGGCAAGATACTACCAGTGGGAGAAACAGTGTCAACCTGCTAAGTCTACTCTTAAACAAATGCACATCTGTCCCTGGTGGGACGACCCCAACCTTCTGCTAAAAAGAGTCCTCGGGGTAACATACCATGCCTCAAAGGTAAGCAAATATGGTAACGTATGTTTGCAGACTAAATGTGTGGGAAGCCTGAAGATCTATGGGTTGGGACAACATACAAGAAGAGTCCCAAGAAGTGGAGAGTGGGCAATGTGTAGTGGTGTGGTTAGATTCGGCTGGAACCTGTAGGAGGGATGACTGATGTGGAGGAAGAATGGGGGTAGGGAATGATGGGTATGACATTATGGACCTAGGAGTGCTGGGATTGGATGCACCCATTTTAATGGGACTGGCCCATGGATGTAAGTGAGGAAGGAGGGGGGGACACAGGGAAGGTACTGGGACATACCATTTCCTATGGCAAACCACATTATGGGTAATATGTATGTTGCATAACCCATGGAATAACATATATATATATATATATATATATATATATATATATATATATATATATATATATATACACACACACACACACACACACACACACACACACACACACACACACACACATATCTATATATATATATAAACAGGAGTACTGCAGGAAATGCACATGTGAGGTGTCAGTATCATAATGCATAAAGCAGTAGTTAGTTTAAGCAGCAATAAGCTGTTGTAAGCATATGTCAGCACTAGTAAGCGGGTTTATGTTTACAGGCTCAGCAAATTTGATGCAAACTATCTGTAGGCATATGTAACCAGAGGTTTGTGTTTGCGTGACGGTGAGCACTGCGTACACAAAGTAAGCAATGTGGAGGCTAACCTGGTGTAACTGGATGTTACCTGCAGTTGGCAATGTTTACCGTCACACAAACACACTCTCAACTGCTTAAAAGTGCCTTAATCACCCTGTATTCCACCACCCTTGTTCAACCCTGCAACATAAGAGACAGCCACTGCATGGCCCGAACCCAGGACCCTGCATATTACAATCATAGTGAATTAACACTACACCATGTCAGATATACATGCATCCCATGGATTCTGAGATATATCATGCAGCACAGTCAATCTGCATAATGGGAATTGTACTAATATCATAATACTCAACGTCTTATTGCAAACATTCTGGACACAGTGTGACAAAAGTGGGGTACAAACTGGGATAAATGTGAAATATTGTTCATATATATGTAAAACGTTGCTAGTTAAACAGTGATCTTTTATAATACACATAATCTGAACAACATGATGTCTGCAACTTTACTGTATCAGCATTCCTGACTGACCACATGCCTGACATCATCCACGTCAATTGGCCAGACGAATGTGGGACAGGCCAATATTGTGAGCCAATCATGAATGGACATATGGACAGTTATAGATCTGTAAATGTAGAGAGATACACAATTACATATAAATGTATGACTCATACATACATCATATCACATCAATGCATATGGGTAGCTGGATAAATATGTCCACATATATATATAGCGATAGATATGTGAATTGCAGCACCAGATAGGAATAACAACCAGAACCCCCACCACAAAATAACTGTCCTTATGCACAGTTGATGGGGGTGTGGGCTCAAATGAGGATTACCTGGTGATGACTGCTATGCCCCACCCCCCACAGCTGTAACAGATATGCTGTGCAATGCAATATACAGCACATGCAGTTCTTGAACCCAGGAACCTCCGCAACACAGCTACAACAGTCTAACAGTAAGCCACTACAACTGTACAAAGTCAGGGCAATATCTGAAACATATCATCCAGTCCAGTCATGCAACTGCACAGAGAATGTATACCATTATCTAGATGTATCTGTTTGTAAATATATTAATATCTACACTGCTACAACATAGCTATATATGTATATATATATATATATATATATATATATATATATATATATATATATATATATATATATATATGTATAGCTTTCTAACACTATATACATATAAATTGCTATATATGAACATATACACATGCTAATGGCTACATCGGTACATATATGTGTCTACACCTATATGCCTACATGTACACAGCAAGTTACATATGTGTATGCAGATATACATCTATGTAGGTACATACGGACATAGTTACATCTATGTCAGCAGATATATATATATATATATATATATATATATATATATATATATATATATATATATATATATATATATATATCGGTATATATGGCCATACATCTGTAGAGATCAATGGCAGCTTAACAAACACACATATGTCCACATGCACTGTTACTGGGGTTGAGAGGCCCCACACACTATACGTCTTGTACAGCTTGACATCGCCCCCATGGCCAAATACATCCATCCCGCAATACACTACCAAGTGTTGCAGATCCCATAACCAGGACCTGACACGACATGGGCACAGGAAGTTAACAGTACAGCATCCCACCTGTATAATGTCAGGCTGGCATTGTTGACATAATATGCAGTACAGTCTGCCTTCCATAGGTAATGTAAAATGTAGCAGCCATCAACATCCCCAGCATACAGATACACAGACACAGATATGCAGATACATACGTACATATATATATATATATATATATATATATATATATATATATATATGGATATATATATATATATATATATATATATATATATATATATATGGATATATATGTGACTACACATACACACGCAGATATATGTACAGTAGGATACATATGTAGACGGTGCACACAATATGGAACAGCCACTATGCCTACAGTTAACTCCTGAACAACTGGACACTGTATGGGTCACCCATACAAATGACAACCATTGCCTGCAACATATACCCACAGAGTGGGCATACAGAAAACACCATACACAGGTTTTCAGAAATGGAACACCTTTCATTGTGTACTATTACAGTTCTACATGCCATGTCATATAGCTGTTCAGACACTGACATCCATATAAACAGAGGAATGCAACTGTGAAACAGTTATACTAACACAGTAGTCTGGAAAGGTTCACAACTGTTGCTGGCCAGGCCAAGCCCTTAAATTTGTACAGTAGTGAGGACAGACTGGGCCACAGGATATCAAACGATAAACAGTATGTAATGCAGGTGTATAGTTCAGCAGCCTTTATCTACACTCTGTACAACAGCAGTGGGTGGTAAAGAAGTCATGTGACCAAATGGGTTGTAACTGTGACATAACAAGGCATAGCTGATACCATCACATGCACACTGACAAACAGAACAATCTGTCTGGCAGGAGGCAGTAGGCTTGCAGTAACCGAATATATGTAAGTGATGTAAATATAGGTGAAGTATACGGCACTTTACATCCAGATACCTTAAGGCAGCTCACCCCTGATACCCCCACATATTTAACAGCCTCAATAATTTATGGTGCCCCCCGACTCAATAATACGGGGCCATATATCACTGTTACATACACTGGCCTCCGGAGTGCATAAGAGCACACATGTATTGTGTAAGTGATGCCCACACATATGTGGCCCCAGCCCCACCATATGTGTGGGGGATACAACAGAAGTGGACTGATGGCAGCAATGGCAGTGTGATATACTCACAGCCCACTACGGAACATCCCCCCATAGTATGTCATATGTGCAAAGCTTGATATGTAGGCCATGTACCGATAGCACTCAACACACACACACACTGCCAGTGGAATATCAGACACAGGACCTGTGTGGTGGACAGACAACACATGATATGCACACCTCTGGCCACCAAGAGGATAGGCCAACAGTTGATAGCTATGCAGACAGATTTCATTCCAAGGTAAAGTAGTATGTACACACACACACACACCGTGTAACACCAGTACTATACAAAGCATAACACTACTCTACTCACACCCTGTCTGTAGTTCCTGAACCTCCTACAAATATGTTGCTGCCCTGAGTGTGCCGGTCCTCCTGTAGAAGGTATTGCTACCTGCTGTCTGTAACACTGATGCCCACACACATGTAGGACTGTACACACATCCACAGAATGTCCAGGTTATGTCATCAAATATAACCCCAACTGTACATAATATGTGAAGTGGTCTGATATTTCACTGGCTTGTTAACAGATATGATGACACTAATTATGGTGTACAGCACATACACATCACATCATGCACAGCATATGTACACAGCTTGGCAGGGTTGTGGCTGGCAGCACATACGCAGGGCCAATAATGACATGTTGCTGTGATAACCTCATACATTTACTGTTGTAACAGGGTTTGTGGCAACATATGTCCTATGAAGGCTAAGACGCCAGTAACTGTCATGGCTTTCACCATCTACAGACTGCAGTCCTCACACTACAGTAAGCAGTCCACAGATAGATGCTCTATTGATAACACATAAAAGCAAAGGCACAACACACTGCCCTGTCTGCAGATGACCCTGCAAATGGGGATTCCACATAAACATGGAAGTGACATGCCAGGTATGGAGACATGTAGAAAAGACATATCCACATACACACTGTTAAACCAACAGTATGCCACATGCAGTATAGTAGCACTTACAGTCTGTAGGGAGGTCAGGCACATCCCCCTCCTGTGTGTTGTCCTGTTTCCACAGTGTATGTTGTTAGAGATAAATTCCCAATCCATTTCAGATGCTGGTTGCCAACCAACAGATCTAGTTCCTGCTCACAGTGAATGACAAGGGCTAACACCAACATGATGTTCCTAGATATCAGAGTGTGCTTCCATGCAATTGGCTATGGGAATGTTACCACAGCTGTACCACATGCAATCAACTAGGGGAGGGCTGTGATTCATGCAGAGACCATCAGATGATCATGAGCATCACTTAAAATACACATGCTGTTGCTTAAGCAAAGCAGGTGTTGATCTCCACATCCACCAGAGAGTGAGTGAGAGAGGCAGACAGAGCCAAAGACATGTCAGGGAGGGGTGGGAGAGTAAAACATTAGCTTGTTTGTGTCATACACCTACCAGCACAGGGTATCAAATCCCTGAAAACTATGTACTGCTATCATAGTTTGATGCAGTTTTTGGATGCACCACATGGGTTACCTGTTGTCTAGCCCTTAGAACATATCTGTGATGGTGAGTGATGTCTGCAACAGGGATATGGTAGCTATATGGTAGGTGACATACATGTGTCTGTCAGCATGAACAGGTGCTGGCATCAACACTGCCACACTCTCACAGGGACACACACACATCGACACACATGGCAGGGCCAGGGGTACAACTCATCAGTAGCCGGATTGCCACAACACATCACTGTACAGGTATCACATGCACCACACAGGTCATACGGAGGTTGTATGGGCAAAGGGTAAGAGGAGGTGTCTGACATCAGACAGCATGCTTCAGTATGCCCATGGGGGTTGTAGTGAGTGTGGCTGTGAACATACGCACCATGCAACACAAAGACAAACACACAGGGTGCCAGTACTGACATGCATGGGTGCATATCTGCTCGGGTGTGTGGTGGTCGACTGTGGCAGCAGGCTATACAAGGGTAGGCGATATGGATATACCTTGGCATCAGGCCACAAGACAATGGTCTGTATTGTGTCTCAGGGCTGTAGTTTTGGCACTTGCCCACACAGGTGGGTATTGCATCCCCCTTCCAGTCACCTGGGTGACTATTGTGTGTGGCCAATGCTGTGCATAGCTTGCCATGTATGTGTTCCTTACTCCATGACATGGATGGTGTCTGAGATGTGCACACCTACAACATGCATGTACAGTGACATGTGGAACTGTACCTGGGGTGTCTGGCCCATGTTGTGAACACAGTTTACCATCATATGTGCCAGTCTTGCCCACCTGTGGCAGGGACGGCTAATGGGCACCAGGTTTACTCTGCACCTACTTTGATAGCATGCTGACATCATTCCCTGGAGTCAGTGACATCTGTCCATACAGTGCATGTTGTCAGGCATGATATGTCTGTTGTGGGACACATGTGATGGCACCACAGGTGGTGCCATCACATGTGATGGCACCACAGGTGGTGCATGTGTCCATTAGGGAACATGGGGGAGGTGCACTGTCAGCATGTACGTGCATATTGGACAGATGGACAGGGTGACATGCCCTCTGTAGCCCACTGCTATCACTCCATAGTTACTATTAGTGGTCAGTATGCAGTGTACTATCCACATGTTGGCTGTTTCCTAGGCATGTGTGTGTATATGAGACATGGCTTGAGAGTGTGCTCCGGGTAATACTGGTGTTGCTAAATATGATTGCCTGGCCTTGATGTCACATGTATGGGTATGGCTTTGCATTCCAGCCTCTCAGCTATTTCACATCTATTATCCCTGTATGGTGGATATTGTGCTATATAGTATGGCCTCCATATAAGACATATGTAAAACCCACTCCACATTGGCCACAGGTGTCAGATGCTCACAACCACCTCTACACAGAATACAAGTTACAAGCACACACACACACAGACACACACACACACAGACACACACACACACACACACACACACACACACACACACACACACACACACACACACACACACACACACACACACACACCTGTCATGTGTGAGAATAGAGCCCCTACCTAACTAGTTTATTACACCTCAGCACTATGCAGTTATAGTACGTGCTATGCACATTACTAAAGTACACTTTCCCCAAAGATGTATTTCACAATGAATGACATCAGCAGGATTGCCAAAGTAGGCCATTTGAAATGTATTGCAGGTGACTACCCTATAATGTAGCGCTTCCTACACAGATAGTGAGACACACACAAAACATCCACAACCAACATGTGTGGGTATAGAACCCCTGACAGAGGTCTACAGCATACTACAGCAATGAGCTGTTATAGGATGCACCATGGGGATTATTAGAGAACTCTTTCCTCAAAGCTGTATTTCACAATGAATGACATCAGCAGGATTGCCAAAGTGGACTATTTGTAATTTACTGCATATGACTGGCCTATAATGCATTGCTCCGTATAAAGACATGGACACACTTAAAACATCCAGAACTGCCATGGGTGGGGATGGAACCCAACCCCAGTTCTAAATCACAATCCAGTGGTACACAGTTACAGGACACACTAGGGAGATTACTGGGCCACAACCTTCCCAGAGGTGTATTTCTAGGTGGGTGACATCAGCAGCCTTGCCAAAGTCAAGTATAGGGATTGTAAGGAGTGTGGCTACCCTAAAAAGCATTGCTCTCCACAGCAACAGACAGACACGCACACTAACACACACTTGCCATCTTTTGGCTTAGAAAACCTACCTAGCTACTTTCACACACTACAGCAGTATGCAGTTACATGACACGCTACAGAGATTACTGGGCTGAAATCTTCCCAGAGGTGTATTTCTTGGTGGGTGACATCAGCAGCCTTTTCCAAAGTCGAGTATAAGAATTGTACGGAGTGTGGCTACCCTAAAAAGCATTGCTCTCTACACAGACACGCACACTAACACACACAGTTGCCATGCCTGGGGTTAAAATACCTACCCCACTACTTTGTCACACTACAGCAGTACACAGTTACAGGACATGCTACAAAGATTACTGGGCTGCAATATTCCCAGAGGTGTATTTCTAGGTGGGTGACATCAGTAGCCTTGCCAAAGTCGAGTATAGGAATTGTAAGGAGTGTGGCTACCCTAAAAATCATCGCTCTCCATACAGACAGGCACACACAGTTGCCACGTCTGGGGTTAGAACACCTACCTAGCTACTTTCTTACACTACAGTACTATGCAGTTACAGGACATGCTACAGAGATTACTGGGCTACATTTTTCCCAAGGGTGTATTTCAAAGTGGATGACCTCAGCAGATTTGTCATAGTAGAGCTATGCACAGGGCAGTGTGCATGTACATGGGCCATAACCAATTTATCTAGAGATTGCTACACCACATGCGGGCACACACAGGGTTATAGTCCACAGGTACGTGTATATAGATGCTAGATGACTACTTCCTTGTACAGTCATGTTGCACAGCTATCACTTGCACCACATAGTCCGTAATGCTGACAGATACCAGTGGCTAATGCCTAGAGTGAGTGACATCTGAGCATCATGTGGTTGTAGCCATTTGGCTGTGTGCTGCGTGGGACAAGCCTCAAATTGGTTGGCTCCTTGTCACATTCACTCTCTTCCACACATCTATGTATGTGTACATTTGGCTGATTATAGTGTATTGTCCTTGGATATATGCCTGCATTCCTATCCACTGTGTGTGCAAAACATGAGTGGTGCATACTGAGGAGTGTCTGCACTAAAATCTGCGACTGCCAGATATGTCTGGTCCACTGTTGTTTGCAGACATGTAACATCTGCGACTGCCAGATATGTCTGGTCCACTGTTGTTTGCAGACATGGGCTTCATTTGTTTAAGTGTATGAGCATGCCCAGTATGACCTTCCATATGTTGTTGACTGACATTGTCTTCATTTCTCTAAATGTGTGAGAATGCCCAGTATGCCTTTCTGTATAGAATGTGTGGATCAATTCCAGGTAGTTTGCACTCCAGTACAGACCTTTGTGTTGTACACCGACAGGTAGCAAAGTGTTTCTGCAGGGTATCCGGCGATTATTTGGCAATATGGGGACAAACTGTCAGGGGATAGTGTGTACTGTAGGTGATTGTGTCTGTGCTGCTTCAGCTGCATGGTGGTGCTGTTAGCAGAGATATTCATACATGTGTACTGTTATACACAGTGATGTTTTCTATCTTCATCTACTGTCAGACTTGACATTCTTGCTCACAGTGCTGTCTTGGGGGACAAGGGTGACTGCAGCTATGTCTGTTATTGTGGGCAGACACCTATGTATCCATGGTAAGTTATGCCATTCTGGAGGAGCAGCTGCAGACATTTGCTGCTGGGTCTGTGTATCAGGTTCAGTACCTTAGTACAGTGCTAGAAGAGGATCCCCTACTTGTACACCCACTGACATGACAGTATGGGCTGATTTTGCTGTGGCAATGCCTCACAGCTGTACAGATTTGCAAAGGTTAAGAGGCAGAGGCCATGGGTCAGGACATTAACCCTATTGTGGTGTATGGGCAGGTGTGTAGCCACCCATTTATGTGTTTGCAGCCAGGGATAGTGTGGTCACACAGCTTGGTGTCAGACCCTGCACATTCCATGCTGCCCATGCTCCCTCTCCCCCTCTGTTATTCTAACTTCTTCCACACATTATGCATACATTCTCTGATAATTTCCCTAAGGGTATCACCCCATCACAGGTGTGTGTTAGTGTTGGTCCACAGTTCATGCAGTGAGACATGGTGGACGTGTTACTGTGGTTTGCCACATGGCCTTGCATATGGCTTATGTGGAGTGTGTTATGTTGTTATTTGGGTGTCCATGACATAACATGCATTGGCAGTACATGTGAGACACAGGCCTTTGGCAGAGGCCAGTGGGGCATTAGGTGTTGCTGCGGACTACATGTGGCAGGCCTTTGCATTCTGTCAGGCCTATAGTCTCAGACCACCATACAGTATATTCCCCTGGGATGACAGGGTAGGTGTGATAGGTGTTCATGCAAATATCTTCTATCAGTCTTGATCGGGTGGTGTGGATGCTGGCAGGGTGCTACGTACAGCTGGGGACACACCTGCATGGGACACCTGCACTGCATGCTGCATTCATCCACTATTGCCATATACAGGTGGGGTCATACTGTACCCATTCCCCACAGCAGGGATATGACCAGAGAGGTACCTGTGGGTGGTGTTTGCATGAGCTGGGTGCATGTGTGCTATGGACACTACTTGCATCTGACACACAAATATGCATGGGGCATTCCAGTTATGCTGGCATGTGCAGGTACATTAGCTGTTTCCCAATACATCAGTCCTACCTCCTTTGTGATCTGCAGGTGTTCGGGCAGACATCACCAGTATCCCCTCTACAGGACCAGTTACTGTGATGCATACCTGTGTGCAGGGCCGGATTTTCCTATAGGCTAACTAGGCTTCAGCCTAGAGCCTCAAGATCAAGAGGGGCCTACATTCAAATTGTTAGCAAAATTAAAATTACACTATTCTAAAAACAGTGAACACTAAAACACTGAACCGAAAATAAGGAGAAATTCTAATGATATGACTAATAAACAAACATAAAATGTATTGGTTAATCAACGCTCGCTCATTGGGTCTGTTCGTTTGTATATACTAGATTGCACCAAAGTATAGTTCATACGTTCACTGATTGCTATGGAAAATATTGACGTGCCTTATGCTACTAAGCTCTGGTTTGTTCTTGCATAAATAAAGTGCAGATTGGTGTAGATTGGAACAGACAAATGAACAGACCTATTGATATACCCGACGTTTGGTTATATTCGTGTTACTTCGATAATATGAAACACGTGTTAATGTTATTAGAAAAGATTCTTATTTTAGGATTATCATTTGATTCTCGCCTTTTGAGTTCAGTAGGTTCAATACTTTAGTGAAGTGTTTATAGACTATTGAAATTTTTTTTTGTGACAATATCTTCATCTTATTTATGCACAATAATTAATAACTCAAATATTTTGTTCTAGATTCTAATCTAAGAATGAGTAAAAGATTTGAAAGTGGTGCTTGCAAACGCAAGAAAAAGAAGCTACAAGAGCATGAGGCAAAGAAGCTAACATTGATTACTGCTTACATGCATGTGCCAACTAGTACTACTCAATTGGAAGCAATGCAGCACATTGTATGTGAGGACATGGCCATTGCACCAACTCAAAATATGGAACTAACTCAAGACCAACTTACTGAACACGAATATACAAATGAGCCGCAAGAAAATAATATGAATATTCAGAATTTTTTTCAGACACCTAATGAGAAACACCATGTTCAAGATGTTGCAAACTTAGATAGTGATGTCAAATATATGTCTACTGTAACAGATGCTGGCTTGTGGACAAATTTATCGCAAAATGATGTATCATATTGGGTAGAGAAGGTCCCTTCTCAAGTTCAGTATCACTGTGGACCATTTTTAAATTCTAAGCGAGAATATAAGAATCAGTCCAGATTTTGTACAAAAGCAATTTTTTATTCAACAAAAGCCAATGGAGAAAAATATACCCTAGAATGGCTTGTGTACTCTCCCTCAAAAGTTTTGCTTTGTTTGTAAACTCTTTCCAAATATTGCATCTTCTGCAACAGCATTATCTTCTGAAGGGTTTAATGATTGGAAAAACCCTGCTATCATTCAAACTCATGAAAATTGAAAATCATATGAATGCTATGTTAACGCATCTAACAAGAGCAAAAGGAAAACTTTAACTTCAAAGCTAGAGGAAGAAATAAGAAAAGAGCAGCAATACTGGCTACATTATAGAAAGAGTTTTCACTGTAATTTGCACTCTTGCAGAGCAGGCTTACCATTTAGAGGAGACAATGAAAAGTTTGGAACTCCAAATAACGGCAATTACTTTGGTCTTCTAGAACTAGTAGCAAAATTTGATCCATTTTTAAGAGATCATATCGATCGATATGGAAATACTGGCTCAGGAAAACCTTCATATCTGTCTAAAACTATATGTGAGGAAATTATTCAACTTATGGCAAATAAAGTGAAAGACACAATTGTGGAAGTGAAAAGGCTGGCTATTTTAGCTTTTCAGTAGATTCCACTCGGACATATCTCATACTGATCAGTTGACCTTAATTATTAGATATGTGTCACCTGAAGACGGTTTGCCAACTGAGAGATTTTTAACTTTCCTTGAGCTAAACGATCACTCAGGGGAAAGCATAGCTGATTTAGTATTTAACTATATCACTACTGAACTTGAAATTGATTTCAGAAAATGCCGAGGACAGTCTTATGATAATGCAGCCAATATGGCTGGTAGATACAATGGTATGCAGCAAAAAATTATCGAAAAAACAAGTTTGCAAGATTTGTTCCATGCGCTGGTCACTCTTTAAATTTAGTAGGTCATTTAGCTGTTGATTGTTGCCTTGATGCTGTTAATTTTTTTGGTGTTGTGAACGAAGTTTATATATTTTTGGCGCCTTCCACAAAAAGATGGGCAGTTCTGAAATCACATTTGAAACCTCATTCTAAAGTGCCTAAATATTTATCAGACACTAGGTGGGAGGCACATGCAAAAGCTACAGAAGCTATTTTAGAAAATTACAATGATATCACCGATGCACTCAATTATTTACATTCAGATAATAATACAAAGGGTGATACTAGATTGAGGGCCAACAATCTTTTAGAGAAGATGGAACAATTTGAATTTGTGTTTATGCTCCATTTCTGGAATCGAATACTGAGACATTTTTCAAAAGTAAATAAAATTCTTCAAAGCCCTAATATTTTACTGAGTAGTTGTGCAGATTGGTACAGGTCACTTTTGGATATTTTACGTGGAATTAGGGAAGATTTTGATGCACTTGAGCAACAGGCAAAAAAATACTGAATATAGAACTGCCAGAAGGATAATAAGAAGTAAAAGGCAAGGGAATTAAATTTATCTGACCCTGATGCCTTAGACGAACTCTCTTCAAGAGATAAATTTAGGATTAAATCATTTATTCCTATATTAGATGCACTAGAATCAAATTTAGGAAGAAGAGCTTCTGTTTATGATGATGTAGTGAAAATATTTTCCTTTCTTGCCGATCTTACATTATCAAAGGTAGAACTTCAAAGAGGTGTTGAGCTGTTAATGCAAGAATACCCAGAAGACGTCAACCAAAATCTTACTGAAGAACTTTTTCATTTCCGCACATATGTGAGACAAACGCATAAGCCTTCAAAAAATTCCACATTGTCACATACAGACTTGTATCAAATAATATTCAAAGAAAATATTCAAGTGGCCTTCCCCAATGTGGAATCAATGTTACGGCTGTTTCTCAGTTTTATAGTCACTAATTGTAGTGGAGAAAGGTCATTTTCAAGACTTAAAAATATCAAAAATCAATTAAGAAGCACAATGACCCAGATGAGGTTGTCTTCATTGAGTATTTTGTGCATCGAAAATGAGACCTTCAGAAAAATAGATTTTGATGAACTTATAGAAGAATTCTGCGTGAAAAAGTTTAGAAAGAAATTCTTCTAATCTACTATTTCGTTTTAAATGTATACTTGGATTGAATCAGTTCTTAAATAAAATAACTATTAACATAAAATTTAATATGATATACAATTTGATATTTTCTTTTTTGTGATCTGGATTTTGTTTGAATAAAGTTCAATTTTTGGTTTAGTTTAAGACTTACAATTCATAATAATTCATACTTAAACTTTAAATGCGAATTATTATGAAATAAATTTATTTATTTATTTATTTTTATTTAACATTTGTTGACCAGGAATGTCCGACTAGGTTCCACAGAGCCTGTTTTCAGCGGAGGCCCGGGGAGAAATGCTCCAGATGCATGTCTTTGGAATGTGGGAGGAAACCGGAGTACCCGGAGGAAACCCACGCGAACACAGGGAGAACATGCAAACTCCACACAGAAGGCACCCCAGCCGAGAATCGAACCGGAGAACCTCTTGCTGTGAGGTATCTGAATTGAATTTGGTTTAATCTTCAATGTATTGAATATATTTAATTTAATTTGATAGAAAATATGATAATTTTTATTGCGTATTTTATTTTCGTAGTCAAAGATTTTCATTATTTGAATTTTGTTTCTTTGTAAATGTTGTGTGTTAAGATTGATTAGTTATTGTTACTAGTGCTATATATGGTGCTGAGAATAAATGTCCAAATAAGTGTTCTCGACTTTTTTTATTTATTATCCGTGCCACATTTTTTATAAAGGTTAGTACCAATCACAACATGTTTCATTTAACATATTGATATATATCACAGTAATGATGTATTTTATTATCTCTCATGTAATTTACAAACTTAAAAATGGGAGGTGAAAGGGCCTCATAAGTGGAATAGCCTAGGGCCTCTTTTCATCTAAATCCGGCCCTGCCTGTGTGTGTACAATTCTAAGGGTTTCACAGTGATACAATATATATTGTGTGTCTGGGGTACTTTCCCCTGTGTACTACTTGTATATCTAGCCCAACAGCCATGCCATGTCAGTCTTTCAGATGATGACAAATATTACCACCATACATTTACAATGGCTTACTGCTAGCAAGAGTTATAATGGTGGGGACTGTCCTTGGCACTGCAGTTGTGAAGGCTTGTACCTGTCATCAGCAGTAGTGGGCAATGGCCACCAGGTCTTACCTCAACATGCATACATACTGACCACTCTCACAGAATATGAAACACACACCATCCTGACACACAGACCTGCATATTGTGAAATGCTACAACCTATCTTGCTACCTTGGCCACCTCTGGGCATCTCTGCTCCACTCGAATTATACCTACTCATATATGTTACTACATTTCTACACAGGATTGGGGGGCACACCTGACCGTTACTATATTTCTACACTGGATTGGGGGAATGTGCACACCTGTCTGTTTCTACATGTCTACATATGAGTGGGGGGGGGGGGCACACTGACTGTTACTACATTTCTACATAGGATTGTGGGGAGACACGCTTGACTGTTTCTACATGTATACACAGGATTGGGGGAGCACACCTGACTGTTACTACATTTCTATGCTGGATTGGGGTATGGCCACACCTGACTGTTTATACATGTCTACATGGGAGTGGGGGGGCACACCTGACTGTTATAACATTGCTATGTAGTATGGGGGGGCACAAGTGACACTTGTACACATTTGCTATGACTGTACTGGTATGTCATGTACTCCATTTCATTCTGTATTGCTAACTATCATGCTGTCCAGTGTACTACTGATCATGGCTTTGGTTGCCCTGCATATTACTGTCTGACATCCTACCCTTCAGAACTAACATCCCACTGCCTGCCCTGCTGTGGCCTGTCTGTGTAGGCCTGGGGGTGGGATTAACCATAGCCATCATTCTGGGGCCATGGCTCAGGCCCTGTTTGGGTTTGTGTCCACCTGTCCTGCTGGCTGTGACTGTTGCTAGGTATGTGAACCATCCTGACTGGCATGTGTGGGTCATATGGATACACATTTTGCTCAGCACATTTCCTGCAGTGGTGTTTGTCACCCTGTGTAGTACTGGCTACTTTGGTGACTCCAGTATGTATTACACATGTCAGGGTGCCACTATTGGTGTCTACTGTGTGCTGCCATAGCATTCAGCCACCCATTTCACTTACATGCTCACATCCATACCATAGCTGCAGGTGACAACACATTCTACTCCATTTGGCAATTGGTAGGTTGATTGACTTACCTTGTGGGTGTGCCAGACTTGTGGATAGTGCTGGAGGGCTGCCTATGTCGGATGCACATAGTACACTCCCTATACATGGTTGAGCACAGTTGGTGTCATGTTTGGCATCCCTTTTAATGTATGTGCGAGTCAGAGAGAGGTGTCATTCCCTGAGACCCTACTGTCTCAGTGCATGTGCTATGTGTTGCCTCTTTGCCAAGGCCAGGGCATACTGGGCACACCTCCTTCTCCCTATTGGGTACATGTAGCTGGTGAATACTGCAAGGCTCCACTGGATGTGTCCAGACACCGGAACTGTGACCTGAGCATCCCAAATACATGCTCTCTTATATGTCTGGCTGGTGCGTGTGCCTCATTATGGAGTTCTAGTTTAGGTGTGTGTGCATTTCTGAAGGGTGTCGTCAGCCACGGTTCCAGTGTGTACCCAGCATCCCCCACTAGGTGACCATAGGGGATATCCCATTGGCAAATATCTGGTACAGCTGCATCAGATGCCATATGTGGGAATCATCATAGCTTCCAGGGCAACCAGCACACACACATTCATTATAATGCCCTGGGCATCACATATGACCTGGCAGTTGAGGGAAATGATGCCCCTGCAGTTGATGTAGGCCCTACCCTGCTCACTGGGTGGTAATTTGATGCATATGTGCATGCAGTCTATAGCACCCACTACCCCAGGGTATTCTGCTATTTGGTGGAAGAGACGCATAGTTCAGGTCAACACCTCACGGGTGTTGAGGAAATATACATGCTCACTGTCATGTGCTGACATGGCATCCAGGAACTGGTGGAATACTCTAGATGCTGATTCCTGTGAGATTCCCATGACATCCCCAGTTGTGTTTTGGGAGATACCTGTGGCTTGTATACCTAGGTCTACACATACCTTCGTATCCACTGGGATAGGTTCCCCTCGGTCAGTTTGGAGTGTCAGGTATGGTCTCCACAGCTCAACTACTTGCTGTAGGAGGTCTCTCTCCACCTTATAGCACTCCACTATCTCCAGCTCATGTAGCCCCTGGTAGGTTACCCTGGGTCTATACATTCTTCTCTGTCTCCTCACTGTGAGTTGTTCAGCAGCATGCACATCCTCACCACCCTCAGCCTCTTGCACATGTTGTTCTATGTTGCCTGCTGCAGCCCTTCTCATTTTGTAGGTTTGTTTGTTAAAATTTCCCCACTTATATACACCGATGGTGTAGAGTGTGGGAAAAAAACAGTGGGGAAGGTGTTTGCTTAGCTTATAGTAGTGTTGTGGGCTGGGCTGCTGCCTATGCAATTGGCTGCTTCTGATAAATTTCACCTGCCAGATATGCTAGTTCTCCTTGATTACTTTCCTCCTGCTGTTTTCCCTTCCCATTGCTCTTTTGCTTGGGCCCGGGGCCATGCCACACAAACAGAATACTCAGATGTGCACACTGCTGCTGTTTCCTGGTTTAACTTCTTTTTTCTTCCTGTAAAACCCAGTGCGTGGCGTGCACACCCGCTTCACTTTGCAAAGTGTGCTAGGCAGGTTTAGACACACCCCTTAGCTTAGCTGTTCTAAGCTAGGAGCATACCCAAGCCACATGGCTCCAATCTGCATACAGTATGCCTGACACACCCACCCATGATGTCACCTACCTCCTAGTCTTGCACTCAGCTATTCATACTCTTACATTGTTGGCACCTGCCTCACATGCTGGGGAAAATTGGGATTCATTTTTCTTCCCCTCATTTGCATAGGATTGCCTGCTAATGCATAGTCACATGTGTCACACTGTGCCTCCCCCCTTAGCAACCACTATTCACTGGCTAGGTTGTCTCTTGCCTGCCATTGACTTGCATGGCAGAATACTGATTTTAGTTAGACTGCGTTTTTTAGGTTTATTTTCTTATTTTACCAACGATCCAGTTTGTGTGCCGCTGCCCTGTTCTTAAACAGCCGTGATCGGCGGAAGTAAAATAAAAGTTGCATTTTGTACATTTTGCATTGTTTGCAATGCCAATGGCCTTATACTTGGCCATTGGCATGCTTCCTCAATGATATGCAGCCTTTATTTGGTGCTGTCATGTCTCTGTTTTGGTTTTGCAGAACTGTACTCGGTTACTAACCGAGTACATTTCTACAAATTACGCTGGCCCTGCGTGGCCTGATTCCAGCTTCCTGGATAGCAGATTTACTTCATTTGCATGGTTTTCACCTGCTAATGGGGTAATTTGCATACGGGGGCTGGGAACATGCAGGACTAGTGCAAGAACGTTCATGTACGTCAAACAGACACGTACGTGGATTGCTCGGCCGCCATATTGCCAACATTACCTCTTACACTAATCATGCACACCTTGCAAGCTTTTGTGAATCTGGGGGACTGTTTTTCACTGCTTAACATGCAGGGAAAGATTATTCCAGAAGTTTGGGAAGTGCTGGGTTGCAAACCTGACCATTTACCATGTTCTGTTCATCTGCTGGGGAAGATTTAGGTCCCTGGTTCTTGTTCTAGTATTAATGTACATATTAGAATTGTGGAGAAACAGGAGGTCTGGGACAATTGGTTTTCAATGGAAGTGTAAGCAACACTGATGCATTCAATAAAGATGTTTAAACAAATAGAGCACTCCATTCCACTGATGTAATACACATGGGTTTCCTTCAGCTGATTGATATGACTCTACTTATTTCACAGTAGGAAAGTCATTATCCACTTATTCCTACCCTAAATTCTCTATGTGGGAGAGATTATGTGGGTGCAAAGTGCCAAAGAACTAACCAAAAAGATTTTTGCATTCCCCTAGCTTTACATAGCAGATGACCAAACATCAACTTATCATAACACCTTCAATTATTCTTCCTTTGTGGAAGTTCTACAGTTTGATGTAGGAAGGTAGGCTGTCCAAGAGGATCCAGTTAAGGTGCCAGAAGATGTGGGATCTGGACAAGGAGAAATATTGTATATCTAATACAAATTATATTAATATTAAACCGATTCAATATGTCTATCTGTACCAGGGCCAGTGCATCAGTGTTAATGCATAAGTGAGGACTCAAGTACACGTCCTTAGTGTTTCTCATTCTAAAAAAGACATAATATTTCATTGATAAAATCCAAATGCAGGCAAAGGTACACAAAGCAAATCCAATAAACCACGAAAAAGGTGCACTGAAAGTGAACCAATAAAGCCACGGATGGAGGCAACCAGTATATGTAACGTTTTATTGAAGAAAAAATAATAAATCACGCTAAAAACACTCCATTAATGCAATTAAAAATCTGTTTTTATTTCATCACACTTCATCAGATGTGCACATCCAAAATTTGCAATGGTTTGTTTTATTTTTTTAATTGAAGGTATACTGATATCAGAATGCAATGTGTGATGTCAATAAAAAAATATAAGAAAGTATAATGCCACCCCTTACGCAGTGGATTCTCTCTGTTCAAAGTGAGTTTGCCTTGTTATGCATATGCTCATTTGTTAGACATTAACAGCAAGAGACAATGTGGCAGTTAGCCTGGTGACCTAACATATAATGGATCAATGATTTGTTTTCTGACAGAATCCCTGAAATCAACAACCCATCACCACAGGCATATGTCGGTCTAAAATTAGTTGTACATATTTCCAAAAATGAAACAAGTGTAACAAGTGTAAAACCACAGAATCCAAGTAACAGACACCAATCCACGTAGCTCGAACAGATGTATAAATCACTGGAGTATAGCGACAAAAATATTTTATTTATTCCAACCAACCGCAACAATGACAATGTAGGCAACCTGGTTAAGCGCTTTCATCTGATGATAACAGACTTCCTCAGAACCAGTTAATTCCAAGTAATTCACTCAATTTATACCATAATTTGGTGCCAAAAACAATTTACATACCAAACTGGTAATGAAGGAATCCCATATTCGGATACCTATATTAGTCAAGGAGCAGTTGGATTTTCTTCAAAATTATATAGGAAACCCACATTCTCTAATGATTACATTCAATTCGCTAGTTGTCATCCACCACACATATTCAAAAATGTTGTAAAGGGGCAGTGTATTTGAGCAGCATGGATGTTGTCCACTAGGGAAATAATGGTGAATGAACTAAGTCATATTCATAAAATGTTTATAGATCGAGAATACCCAAAAAGGCTACTAGATGATGTGGTTGAATATGTTAAGCATCAATGAGGTATAAAATATCCCCCACTTTTAGGGAAAGTTAGGTCTAACAATAATGAAGTGGATAAATTTGAGAATAGGGAGGTCTGTGTAATTCTGTTCAACGCATATACTAACTTGGTAAAAGAGATTTTACGCAAACATTGGGAGTTACTTACCAGTACTGAGGTGATTGGTCCGATAGTTGGGAATAATCCGGTGTGTGTGTTGAAAACTTCAAAAAATTTAAAGAAAATATTAGAAAGTGGAGCACACAAAACAATATCGATAATAATAAAAGGGGCACTGGCAAATGTGGTACATGTGGACAGTGCAAATATATAAATGAGAACAAGATCATTTATTTATATAACAGTATCAAAAGTAAGTGTAGATGTAAAGTAGGGAATTGCAACACACAGAGGGTTGTGTATCTTGCTACATGTACCTGTTGTTCAGTATATTATGTAGGTAAGACCGAAAGAAGGTTAAAAACCCGTATCTATGAACACACATACAAAATAGATAAGGGTGACACAAAAAATGCCCTTAGTAAACATGTGATTGACAAGGGGAAAAAACACATGTTTAGGTTTGCTATTATTGACAAAGTTGAGATGTCAGCGGAAATTGGAAAGCATACCTTAGTTTACTGGAAAGTAAGTGGCAGATCATTCTTGACGCCACAACTTATCCGGGAATAAATGAATATATCAGTTTAAAACCATTTTTAATAATGAACTAAGATTAAGAAGTCTATTTGATAGAATTTTAGTATTTGTTCTGTATACAGCCTCTACAATCAACTTTTATAATTTACATCTTACACAATGTATCCAATTATGCACTTTATTTATAGATTTTAGTACATATTTTTAGATATAGGTATAGACACTATATACATTTTTATGCATTGATTGATTTAATGTAGTAGGTATTCAGGGTATATATATATACATATATACATATATACATGTAGGTACGCATGATTTTTATACCATTATTTAAGTATTATACCAGTTCTGTATATACTTTTAAACCCTTCAATATATATATACATGTTTTATACATTTGTAGATAATAATATCTGTACTAGTTATGGTTTATTTATTTTTCATGAATTTATCACAACAAAATTCATTGATTATATGTTTTTGGCGCCAAATTATGGTATAAATTGAGTGAATTACTTGGAATTAACTGGTTCTGAGGAAGTCTGTTATCATCAGATGAAAGCGCTTAACCAGGTTGCCTACATTGTCATTGTTGCGGTTGGTTGGAATAAATAAAATATTTTTGTCGCTATACTCCAGTGATTTATACATCTATTCGAGCTACGTGGATTGGTGTCTGTTACTTGGATTCTGTATATTTCCAAAAATGTTCTTATAGTCCTTCCTTTCTTCTGCAGTAGTGAATATGTTCTGACTAGTGGTACTTGACAATATTGTGACCATAATCCATATTTAGTCTTAATAATTAGAGCAACTTCTGTTTTATGCATTATGTTACATATGATAACTTATGTACTTAGTTAACGTGGCACCAAAGTTATGGCAACCATTATCAGTTATCAATGAGTGGCAATAATCAGCAGTGATGTATAATAATAATGAGTTCATTGTGAAGCATATGATAAATCAAGTGCTCCTTTTGCTGCAATGTCACCAGTGGATAATGAAATATGAAAACTACATTTTTTATGGCTGTCTTTTATGGTCACTTTGTCTTCTAATGTGTACAAAACTAAGTATAAACTTGGAGAGTTATGCATTTCACATCATATACCCCACAGTAGGCTTGATTCATTGTACATTTGTTGCTGGATATAATAACTGCATGTGGATTGTGGAAGTCAAAATGGTTGATTCTGGGTGTGGTTTGATAAATGGGATGGGGTTACCACCAGGAAAGGGTATGGTTGGATCATACATAGGGTGGCACTTGCTGATCAGAAAGTAGCACAATGGAAAGGTGGCAACCCCAGAGTATAATGGTTCTTAAGATAATGTGGGAGCAGTAATGACTTGAAGGCATTAAAGGAATTATTAGACATTGTTTTATACGATGAAGCATTTGCCTTTGTTAAAGAAATATATGATCACATTAAAGGTGTAACTATGTGGGGAGTGGTGGTCCTCAGCTATGCAAATGCTTATTATGGGACAAGGAGGAGACAGAATTTGTCTATGACTCATAATACTGGATAGTTATATTACATTAATGTAGATTTATTGACATATTCATTTTATTAAAATGAATTCAGTATAGAGTAAAACAAATTCTGAAATGTACATTAGTAATTTCAATATGGTATTATGAAATGAGCATAAGAAATTATTAACTTCCTGGAAATTACTCTTTACAAAGAACATGCCAAGCTACAGGCTGGTATATATAATACTTTTTAAAAAGAAAACACATAATTACATTTATTAAGCCTATATTCCAAGTTTATTAAGCATAATTTAACAAAACTGCAACTATTTAGGGTCTGTCGCTAAGTAAAAACAACAATATGTTGAGCAAAGTCTTTGAAGGTATTACGAATAAACTCATGAAGAGGGGATATAAAGCTTCTGTGCTGGAATTCCAAAGAATTGTGCAAAATTGTAAATAGTGCTAAAAAGGGTATAAACGCTACTTCCACTATTGTGATTTTTTTTAACATGGAACATAGCCAAGTACTTTAATCAGCATATCAGCGTCTATAGTCTGACAAGCCATAATGCAGGTATGGTGAAAATGCATGCAAAGAATGCACAACACACTAAATAAATGAAGGTCTTATTTCATCACCACCATGAAAAGAGGAGTATGTACAAAAAGTACAGTCACTGTATGTATACATATAGCAGATAGATAAATCTCCAACAGATAAAAGATTAAAAAAATGCAAGGATCATAGGAATTATTTATTCACAATGGATAATAGATATGCAGACTTGTATGATGTGTATGTGTGTGTGCATGTTTGTGTGTGTGTATATATATATATATATATATATATATATATATATATATATATATATATATGGGTCTACTTCATTTCACCTAACTTCCAATTCACTGACTCCCATTTGACTGAGACCAAATGACTGAAATTTCATTTGACTGACACTTCATTTCACTGACAGTTCATTTGACTGACAAGTATTATTAGCAAGAAAATGGAATATGCCCCCTTCCCCACAGTAGTGCGACCCTGGAGTTAGAATATATAGTTAGGGGGGTGTGGGGGGCATGGCCCCCCACAACGAGGGGTGTGGGGGGCAAAGCCCCCCACTTACTTTTCTTTTACTAAGCAATATTATATCAAAACTTGACAATATCATATGAAATGAAGTGCTCGCCACACCCCCAACTATATATTCTAACTCCAGGGTCGCACTACAGTGGGAAAGGGGGCATATTCCATTTTCTTGCTAATAATACTTGTCAGTCAAATGAACTGTCAGTGAAATGAAGTGTCAGTCAAATGAAATTTCATGAAATGGGGTCAGTGAAATGAAAGTCAGTGAATTGGAAGTTAGGTGAAATGAAGTAGACCCATATATATATATATATATATATATATATATATATATATATATATATATACATACGGGAAAACTTTATAATCCCGAAATTCTGAAATACAGAATTTCAGAATCCAGAGATTATAAAGTCAAAAGCTCAAAACTTTGAAACCCCAGAAGTGTGAATTCCAAAATCCTGAAGTATGGAGATTTTGAAGTAGTGCTTCTAGTGTTGCACTATATGAAGGGATAGCTGGATGGTCAGGTAAGTATTTATGTTTAAGGGTTTTGGTTAGGGGCTTTAGTATGTGTCAGTGTGTTTGATTACTGTGATCTGTGTGTGCGAGGGGAATGTAGCTTGTATGGTGGTGTTTTTGTGTGTTTGTCTGTGTAGTGTAACCTTGGAATTAGTATATTTAAGTAGAGGGGTACAGGGGGGCTTGCCCCCCTGCTTGTATGTAGACAAAGTCTGAGTGTTTGTGTGTTGGGGGAAGGTGTGTGTATATGTGTGAGTGGTGTATGGTTAGTGTACTGTTCACAATTTTAAAATTCGCACTTCTGAGGTTTCAGGATTGTAAGGTTTCGGCTTTATGATCTCAAAATTCTGAAATTCGATATTTCAGGATTTCAGGATTATAAAGTGAACTATATATATATATATATATATATATATATATATATATATATATATATAAAAATATTTATATATATATATATAAACTCCACAAATAATCCCAGCACTCGAAATGAATCACAAGGTCAGCATTAAGTAGAGAGTAGTTTATTAGGACATCCACAGCCCCATAACACAAACCGGTGGCCGGTTTCGCTCACAGCGTCCTCAGTGTGCAGTCAAAAAATAGAAAGGCAGTTCTAAATATACGCACAATGCGTAAAATATGCGTCACTCATTAAAGACACAGTGCCTGAATAGTAACCATAAAACCCGAGCTCATAATAGCTACGGATTAAAATTATTTATACATGTGTGTAAAATAGAAATAAACAAAATAGTGAATGCTTTGAATATATCTCTCAAGCACAATACTATATTGAACAATAAAATATTGTTCTTTAATAATGACACGGAGCCAGAAAGTGTACCAGAGGTTCCCTCACCTTTGTCTAAAAGATTCAAAGCCCCTTTAGAAGGGCAGGGCGCAAACATCGAGGGGGCAGAAGATGTTATATTGAAAGCTTTCAAGGAGCAAATGTTACAACACAAAGTGTAGATGGACTATCCAGTGGACAGTTGAATAATGATATTGATAACTTGGTCATTAATTTAACTGACCTGGAGTTTTCCTCCAGTGAAATCAGTGTGCTTAATAAAGGCCTAGGATTCATTCCTTCTTTTTTTGTGTATACAGCCCGAGCACCATTTGGTTCCGTGCATCACTTCTGTGTTTGGTTTGTCGTTCACGGAGTGCTGGAACTACTCTTTTTGTGGATTATTCTACTTCAAGGGCCTGTGAATTCCATTTTCATTGTGGAGGGCCTTGATCGAATAAGTGTCCTGTTTTGTGAATACATACGGGTCTACATTTGGTCGATATTGATTTATTGGTCAGCTTAAGTGTAAGAGGGTAATATTTTTCTTACTACGGCCTTGAAGTTATGGTGAAAGGTACTGATTTTTTGAGTTACATTAAAAGTTTGTCTTCTGATAAAGACGACAGTGCTTGTTTTACTAGTGTAATGGAAAGAAACGCCAGCGGGTTAGCTACACGCTACAAACCCACGGAAGCAGCAGATTGTTTCAATGGTTTATTAGAGGCATCTAAACGTGTCAGGGCTAATGTCTGGCATTGCAAATTATTAAAGGCGTACTTAGTTGCTAAAATTGCACCGAGGGGCTTAAGGGTGTATGTGGAACCGGGTTTGGGCAACATGGATGAGAACTTTATGGCGAAATGGAGGAGCATACAAGCAACTGCTTCAAGCATGTTTTTGGAACTGTTGGTTGAACACTATGAGTCACAGCTGCCTAAGTTGTTGTCCAAACTTGATGAATGTTATGAAAGTACGCAAAAATTTGTGAATGCCTCTGAATATGAGAATCTTTATATTAAATTTATTAATGATTCAGAGAAATATGATAAAGAACTTTCTAAGCGGAAACTACAAAAATATCAACGTGATGTAAATGACTTTAAGCAATGTACCATGTATACTTGGAAGAAAACTAAAAAGGGTGTTCATTTCAATGAAGATAAGCTAACTCCCAGGCCCAAAAGAAAGAGGGTGAAGTCTATTTTAAGGCAGCATGATGATACAACAAGCGCCTCTGATTTTTCTTCTAGTGTGTCTAATACTGACACGGAGCCAGAAAGTGTACCAGAGGTTCCCTCACCTTTGTCTAAAAGATTCAAAGCCCCTTTAGAAGGGCAGGGCGCAAACATCGAGGGGGCAGAAGATGTTATATTGAAAGCTTTCAAGGAGCAAATGTTACAACACAAAGTGTAGATGGACTATCCAGTGGACAGTTGAATAATGATATTGATAACTTGGTCATTAATTTAACTGACCTGGAGTTTTCCTCCAGTGAAATCAGTGTGCTTAATAAAGGCCTAGGATTCATTCCTTCTTTTTTTGTATCTCATTTTGATGTCATTAATGATGTAAAATGCTTCTGCAGAAAACTTAATTTGAAACATTTTTTTTCAGATCCTGAGCATGTGACCCAATACGAGAACAGAACTGGATTCAAATTTAAGAAATCACAGTTCATGCCACCTTATCATAGTACAGTTAAACTGTTTGAACAATTGGTAATTAAAGACTTACATCTATATGAGTCTGAGATTTTTTCAAAAAAACAGCATAACTTGACTAGGGAAGAAAGTAAAGCCCTAATTAACCTTAAGAATAATAACAACATAGTGATAGTTGGGGCCGATAAGGGTGGGGCAGTAGTCATATGGGATAGAAAACATTATTTAGCAGAAGCATACAAACAACTGTCCAATACTGAATACTATACTAGTCTTGATTCTGATCCTATTTTACAACATAAACAGGTTATTGATGAATATTTAAAGCTAAGTTGTGAACGTCAGTTTATTACACCACAGTTGTTAAAAGAACTACAAGTAGATTGTCCAGTTTTACAATATTTTTATATATTGCCTAAGGTGCACAAAGATCTTTTGAATCCCCCAGGACGTCCGATAGTAGCAGGGAGAGGATCATTGACTGAACCGCTCTCTGAATACTTGGAATTCAAATTGAAGAAATTGTTGTCCTATGTAAGAGCTCGTATTAGGGACACACAACAATTTCTGGCATTAATAGATGATATCCAAGTGGACAGAGATCAATTTTTGGGAACACTAGATGTCCAATCCCTCTATACATCTATACCACATACGGGAGGAATTGAGGCAATTAAATATTGGATGAACTACTCAGGTGTCTTCTCCAGTGAAGAGCAAGAATTTCTGATTAATATTCTTGGGTTAATGCTTGAACACAATGCCTTTACATTTAATCAACAGTGGTATTTACAGGTTAAGGGTACAGCGATGGGGGCTACTTTTGCCCCCACCTATGCTGACCTGTTCATGGGATATTTTGAAATACAGTATATTTATACTATACCCCCAATGTTCAAGCCATACTTAATTATGTGGAGAAGATACCTTGATGATTGTTGGGTAGTGTGGGGGGGGGGTCCAGGGAGCTTTGGCAGACCTTTATACTATATCTGAATTCTAATGTTTATGGTTTAAAATTTACAGGCAATATTAACTTGCATGAAGTAGAATTCTTGGATGTTCTAGTGGGCAAGGAGAATGATGGTTCTCTCTATACTGATTTATACAGAAAACCTTTCTCCAAAAATGCCCTGTTACATGCCAATAGCTGTCATCCCCCCCACACTATCTTAAACATATCTGGGTCACAGTTTCAACGAGTCAGAAAGATTTGTTCTTCTGATGAACGGTATCACAACAAAGCTTTGGATTTAGAATCCAGATTTCTGTATAGGGGTTACCATAGGAATATAATCAGTAGGGCCAATAATGATGCTTGTTCTATAGATAGGGACTCCCTATTGATTGATAGGGCATGTAAATGTGATGGTCCTTATACTAGGTTTATTACAACCTATGGAACTAATACATTTTCTATTAAAAATGTATTAATGAAGCACTGGCACATTTTGGAATCTGATGCGTTTTTTAGTAAACACATTGACAGTGTTTGTCATTTTGGATACAAAAGGGGCAAGAACCTAGGCCAATATTTTTCTAAATTTAAAAAAGATCATCTATTCAACACTGATTCATTGGGTATTATGGGGAGTACATTTTGTGGTACATGTAGACAATGTAAAGTCATGGCAAAAACAAAATCTTTCACATCAGTCAATACAAAAAAGGTATTCGACATACGATGCCTTATTACATGCAACAGCACTTGGGTAATATATATGGCTGTCTGCCAGTGTGGAGCTTTTTATGTAGGGCAAACTTCTTGTGCGTTGAAGCAAAGGATTTGCTTACATATCAGTGACATTAAGTGTCAACGCACAAGAAGTGCCCTATATAAACATAAATTAGTTCATCCTACATCACACTTTATATTTATAGGTTTGGATAAAGTTGTGGCACCTAACCTAGGGGACAGTCAAAAACACCGAATGCTAACAAATAAGGAGCGCCGTTGGATTATCAATCTGGGGGCCATGTTTAAACCAGGGTTAAATGACCACTGGTAATAATTGTGGTTTTTGAAATATTAGATGTTCTTAGTAAAAACTTTTGCATATTTCCAATCATATATAGGCCATTGGGGTTTATCAACTTTGTTGCACTTTTGCTATCAGATGGTGGGTTCCATTAGGGCATTATTGGTATGAATGTGAGTGTATCAATTGGATATACTGATATTCTTATTATTTATTTTTGCATCTTTTAATGCATTTGTTCTAAGTTAGCGTGGTTGCTTGTAAGGTGCTTTATATTGGCCTGTTCTTTTTTGAATGGAATAGGTGCGTTTATGTATCCACATGTTTGTATGTTTTTGGGTGAAAGTTAGGCTATCTCATCATGCATTATAGCAATTATTAAAGAACAATATTTTATTGTTCAATATAGTATTGTGCTTGAGAGATATATTCAAAGCATTCACTTTTTTGTTTATTTCTATTTTACACACATGTATAAATAATTTTAATCCGTAGCTATTATGAGCTCGGGTTTTATGGTTACTATTCAGGCACTGTGTCTTTAATGAGTGACGCATATTTTACGCATTGTGCGTATATTTAGAACTGCCTTTCTATTTTTTGACTGCACACTGAGGACGCTGTGAGCGAAACCGGCCACCGGTTTGTGTTATGGGGCTGTGGATGTCCTAATAAACTACTCTCTACTTAATGCTGACCTTGTGATTCATTTCGAGTGCTGGGATTATTTGTGGAGTTTGTGTATACAGCCCGAGCACCATTTGGTTCCGTGCATCACTTCTGTGTTTGGTTTATATATATATATATATATATATATATATATATATATATATATATATATATATATAGATATAAATATAGAAATTGAAACCATGTACCAATGCTCCTGACAATATCCCTTCTTACTTTCTCAG
Source organism: Protopterus annectens (assembly GCF_019279795.1). Classification (NCBI taxonomy): domain Eukaryota; kingdom Metazoa; phylum Chordata; order Ceratodontiformes; family Protopteridae; genus Protopterus; species Protopterus annectens. The sequence continues at coordinate 1,789,844,027 of NC_056735.1, read as the reverse complement.
TATAGCAGCTGAAACTCTTGCCTACCCTATTAGCATCTTAATTAACCGCTCCCTACAAGAATGCACAGTTCCCCAAATCTGGAAACAAGCCTTTATTATACCTCTACACAAAGGTGGCAACAATAATAACATTACTAATTTCCATCCCATAGCCATCCTGTCCCCCATTTCAAAACTCCTAGAAAAATGTGTCCATCTTCAACTCCTTCCTCACCTCCTAGACAACCATCTTATAACTCCCACACAGCACGGTTTCAGACCTAATCACAGCACTGTGACTGCCCTCCTCTCCTCCTTGAATTTGTAAATAAAGCCCGTGACTCTGGACAAATTGTTTCCACCTTACTTCTTGACCTCTCCAAAGCCTTCGATACTATCTCACACAGCCTGCTCTTAACTAAACTCTCCAAACTTTACCTATCTTCCACCTCTTTGAACTGGTTCTCTAGTTATCTATCTAACAGAAACCAAGCTGTAAAATGGAAAAAAGCCACTTCCTCTTTCCTTAGTACCCCTACAGGAGTTCCACAAGGCTCGATACTTGGTCCTCTTCTCTTCAATATTTTTATTAACGACTTCCACAAATCAATCCCTTTCTCTAGTATCATCCAATATGCAGATGATTCAACTATCATCTGTTCTGCCTCTTCTATCACTACACTACAAAAACTTACTCAAGATGCCTTCTCTTCCACAGAGCAATGGATGCTAATTAATCATCTAGCTCTCAATGCTACCAAGACCAAACTAATGTTATTTACTCTTTCTAGAGTCACTCCTCCCGACCTGAATACATTCTTAATTACTAGTCAAAACAACTCACCTCTTGAAATAGTGTCAGAGACCAAACTACTTGGGGTCTAAATCGACAACCAACTTAAATTTAATTCCCACCTGCAAATAAACATCAAAAACGAATCAAAAACTTGGCATGCTTTATAGACAGAATGCCTACCTCACATCTGCCACTAAAATCACTCTCTCTACTTCCTTCCTTATCCCCTCCCTTCTCTATGGCACCCACTACTAACTAATCTTCAGTCCTTGTTAAAAAAACAGCTTACCTCCTGCTACAACAAAATTGCAAAATTCGCCACCAGCCATAACTCCTCCACTCACCACTGTTTATCTCTCCATAAACTAAAATGGCTAAAACTTCCCAACCAACTAGCTTACACTCAACTAACTCTAGCCCATAAGCTTATTCTAAACCCCTCCCTCTGTCCCTCCCTTTCCTCTGCCTTTAAAATGCACCTACCTAACAGAGTTCTAAGGTCAAATAATCAAAATCTACTAGAAGTGCACAAACCTACTCAACCCCCAGGCAAAAGCCTTCTGTCCTTCAGCCTCGCTCGCCTCTGGAACTCCCTACCCCTACTCATCCGCACCACCTCTAACCACTCTACCTTCAAAAAGTCTCTTTTCTTACATCTAGCATCACAGTGGGAATGCTCTTGCTCCCACCCTACATAACTAACTCTACTTAAAGTCCTTCCAATATCACATCCTACTTTATGTAGCTACTATGTTTGTTCTCTAATCTGTATTAATGTTTACATTTGTTCTATTACTAGTATTTTTCTTCTCAATGTATTAACTGTTATGACTGCTACTGTATATTTAATAAGTTTTCACTTGTATCCTGTCTACGTAGTATTAATAACTCTCTGTACCTACATTTTCTCTGTCAAATGTTGAATGTACATTTTGTTTTTGGAGCTTTTCTCTCCAGGACTCCATTGAAAATGGGTTCTTTATGGCCCAATGGACTATCCTGGTAAACCAACTGCAATAAATAAATAAATAAATAAATAAATATATATATATATATATATATATATATATATATATATATATATATATATATATATATATACATACATATGCAGACATTACGCTGTACAACTCAAAACATTAAAACCATGCATATCTATTAGTATAATTGTTTTGTCTGAGTAGAATATATTGAATATTAAAACTGCCAGTACCAGAATTCTCTAATTTAGTGTACTTCAGCACTGGTTCTCAGTCTGGAGTAAAAAGGTGAAGCTTAGGGAGTTAGAAAGTATTCAGCATCACAGACTATATAAAAAACAACTGGACATTTCTGAAATAAGTCTGAAAAGTTTCTGAGTGGGATTTGAAACTGTGTAATCTGGTGGATCTTGGATTTGGAGCTTTGTAACCTAGTGGATCTTTGAGTTGGAATTGTGTATCCTGCTGTATCTTGGTAGCTCATCCTATAAACTAAAAAACAAACAAAAAAAAAACACAACAAAATCTAGGAAAGACAGACATTCATCCAGAAATTCAAAGGAATGACACATCACTACAAATGTTGCAAAATCAGTGAAGAAGTGAAAACAATGCATGATAATTATAATGGGGGGATTGGTCAAGCAGCAAAATTAGTATGTTGGCTAATCCAGTTCACTCAGGATGTGAAGATATGATGAAGGTACTGAGATAATAGGGCAATTCTGTTCATAAATAAAAAGATAAGATAAGCAAGGAATTAAAAATAAGAAAATGACATTATTATATTTCAAAACTCCATTCTTATATATACAAAATATAAAAAAATATGTACATGGCAATAAGATACAGAGATCTGTGACTATAGCCCCAAGCAAACAAACATTATCAACACTCTTCTTTTTTCACCATACTTAAACCCAGAAAAGTACTGTCTGCTCCAAAAAAGGATACATTACAATATAAAAGAAGAGTCTCCAGATAAAAAAATAGACAAAAGTAGGTTTGTTTAACCAATGGGGCTAATACATTTAAAGTTAAAAATGTTATACAGAAGGCAGCTATTGTGAATGACAGATTTTTCTGAAGGAAGGGTTAGTGAAAGATACAGGTTTAGTTATAAAAAGGACAGAGCTTTAAAACAGCACTTTTATGAGTTAAATATTGTCAAAAAAGAGAAGTGTTGATACTGTTTAATGGGTTGTTGCCCTTGCAGAAATTGTACAATAACTAAATGTCATATTTTAGACCTTAAAGACAAACAATGGATAGCTACACTGGGTGCTCTGTTAAAATGAGGGCTAAATGAAGATTTTTAAAAATTTTTATTTGGCTTTCATTACAATGAATAAACAAATTAATTAACCTATGTGAATGCTTTCTATAAACTGTATTTACATATAAATAAATAAAGATACTGCAGTGGTGGTGCTGCAGTAACATTGTCGCCTCACAGTAAGATGTTCTCCTGTTCGATTCTCAGCTAAAGCATCTTCTGTGTGGAGACATGCATGAATGGGTGTACCTTTGTTGAAGGTTGTGCATCAGGCCTTGCAAGTCGGTATGTAAAAATCTACTGCCAATCATTAGCGGACCAGAGTTCCGCTGTGGTGACCCCTAACCGGGAAAGGCCGAAAGTTACAACATTCATAATTGGTACCTTATTAAAGAGTTATTAAGATATTTATGAAATATCTTAATAACTCTTTAATAAGGTACCAGTTATGAATGTATTTATTTCTTTATATGTGAATACAGTTTATAGAAATTATTCACATATGGTATAAGTATTTATCATGGTAGGAAAGTAAAAGGGAGCTATTTGTTGATTTATTTGGTCAGTCTTTAAGCTATTCAAAGTTATTTGCTTTTTATATATATATATTTATATTTATTTACATTTGATTATATATGGTGATAAATATGATAGGATATAACAGGATTTTATAAATGTTTTTATTCATTTTTGCATTAGTGAATTTTAATGGAAATGGATGCATTTTTCTTTAAATAAGTGATGTAGAAAATCAGGTGACTTAACAATTTTACTATTTAAATGTCATAATTAGTATGTGTTGTATTTGAAGAAGTTCAAGTATTTCTATTGAACAAAAAGCGCTTTATAATAAATTGGATTGTAGCTATTAAGCACGGTTGCCATGGTTCATTTTTGGGTTTGAAGTTCTATTTTTGTCTTTTGTATTTCTTTACTATTAGACATGATGGTTATACCAATGTATTTAATGTGAGTGCTATTCCAATGAAGTTAAAATGTTTTTGCATGCTTTTTATTTATTTTTTTATTAATTAATAATGTACTTCTTTTATTATGATTAAATCTTAAGTTAAATAATTTTAATCCGTAGCTATTATGAGCTCGGGTTTTATGGTTACTATTCAGGCACTGTGTCTTTAATGAGTGACGCATATTTTACGCATTGTGCGTATATTTAGAACTGCCTTTCTATTTTTTGACTGCACACTGAGGACGGCTGTGGAAAACCGCCACCGGTTTGTGTTATGGGGCTGTGGATGTCCTAATAAACTACTCTCTACTTAATGCTGACCTTGTGATTCATTTCGAGTGCTGGGATTATTTGTGGAGTTTGTGTATACAGCCCGAGCACCATTTGGTTCCGTGCATCACTTCTGTGTTTGGTTTATATATATATATATATATATATATATATATATATATATATAGATATAAATATAGAAATTGAAACCATGTACCAATGCTCCTGACAATATCCCTTCTTACTTTCTCAGTATAGCAGCTGAAACTCTTGCCTACCCTATTAGCATCTTAATTAACCGCTCCTACAAGAATGCACAGTTCCCCAAATCTGGAAACAAGCCTTTATTATACCTCTACACAAAGGTGGCAACAATAATAACATTACTAATTTCCATCCCATAGCCATACTGTCCCCCATTTCAAAACTCCTAGAAAAATGTGTCCATCTTCAACTCCTTCCTCACCTCCTAGACAACCATCTTATAACTCCCACACAGCACGGTTTCAGACCTAATCACAGCACTGTGACTGCCCTCCTCTCCTCCTTGAATTTGTAAATAAAGCCCGTGACTCTGGACAAATTGTTTCCACCTTACTTCTTGACCTCTCCAAAGCCTTCAATACTATCTCACACAGCCTGCTCTTAACTAAACTCTCCAAACTTTACCTATCTTCCACCTCTTTGAACTGGTTCTCTAGTTATCTATCTAACAGAAACCAAGCTGTAAAATGGAAAAAAGCCACTTCCTCTTTCCTTAGTACCCCTACAGGAGTTCCACAAGGCTCGATACTTGGTCCTCTTCTCTTCAATATTTTTATTAACGACTTCCACAAATCAATCCCTTTCTCTAGTATCATCCAATATGCAGATGATTCAACTATCATCTGTTCTGCCTCTTCTATCACTACACTACAAAAACTTACTCAAGATGCCTTCTCTTCCACAGAGCAATGGATGCTAATTAATCATCTAGCTCTCAATGCTACCAAGACCAAACTAATGTTATTTACTCTTTCTAGAGTCACTCCTCCCGACCTGAATACATTCTTAATTACTAGTCAAAACAACTCACCTCTTGAAATAGTGTCAGAGACCAAACTACTTGGGGTCTAAATCGACAACCAACTTAAATTTAATTCCCACCTGCAAATAAACATCAAAAAAACGAATCAAAAACTTGGCATGCTTTATAGACAGAATGCCTACCTCACATCTGCCACTAAAATCACTCTCTCTACTTCCTTCCTTATCCCCTCCCTTCTCTATGGCACCCACTACTAACTAATCTTCAGTCCTTGTTAAAAAAACAGCTTACCTCCTGCTACAACAAAATTGCAAAATTCGCCACCAGCCATAACTCCTCCACTCACCACTGTTTATCTCTCCATAAACTAAAATGGCTAAAACTTCCCAACCAACTAGCTTACACTCAACTAACTCTAGCCCATAAGCTTATTCTAAACCCCTCCCTCTGTCCCTCCCTTTCCTCTGCCTTTAAAATGCACCTACCTAACAGAGTTCTAAGGTCAAATAATCAAAATCTACTAGAAGTGCACAAACCTACTCAACCCCCAGGCAAAAGCCTTCTGTCCTTCAGCCTCGCCTCTGGAACTCCCTACCCCTACTCATCCGCACCACCTCTAACCACTCTACCTTCAAAAAGTCTCTTTTCTTACATCTAGCATCACAGTGGGAATGCTCTTGCTCCCACCCTACATAACTAACTCTACTTAAAGTCCTCCAATATCACATCCTACTTTATGTAGCTACTATGTTTGTTCTCTAATCTGTATTAATGTTTACATTTGTTCTATTACTAGTATTTTTCTTCTCAATGTATTAACTGTTATGACTGCTACTGTATATTTAATAAGTTTTCACTTGTATCCTGTCTACGTAGTATTAATACCTCTCTGTACCTACATTTTCTCTGTCAAATGTTGAATGTACATTTTGTTTTTGGAGCTTTTCTCTCCAGGACTCCATTGAAAATGGGTTCTTTATGGCCCAATGGACTATCCTGGTAAACCAACTGCAATAAATAAATATATATATATATATATATATATATATATATATATATATATATATATATATATATATATATATATATATACATATATATGCAGACATTACCGCTGTACAACTCAAAACATTAAAACCATGCATATCTATTGCGTATAATTGTTTTGTCTGAGTAGAATATATTGAATATTAAAACCCCCAGTACCAGAATTCTCTAATTTAGTGTACTTCAGCACTGGTTCTCAGTCTGGAGTAAAAAGGTGAAGCTTAGGGAGTTAGAAAGTATTCAGCGTCACAGACTATATAAAAAACAACTGGACATTTCTGAAATAAGTCTGAAAAGTTTCTGAGTGGGATTTGAAACTGTGTAATCTGGTGGATCTTGGATTTGGAGCTTTGTAACCTAATGGATCTTTGAGTTGGAATTGTGTATCCTGCTGTATCTTGGTAGCTCATCCTATAAACTAAAAAACAAACAAAAAAAAAACACAACAAAATCTGGGAAAGACAGACATTCATCCAGAAATTCAAAGGAATGACACATCACTACAAATGTTGCAAAATCAGTGAAGAAGTGAAAACAATGCATGATAATTATAATGTGGGGATTGGTCAAGCAGCAAAATTAGTATGTTGGCTAATCCAGTTCACTCAGGATGTAAAGATATGATGAAGGTTCTGAGATAATAGGGCAATTCTGTTCATAAATAAAAAGATAAGATAAGCAAGGAATTAAAAATAAGAAAATTACATTATTATATTTCAAAACTCCATTCTTATATATACAAAATATAAAAAAATATGTACATGACAATAAGATACAGAGATCTGTGACTATAGCCCCAAGCAAACAAACATTATCAACACTCTTCTTTTTTCACCATACTTAACCCAGAAAAGTACTGTCTGCTCCAAAAAAGGATACATTACAATATAAAAGAAGAGTCTCCAGATAAAAAATAGACAAAAGTAGTTTTGTTTAACCAATGGGGCTAATACATTTAAAGTTAAAAATGTTATACAGAAGGCAGCTATTGTGAATGACAGATTTTTCTGAAGGAAGGGTTAGTGAAAGATACAGGTTTAGTTATAAGAAGGACAGAGCTTTAAAACAGCACTTTTATGAGTTAAATATTGTCAAAAAAGAGAAGTGTTGATAATGTTTTATGGGTTGTTGCCCTTGCAGAAATTGTACAATAACTAAACGTCATATTTTAGACCATAAAAACAAACAATGGATAGCTACACTGGGTGCTCTGTTAAAATGAGGGCTAAATGAAGATTTTTAAAAATTTTTATTTGGCTTTCATTACAATGAATAAACAAATTAATTAACCTATGTGAATGCTTTCTATAAACTGTATTTACATATAAATAAATAAAGATACTGCAATGGTGGTGCTGCAGTAACATTGTCGCCTCACAGTAATATGTTCTCCTGTTCGATTCTCAGCTAAAGCGTCTTCTGTGTGGAGACATGCACGAATGGACGTACCTTTGTTGAAGGTTGTGCGTCAGGCCTTGCAAGTCGGTATGTAAAAATCTACTGCCAATCATTAGCGGACCGGAGTTCCGCTGTGGCGACCCCTAACCGGGAAAGGCTGAAAGTTACAACATTCATAATTGGTACCTTATTAAAGAGTTATTAAGATATTTATGAAATATCTTAATAACTCTTTAATAAGGTACCAATTATGAATGTATTTATTTATTTATATGTGAATACAGTTTATAGAAATTATTCACATATGTTATAAGTATTTATCATGGTAGGAAAGTAAAAGGGAGCTATTTGTTGATTTATTTGGTCAGTCTTTAAGCTATTCAAAGTTATTTGCTTTTTATATATATATATTTATATTTATTTACATTTGATTATATATGGTGATAAATATGATAGGATATAACAGGATTTTATAAATGTTTTTATTCATTTTTGCATTAGTGAATTTTAATGGAAATGGATGCATTTTTCTTTAAATAAGTGATGTAGAAAATCAGGTGACTTAACAATTTTACTATTTAAATGTCATAATTAGTATGTGTTGTATTTGAAGAAGTTCAAGTATTTCTATTGAACAAAAAGCGCTTTATAATAAATTGGATTGTAGCTATTAAGCACGGTTGCCATGGTTCATTTTTGGGTTTGAAGTTCTATTTTTGTCTTTTGTATTTCTTTACTATTAGACATGATGGTTATACCAATGTATTTAATGTGAGTGCTATTCCAATGAAGTTAAAATGTTTTTGCATGCTTTTTATTTATTTTTTTATTAATTAATAATGTACTTCTTTTATTATGATTAAATCTTAAGTTTGAGATTTCTTCACACTGATTCATAGAAGTAATTATATGTTCTAATGATGTTTCTATATTTACTATTGCTAGTAAAATATTGTCAGCAAAGAGCCAAATCTTTAGTTTGAAATCTTCTTTCATTTTGATGCCATTAATGTTCTTATTGGATCTATTACTGTTAGCAAAGGGTTTGATTGCTAATACAAAAAGTAAAGTTGAAAATGGACAACCCTGATTTGTGACTTTTTTGCAATTTAAAGAAATTAGAAATAAAGAAGCCTATTTTAGCATAAGCACAAGGGTTATTGTAAACTCAGAAATGAATGTAATTAGCTTAGATGAGAAATCATATGCTTTAAGTGCAAGGCCAATCGAGTCAAAAGCCTTATCTAAATCAAGAGTAGTGATAAAAAGTTATTTTTTATTTTTATTGACATAGCCTATTAATGTAAGTATTCTTATTATATTATCATGTACTAAACTACTTAAAATAAACCCTGTTTGATCATTGTTCATTAGTTTAGGTATTAGTAATTTAATTCTGTTGGCTAAAATGAATATGAACATCTTATAGTCCACATTTAAAAGTGAAATTAGTCTGTATGATGAGCACTTTGTAGGATGCATATCTTGTTTTAAAATAGGTGGTATGAGGGAATATTTCCATGATGGGGGAACTTCAGCATTCATTTTTATTTTTCTGTAGACCTTATCTAATATTTTAACAGTATCATTCTGTAGTATTTTATATAATTCTGGTATAAGACCATCAAAGGCTGGCTTCTTATTATTTTTAAACTTTTTTATTTGATCTTTTATTTCTATTAAAGTGAATGGTCTATCGATTTTTTATTTGTTTACTTGTTAATTTATTATTTATATTTTCCCTTTGAAAAGTTTTAATTATTTCATCATTATCTAGGTTATATTGCATTTGTATCTATATTTTATAAAATATTTTAAAGCCATCAAGAATACCTTTAACATCTGTTTTTCTTTTTTTATTATTTATATGTGTTATCATTTCTTGATATGATTTAATTTATTCATTTTCTTTGATTTAATAGCAAGTTTATATAAAATTAATATGTTTCATAAAAATGCTTGAAGCTTAAGTTTGTCCAGGTTTATTGAAACTTTATGATTTAGAATCTCAAAATATTTTGTATTTCAGTTTTTTTAAAGTTCTGACTGACTGATATTATCATTTGGTTTTAGATTTAACTTTAGTTTATCTATTTTGCCCTGTAGTGTATTCAGTTCTTTGTCCAATTCTCTTGTTTTACTAATATATTGGCTTGTAACTCTTCCATTTAAGCAAGCATTTAGTGAATCCCACAGGACAATGTCAGATACTTCACCATTTGTTCATTTCTAGGAAATGTTTGATCTCTTTAACATACCACTCATTAAATCCCTTTATTTTAACAATGTGTTCTGGTAATCTTGTATGGTGTATTAAATTGTTAGCTTTTAAAATAATACTTAACACTAGAGCATTATTGTCTGATAATGGATATGAAACTATTGAAACTTCACTAATATGTGATAATAGGTTGTTTGAGACAAAATTTGTATTGGTATTGGGTTGTGTTCCATATTTATATGAATAATGGATAAACTGAAGTGAGTTTGTTTTCCTTAGCTTGTGTATATCCTTTAGATTCATTACATTTACAAAGTTTGATAAGTTTTTGGCTGAAGATGTGATTCTCAGATTCCTATCTGCAGTGGTATCTTTGTCTGATAAAATACAATTAAAATCACCAGCCATCATGACTTCACCTTTCATGTAATGAACTATAAGGTCTAAATAATTTTTTGCATCTTTAGCTCTGACCCCTGGAATCCAATAAGAGTTTAATAATGTATTTAGTTTTCTGTTCTGCTCAGTTATAACACTGATTAACATAGATTATTTTTTTATCAACATAGGTATCTTTTACTATAGTCATTACTGATGAGTTCTTCCATAAAACAAGAGTGCCTCTTTTCTAGCTCGAAAACCAGAACCTGCTAAAACCAAATAATTATTTAATAAAAGTTTATTTATCTCTTTATTAAGTAAATGCATTTCCTGTAAAAATACTATTTGAGCTTTATACAACTGAGCAGACTCACCCTTTTTACTAGATTATTCAATCCATTAATATTAATAGATATACTTTTAAACTCGGGCATTTACATAAAAAATAAAATTGCATTTATGTACAGAACTTTTATAATTTATAAATAAACAATATGAAATCTACAGCTATGGACAACACTTTTGAAACAAATAAAAAAATACCTAATGATATGACCCTATAGCATTTGACCATGGAATAATGTATTCCTAGTTTGTTGAAAAAGTCAAACAAACTACATCTCAATCTCCCCATTAGAATAACAATGCCTAGCGCATGCTTCTGTTTCATGTTAATGTGTCTCATATTTTTAGTATGCATCATCTTTAAAAAGTCTTTCAGTGAGTTATTATGAATAAGAAAAGTTAAAAGGCTGTTTAGAATCTTTTTTATAAGTCAACCAGACTAATCATGTCTACAGTCATCTTTCTCTGTACCTCCCATTATCTCCCTGGTCTACTATAAGGAGGAAGCCAGTTATTTTCATATTTTCCTAGTATAGCATGTCATTTAATAGAACAGAAATATTTTCACTTATATATCTGATACTTTTTAATATAATTCTACAGTTAGAATTAGTCCTATTTTTTCTTAATCTGTTATATCTAAGAGTGTTTGAACAAACACCTGAACTTTCCAAAACGAATTATCTTGAAATTTTAAATTTAGTTATCATTAAAAAGAGACAATAACAGAGAAATACAATCCTAAATTCTTTATCAGAAGTCTCTTTCTATAGGCTACTATATAAGCTCTCCTTTAGGTATACTGCAAGCAGTGAGAACTATTGAATAACCATTAGTGGTTTAAAATGTAATTTGCTGTCTTTTACTTATTATCAAACCTGTATTCATAAATCTAGGCATATTATTCAAAACAGTATGATTATTTATCCAGTATGTATTGTTTCAATAACAAAAAAGAAAGCAGGCTGTAAGTACTCCAAACCACACTATTTATTGTGAGTGCTTTCATCAGAGACAATGCTCTAACTTCATCAGACAAAAGAAAAGACAACAATTAACTACTTTATATACTTACACGTGGATGCAATTAAACCAATTACAAATTAACCATCAGTAAATTACATTCACTAATTCATGTAGGGTTATAAAAACATCTAACTCCATTATGGTAACAGTAAACAATTCAACTAATACAAGATATCTTCTCCATTTACAATGTATATACTTAAAACCATATACAAAACATATCAGAAACTTATACATAAATACATGCATATAATAAAAATATATACGTTAAAGATTAAAAATTAACAAGGTGTAATATCCTTTCAGCTAAGATACTAGGGGAGCTAAACACATAGTTGATACAAGGAAATGATACAACTCTCTAGATGTCATTGGCCACTAACAACACATTGGTATTACTCATTTACATCAGTATAAACAAAAATAGAATGTGTGTGATGCAATTATGGTATATGATATGAAGGCATATCCAGGGTGGATGAAGATAAGTAGAGAGTCCATGGAAAATATTATGTGTGAGATGAACCTTCCCCTTGAGGCAGACCATTCCTAGAAAGGTCAGCAATAGCATTCTGGAATGCTTGATGCTTGATGTGACCCAGCTCACTAAAGAGATCCTAGAACATTTTCATCATCTGTCCTTGGAAAAATTCACACATGGCCTGCCTCCTCTTGGAACCAGTCATTAATGGCAATGAAAATTTTGACTGGCTGTGCTGAGATGATGACATATGATTCCAGTGGTGCATGTGTCACAGCTGACTCCAGATGTAATACTCATTTGTAGTGTTCATTGTCATGGTCTCCATCTCTCTCAACAGGTGGGCTTGCCTTACATGGAACCTCTGTATCAAAACATTGATATGAAGGATATTGTTTCAGCTTCCTACTGAAATCTTGAGACTCAAAATGCTGAGTCTGGAAGACAATTAAAAAATAAGATTGAAAATACAGGAAAAAGGCAAATGCCAAGCATTATTTTTTTCTTTATACTTTTCCTTTAAACCCCCAATGAAGAAGTCAAGCTTTCCACCCCCCGAACCCATATATAGCAACTCAGAGATCATCATACCTCAGAGAAAATGGAATATTCAAAGAAATGGTAATCTCAGACTTAATATATTCAAGCCTCAAATTTTTGGCCATTTAGTCTTCATGTTTCGGGACTTGACAAGTCGGTCCAGAGATTTTAAATACTTACCTGTCACTTCATATGGAACATCTAAAAATGCAGGTCTTTATGGTGGAACTAACCATGTCACACTTGTTATAGTCAGTGATTGGATAAAGTGCACATGTCATGTAGCCATGTACAATGTAACTCTTGTAGGTAGCAAACAGTAATGGAATGTACTACATCAAACCTCATTAATATGAATGTAATAGTCTTTTCACATTGGACCATCATAAATTCAGCTTTGCAAAGGAAGGTCCTACCTCCTTAACATCATTAACATCTTTGAAAAAGTCAACAAAGCAGTATCTAGTGGTTAAGGAGTAAGTATAGTATATCTGGATCTACCAAAGCCTTTGACAGTGCAGACTTATAAATCTGGGTATCGTATGATATGCAGTGTGATACATAGTTAATTACTTCACTTGTGATGTAAGAGCATCTAAATCATTACTGGCATCAAAGGAACTGCTAGATATCAGGGATATTACAGTTGTGCTGTAAGGGACATATAAATCAGTACAGAGATTGGGGAGACAACTAGACACCATGGATACTACCCTTCAGCAGTAAGGACACATAAATCACTATGGAGATTGGGGATGGAAGGACCACTAGATACAAGGGATATAACTTTTAACATGGGAGGTCAAACAACTTGTGGGACAGGCACAGAAACTGTGGTTTGTGTGTGGTCTGTATGTTTGTGTGTGTATGTGTGTGTGTGTGTGTGTGTGTGTGTGTGTGTGTGTGTGTGTGTGTGTGTGTGTATATATGTGTGTGTGTGTGTGTGTGTGTGTGTCTGTGTGTGTGTGTGTGTGTGTGTGTGTGTGCGTGTGTGTGTGTGTGTGTGTGTGTGTGTGTGTGTGTGTGTGTGTGTGTGTACGTTTGTGTTTGAATGTGTGCTTTGTTTGTGTGAGAGAATGACTAAGGAGGGATGCCTATATCTACAGATGCAGCAGCACAGCAGAAATAACCGGCTCATTTTGGTAGTGAGCTATGATTCAGAGACATGCAAATTAGTCAAAAATGATGTCTTTCCTCATCTCTGCTAACATGTCTGGCTCTGAATCACAAAAAATTATCATGGGGGCAGGGCGTTTTGCACACACCAAGTCCTTTAAAAAATCTCTGGGATGGTGTCACTCTGTCAGTATCACAACAAGCTGCCTTTAATGATCAATGTGGAAAGATGAAGTATGAGAGTTCTATATCATAATCTTTGTGGTAGGGTTCTGAAATCTAGCAGCAGGTTACTCAAAGAGTTCAGTGTAATTACTAGGGCAATTAAATGTTTTTGGAATAACTTAACATGTAGTGTAACAAACCAAGTTCAGGTGTAATGCACGTGAACTGTAACATTGATTGTACATATTTATGTATAATGCACCAATGCACAAAGCAGTGCATGTTGCTTTTGCTTATATTATAGTTATACACACACACACACACACACACACACACACACACACACACACACACACACACACTGTGTGTGTGTATACATATATATATATATATATATATATATATATATATATATATATATATACATATATATATATATATATATATATATATATATATATATATATATATATATATATATATATATATATATATATATATATATATATATATATATATATATATATATATATATATATATATACATGGATGTTATATAATTCATTGCAGCACACATTTTGTTGGATGATAAAATGTTGGTTATTTTCATCAATGGTACAGATGGTCAAATTATGTAATGCTTTCACTTCAGCAGATAGACTGTTAAATCATTCAACTTTTTCCCACCTTTCTATAAGGTTATGCAGCTCTTGGGTTTATATACTGAATTTCCAGGGATGTGGGTGGGGGGGCAAAGACCTCCATGTAAAGTTTGTTTTTATTTTAGTGTTGCTAATTGCAGATGTAACCTATTGGTTTATATTTGCAATTACTTTTTTAGATGATTTAGTTGGTGATAAATAGTAATTGTCAATGATTTTTTTCTGTGTTTTCTGTTTCAGACAATTTTATTAAAGATTATTTATTACATACTCATATGTAGTTAGATAGATAGATACATAGATAGATAGATGTTAATATGTGTGTGTGTATGTGTGTGTGTGTGTGTGTGTGTGTGTGTGTGTGTGTGTATATATCTAAATATCTCTACAGCTAGCTAGCTATATACATATTTCTGTCTCTCTCTTTGTATATATATATATATATATATATATATATATATATATATATGTGTGTGTATTTATTTACTTATTTATACACACACACACACACACACACACACACACACACACACACACACACACACACACACACACACACACACACAGAACAAAAACATGCATGTAGTGAGAAATAAAAGTTAGGGTCTGAATCAAGTTACAATAGTTCATTTTTCTATAAAGCTATCAAGATCTGCTACTACTTGTGGATGGGATGGGTGTTAGAGTATGCTCAACAATGTATTAAGGTTGAAAGTAATTCTGTTACAAATATGCAAAATAAATAATAAATAAGGTATAAAATAAAGCTTGCTTAAATGTAGAAATAGAGTTTAGCAATGTGTGATTAGCATCCATACTAAATGACTGTGGCCTGGACAGATTTGCTTAATGGACATGTTTTCATACAGAATTAGCAAGAATGTGTGCATTTCACACTGTCAACAAGAAAGCTGACCTCTTACAGACTTAGCTAAAATGTGAAAAACAGGATGCAAAGAATGGACAACATATAAAGAATCTGTACATGTTTCTATTATATGACTGTTAAGCAAGGAAGTTTGAATGGATAAAGACTATACCAGCATTATTTCTCTACAGGATGAAAACATATTTTTTTTGCAAACACCAGCAAACAGATGTTCTCATACAAAGTCCAAAATAAAGTACCATGGAGAAAAACAGGATGTAAAACTACTATAAAGATACTATAGCAGATAAAATCATTAGAGATTTTTTGTATTGTACCTCTCATATCATCCATGCTGTTTGAGAAGTAAAGTAGTACAGTATAACAAAAGATGCAAAAGTAGTACACGTGGTTTATTTATAAAAAGTTATTGGGTACTGCTCAGAGTTCGGTGCTACATCAGTGTTCACTCTGCAAGTTTCTGTGGGCATCAGACTGTAAATGCAACTATAACTAGACTCTGATTTCAGCAGAATCCAGTCAGCAAGGCCTAGTGTCTTAAGAAGACTTCGGATCAATCACAGTAAGCATCACCTTATAATTAGTTTTTCAATGGCGAGCCTACCTGCATTCAAACACAGACAGAGTGGTAAGACCTGCAGAGGGTCACTTCAGTGAAGTTGCAGTAACTGACATTTGTACATATGTATAAATCCTAAACAGAAATAATCCAGTTTATGCAGCTTGTAGGAGTACAGTTTCTCATACGTCTGAATCCAGATTGAGCCTGGAGTGCAGGAAAGTCGCAGTGCCATACAACCTCGAAGAAAGGTGACTACTTACTTTGCACATCAGTTCGCTGCCTGTTGTGTTTCACAAGCTTCTCGAGTGACTCTAAAAAATTTCCAGCCATCAGCAACAACAGCCCAATCACCTGTTTTCTTTCTAACTGGTAAGACATTTTTCTGTGTCACATTTTTAGTATGGATGCTGTTAGACAGAATTCTAGCAAGTGTAAGCCAAGCTTTACTCTTAATGTAGCAGAACAACCAGATACAATATGGAGTAAACTGCAATGTTGGTATACACAGGACATTAGTAAATATAAACCTTATTAGGGCAAGTTGATAGTAAGACATTATGCAAATGGATTACGATATTTGACTGGAATCTCAAAGAAAAGCGTGTGGGGTATGACAAATGTTTATTGTGTAAATCCTATAGAACTGTTTTCTGTGTACAATGTGATAAAAAAGTATTGCATGACATTATTCAAAGGTTAGACTTTACAGACAAAAATGTTAATGGTAAAGAACCAGGAAAAGTTGATATGCTTACATTATATTCAGATGTTGGGCAGTTATGTCCTGTCACCACATGTGAAAGGTTAATTTCAGAGTTACAACAACAGTCAAATCAGTTACTGACCGAATCTCTAGTACATCTTGTTACAAAAGAATGTAATAAGTGTCTAAATGTCAGACACAATGAATTCAGGAAGTTTAGACAAGTAATACACATGTTTTCAAAACTGCATAGGAGTTTTAGATTCAGCAGAACAGATTACTGAAAAATGTCAGAAAGACTGTGCAACATTACAGAAAACTCTTGAACAGCAGTTACAGGATAAAGAAAATAAATTAGCCAAACTAACAGAGACTGACTTCCTACATATAACAGCTGAGCTTAAGAAAACATGGCAAAAGTGCAGGAAACTACAGCTGATCTGTGCAAAAGAGATATATTTTATAATATGTTCGTGTTTTGAAAATGTTTAAGCATACATGGTAGGATCTGATGTATGACTTTCATTCAGTTAAAGCAAGATATTTATCACTACTGCACTAAAGTAGAGTGCATGACTGCCATTCTTGTAGCACAGTCAAAAGGAAAACAAAACAGTTCTAGTGCATACAAATCAAATGAGAGTAGTTAATCATAAAAATCTGAAGTCACAAGACTGACGTGTATGTATTATCTTTTCATATAAAGTACATCTAGTTAAAATGCACAAGAGAAAAGGCAGACAACAGCAAATGTAAATCATGTAAATATAAATGTGTTAGTTAAGCCAATATCTGTTTTGTTTTTTTTTTTTTGGTTGGTTTTTTTTACATAGTAACACCACACCAAACAGTTAAAGTTCTGAATTTTAAAAAGAAATAAAATCTCAGATGGTATTAGTCAAGCAGTCTTTGTAAAATGAATGGCAGGGCTGTTAAATAAATACAAAAAATACTGAAATCCAAGTTACAAAAATATGTAAGCTAATTGTGATGTAATGTCTAGTTATATAGTATAAATGCATAGTTTTGCAAATCACAAATACTTATTATAATACTAAGCATTTTTATAACTGCATTCTAATATCAAGTTGCGAGTGTATTAACAAATGATTAAAGGAAAAATGGTAAAATGATTAACTATAGTTTACAGAGTCAAATGTGAGCTCAGACCTTCCTAGACTGGATAGTTACAGAAAATATTGGGCAAATAAGGTTAAAAACAAAACTAATTGCTACACAAGTGGCTTGAGTTTTTCTAAAACATTATTGTTATTAAAACATAATTGCTAAATGTTCACATGTAACACTATTTAGTAATTGTAATGAAACATCACAATTGTGCTTATATGTCACTGATAATCTGTTTGCAGGTAAATCTTAAAAGTAAAAAACCTCAGTTATATCAAGTACAGCCAGCAGATGGGCCATAATATACATACAGTTCAAATGAATTATGCAGGAAGGTAAACAGCAAAAACTTTATAAAAAAAATTATTAAATCAAAGAAACGTCCATAGTTTGTTAGTAACATAATAAAGCCAATGTGTAACCAATGCGTTGGGCTGGCATACATTCTATTCTCACAGCATAAAGCAAATAAACAATACTACAGTGCTACAGGGGGAGGGGTACTTTCTCAGTTTTATACTGACTGTATGAGCAGTATTGCAAAAGGGTCAAAAAAAGCTACAGCAAAAAATAATATCCCATTCCTTCTTGACAATACTCTTTCAGGGGCAGGGAAAAGCAGGTATTAGTGCATTAGAAATACTGATAAACGGATTAAACCTGACAGGATAAGATATCTTACAAGTTACTAATAGCTATTATGCTAATTATTATTGTATTTTTAATATGTTTTTGGCAAGACAATGTTGATATGCAAAAGCATAAATGTGTCTAAGTGTTGGGTATATAGTTGCCTCTGGTGACAATTCCACTAGATACTTCTAAAGAGACATAAGAATTTTCCAAGATTTTGCTTGATGTTAATATTACTAAATTTATAAGATTCGGCACCATAAAAAAAATGACTGCCAATCATTAGTGGACTGGAGTTCCGCTGTGGCGACCCCTAACCGGGAAGAGCCAAAAAGACAAACAAGACTAAACATACTTTACAGTCTTTGTGTGTACAAATACAAAATAATTCAGTACAAATGAAATTAATGATTAGCAATAAATATGTGTGAAAAAAACATGTTTAAAAAAATTGGGTCCAGGGTACCTACTAGATTGAAATGCATAAGTAGCAAACAGTCTTTGTAGATATATACTGTATAGGACACATTGTAAAGTAACAAGTTCAAAAGTAATTTGTCAAGTTGTAATTTTATTACTAGTTGTAATTTTATCACTGGTTTTTGGGCCACCATTTTATCAGTACCAGTATTGGTTATCCTAGTTAGAGGAAAATTATATTAAAATATTGTACTCATACAGCTAATGGACTAATATGTACATAGCATTCTTTAGTGTATAAATCATGTTTTTTTTTAATCTTCAAGTATTAAATATTCTGAAATAATTACATTAAAATATTTATTATCTAAGCCCAGTTCAGTACTTTACCAAGGTGTTTAATATGTTCACTTCATTGTCAACCAAGGTGTTAATGGGCAGTTCAGAAATATGACCACAATGTTATATTTAGATGACATTGAAAATGTATATTTTCACCAATGTATAAATGCTTGCAGTAGCAAATAGTTTTCGTCTCTTATTGGTATTAGTCTAGTTCTAACCTTTTGGTATAAAATGATTAATAAAAGTAAACAGTTAATTCAACAACTGCAAGGAGTTAATGGAACAGTTCTAAGTCATAAATGAAATTCTGTGATTGCAAAAGAATAAATTAATCAAGTTAAAAAATAAAACTAAAGCAGACATAGCCCATAACTGATGGAATATTTTCACAGAATGGTCTCCAAAAGAAAATGTTGTTAGATACATTCAGTTTTGGTAGTAATACTTAATATCACTTTATTAACTATGTAAAATTGCATTTTGACTTGTATCAAAAGAAGACAAAAGGTTTTGTTTCCTAATGTGTTTTCTATATAATCTGATCAAAAATACATATCAGTATAAAGTGTTTTGAGTATGTTTTAAAATAAAAATACGGAATTGTTAGAGTATGCTCAACAATGTATTAAGGTTAAAAGTAATTCTGTTATAAATATGCAAAATAACTAAGGTATAGTTTAGCAATATATGATTAGCATCCATACTAAATGGATGTGGCCTGGAAAATAAGGAATTTGCTTAATGGACATGTTTTCCTACAGAATTAGCAAGAATGTATGCATTTCACACTGTGAGCAAGAAAGCTGGCCTCTTACAGACTTAGCAAAAATGTAGAAAACAAGATGTAAAGAATGGACAACAGGAAAACTATCTGTATATATTTCTATTATATGACACTGTTAAGCAAGGAAGTTTGAATGGATAAAGACAATACCAGCATTATTGCTCTACAGAATGAAAACATATTTTTCTGCAAATACCAGCAAACAGATGTTCTCATACAAAGTCCAAAATAGAGTACCATGGAGAAAAACAGGATGTGAAACTACTATAAAGAAACTATAGCAGATAACATTGTTAGAGATATTTTTTGTATTGTATCTGTCATATCATCCATGCTGTTTGAGAAGTAAAGTAGTACATTGTAACTAAAGCTGCACACTTACAGGGGTAGCTGTGGACAATGAACAGCTGTCTATGCTAAAAATGCAGCATACCTACGGGTAACATACATATGTGGGAAAATATTCACCACTGTCCTAAACTGTTGCTCATGACAAGTATTACTATGGAAATATTGCCATTTAAAGCAAAGTATCATAAGTGCAAGAAGTATCATAATATACAGGTAGTATCAAAACAAAGTCTCAGAAATGCAAGTAATATCATAATATACAGGTAGTGGTGGTGCTGCGGTAGCATTGTCGCCTCACAGTAAGACGTTGTCTTGTTTGATTCTCAGCTAGAGCATCTTCTGTGTGGAGACATGCATGAATGGGTGTACTTTCATTGAAGATTGTGCATCAAGGCCGGCAACTCGGCACGTAAAAATCTACTGCCAGTCATTAGCGGACCGGAGTTCCACTGTGGCGACCCCTAACCGGGAAAAGCCAAAAGATACAACAACAACAGGTAGTGTCTTCCATGTAAGTCTTCTTCCACAAACACATGGCAGGAGCACTATGTTCCTGTGCACATTGAATGCAGACCTAAAATATGATACAGCACAACTGATGTGATGCAAAACAATTGAACATACCTTGCTATCAAGCAGCTTCATTATTTCCCTCTGTCATACATCTCAACCTCTTAGTGTAAGAAATCTGGACAAAGCCTGAGAAAATATGGGGGGGGGGGGGTAATGGCCCAAAAATAATGATAGATTTTAAATATTGCTGTTATAAACATAGAAAGTGGCTATAGTAACAGAGTTTGCATTAGCATACATTTTCTGAACAATTTTAAGTCTGAAACTCAAATGTATGTCATTATTTAGGGAATTCAGTCCTCAGATCATCCCAGTAATTTGCCAGAAAACCACATATTTTATGAGGAATATACCAAAAATATGAGACATAAATCTGGACATTCTTCAAAAATCTGCCAGTTGAGAGGAATGCTCTTTGTAGAGGTAATATCTGTGAGCTTCTAATTATATTACAGACTTATGCAACATGTTGGCTGCCATAGTTTGCTCTTCAACACCCTTATATCATTTTATGTATTTTTTATTACCAATTTTTAATCAGGTTAGTGAGCTTTTCAAATGATCATTTTCAGCCACAACCCAGGAGGTAGCAGTAAAAAGACAAAATTGCAACAGTCATTAACGAAAAAGAGACGTGTGTTTAGGATAATTATGAACTGGCAACAGAAACAAAGCAACAGCCTTCAAATGAAAGTGTCTATAGAACATTAAAATTCAGACATTTTACTAAGATATTGCTATTAATTGATCTCATTAGCATGCAATGCTTCAAAATTTTGTGGACTGACAGCACACTAACAATATGTGCAAAAATCGCAAAGTTTTGCAAAGGAAGGCATTTTGTTGGTGCTGAGGACTCATGCATTTACAGTAACCCAGTTAGGCTGGTTTCATTTACCATCCCAAGCACCTGTAAGAGCTGGTGGGGGGGGTGATGGGGCTTTGCCTCCTCGTCCCTCTTCAAAGTAGGCATGGGAGTGACATGCAAGCATGAGACAGGTCAATCTTGAGGTATCAGTGAAGCCTAATGCTATGGACAATGGCCAGAATTATGCCTAGCATCTCACAATGTTGCTCTGAATGATGCCAGTACACAGAGGGTTGGGTCTCACAGTACTATGTCAAGCCATCCTCTATGTATAGCAAATTGTTACCAGTCTCACTCTCTTCACCACTCCATACCTGCTGATGAATTTGGCTGGAGGGGTTAAATATGTGTGTAATACTTTATAATTGTGGTATCACAAAGAACAGGGCTCATGAAAGTTACATTTTTTCAGACATCATTACATCCTGCAGACCACCACAGGCTTACAAAAAAAAAAGAAAGTACAAAAACATGCAGAAAACCATGTGCATAACACATGATGTACTACCAGAATGAGAGATGAAAATAACAACAGGAATATCGGGGCTTTTCAGGAATGCTTTAAGTATTGTAAGCAAAGTACAATCATACCTAGATATGCACACAGGTGATCTCTATTAATATGTGGTAGTCTGAGCAATATTTTTTATATGTGCATACAATACTAACAGTGCAATACAAGGAGTAACACAGAGCTGATACATACTTCTCAACATAAGACAATGAAAATAAAAACAAAGGCCCTTGAAAAAAATAGGTATATCAAGATAAAAATCTGGGCTTCTATTTAGCATAAAATATGAACAAGGAATAGCATATATCTCTTCCAGTCAGAATATGGAATATTACTAAGAGACATTTTTAAGAAACAGAGAGTGACACAAATTATGAAATAATATAAACATCTTATTAAAGAGTGGGTGTAAAATCTGTAAACTTTAATGAACTATATTGCAACATTCTGCCACACAATGTCATTTATTTTTGCTTTAAAAAGGGAGATATAAGATGTGCCCTATTTACTTGAAGTATTGTTGACACAAGTATTTGGTTGTATAGTGTGCTTTTAGTCTGTGTGTGTGTGTGTGTATGTGTGTGTGTGTGTGTGTGTGTGTGTGTGCGTGTGTGTGCGTGTGTGTGTGTGTGTGTGTGTTATAGACAGCTTCAAAAATCAAGTGTGATGACAGGGATTCAGAAAATTGTTTGAAGAGGCAAATCAAGCCTGAAAATTAGTGCCATACATTCAAAAATAGGAACATCATATGCAGGGGTAAATCAGGCAAGAAAACAGAAATGTTCCTCCAAAATAGTGACAGTTGGAGGGGTCTGGGCTAAAATTAGCTCACACATATTTGCAATGCAATTACTGTGCAAACAAGGTAAAGTATAGCCTTATGTTAACAGACCACTCCTAAGCAATAATAGTAGCTGTACCAACCATTATCTCATAGTTATAAATTTGTCTTACTTGTAAAATGTGAGGAACCTAGCAGTTATGATTAGCATATTACCCAATCATACCCAAATAATTTGAAAGTAAGGTTATGTGATTACATGACAGAAGATGTGATACTGGGTGTATCCTTGTAGTGTCATGAACAGGAAAGTAAAATATATCCAACATGCATTATATTTACACAAACAGTTTAGCAACCACGTGTAGCAAGTATTATGCATGTGTAACATTACTAGTTGTAGATTTTTTTTATTTTACTTTATAAATATTTGCTATATTTGTTTATTGATTAGTGTCTATAGCTACTTGATTAAGGTGCTATATGTTTGATGCTTTCTTGCGTCCTTTGCAAGGTGTCTGCTTGCAGTATGTTGATATGTTTAGGTCATCATGGTTGTTGGATGTGTGCAGATCCTAAAGTTGCATGATTCATTGTGGTATGTATTGTAGCTATGCTCTGTGGACTGTGCTGGATGTTGCTATCTGGTTTATGGAAAGTAATATTGTAATGAGATGTGTTAGTGACATATGATCGAAAATCAGATAAGTACAGAGATGATATAGCCTGACCAGTAAGACTATTGAGATTGTCATCAGTTTTCTGGTCAGGTTATATCATCTCTGTACTTATATGATTTTCGATCATATGCCACTAACACATCTTAATTATGTCACCACAATTAATATGCATACTACACAGAAGTATTTGCCACATAGCAATAATGTTCTGATAATATCGGTCATCTAAGTCAGCACTATGTATTCCCAGACTAGGGATAAGTAGAGATTAATATAATATACTATCTACATACAGTAAAATTATACTGTGCATTCACTGTATTTATAATACACATTGAAAATCTGTGTGTGTGTGTGTGTGTGTGTGTGTGTGTGTGTGTATTAGTGCATTGTGGAAAATGTGAAGCTACTTTTAGATTGGTACTGCGCTGTTTAATATTGTAGCTTGCTGCAAAAATGCTGTCATTTATGGACTGATGTGCTGTTTGATGTATTATTTTGCTGCAAATGTGCAGCTATTTAGAGACTATGCATTTTGTAATACATTACTCTGTTGGAAGAATATAGTTCTTATTTAATTCATCATGTCTGTGATGGATGAAATGCAGCTTGCTAATAACCATTCAGGTAGCTTTTCTATGCCATTTTTAAGCAAATAATAATTGCATTTCTCTATATGTAACATTCATTTCAGTTGTGGTGGCCACACTGTATGCTGATATGGTGTACATAATATACTATACTCCAATACAGAGACATCAAGGATAATCAGAATAAAAGAATAGGCTACAGTTATGTTAATGAATTCCTTACACTAATGATATCTGACAAGGACATACGGATAATATGCAAACTAGAGCTGAATAAAACTTTGTTGCACATCTGTACCTAAGGGGTGCAAATGGATGTGTGAATTGTGCCATATTTGTTTGGAACAACCTGTTAAAACAACATGAGTTAAAAAGGAAGAATGACACCCAAGTAACACAAAAATAAGGATTTCAAATTTTTGTACAACAAATACTATATCAGGACACTCCAATAACACAACAGACCTTAGCACCAAACACTAACAAATGTAGATATCCATTTACTGTGCAAACATCTTACATACAACAGAAAAAAATGTTGCATTGCAGCCTAGAACATATTATAAATCTATAATGCTCATTGCATGAGTGATTGCTACACTGTATGGTAAAATAATGCATGTTAAATATGTTTTATATTACTTGTGTATGCCACTGCTGTTACTACATTGTCTAGCATGCTTTCCATTATGTAGCCATACAAATATTTCTGCATGTAACAAGTACTCAGGGCTAATTGTTAAATAGAATTGTGAATGTTATTTTCCAAGACCCCTACTCATGTAACTACATTTTACCAGTTGACAAAGCCTTCCATAATGTTAAGCAAATTTAAATAAACAAACATGTGATAAGTTGTAATATAGCTTCTGATACTCTTCAGGATACCTATGTGAGATTATTCTTGCAGTTTCACAATCCATCACAGTACTAGCATGTACTATGGACTTCCTGTTACTCATAGGTTCACAGGTTTATAGGTGTGTACTAGGCTAATGGCCCTGGGGGTCTTTACAAGCCTAGCCATAGGATTACCCTGGCATAGTGCCACCTGACCTTAATTCCCAGTGCCTCTGTTGAGTGAAGCCACTGGAGTGATCCCTTCAGTGAATTTTCTATTTCCCATCCACTCATCAAGATTTCTCTTGAAGAGGGCCAGTGAGGTGCTCTGCTTGACATATATGAGAAGTCTATTCCATAGCATGGTCAGTCTCTGGGTTATGAACCTGTTCCTCCAGCATGTTCTGTTGACTGTGGTAATGAGGTTAAGGTCTCTGGAGTGTGTGGTGTGGAGGGACTGGGATTTCTTTAGATGTAGAATTTCTAACAGAGCTAGGTCATGCATGGCTTTGTAAATCAAGCAGAGATCACCTTTATTTAGGCGATATGAGACATACAATAGTTGGAGTTTTTTTAGTCGGTCCGTATAGAACAAATGGTTAAGGACTAGGATCCTCTTTGTGAGGTACTTTTGTGGCCTGTCCAGTTGTTGCAGGTGTTTAGTTAGGCACATGCCAAATAAGGCATTGTACTCAATGACTGGCCTAATGAAGGAAGAGTAGAAGAAGACAATGATCTCTTTCTTCCTGGATGCAAAACCCTTAGCAATGAGATGTGCCACATAGAAGGACTTTCTGACCACAGTGGCAATGTGGTGGTCAAAAGAGAGGCTGCTGTCAACCTGTGTAACCAGATCTCTTATAATGTCTTTTGTGTTCAGTGGACTACCATTGATGTGGTAATTCATGGGAACCGGGTTTTTTCTAAAGGGAATGACGACACTTTTTTTGGCATTGAGCTTAAGGCCATGGTTCTGACACCAGTCGTTGGTCTCAGTGAGGCCTTTCTGCAGGATGTCAATATCACTCAGGGAGTTGATAATAGCTCCCAACTTGCAATTGTCTGTGAACTCTGTCAGCCAGAGTCCCTTTGTGTTGGCCCAGACTTCAGAGAAGTAGACACCAAATAGGAGAAGACCCAGGACCGAATCCTGTGGGACTCCACTCATGACTGGCCAGCAGTCTGACTTGGAGTCAGCTACTTTTACACTGTCGATTCTACCTGTGAGCCAGTCTGCAAACCAACTAGTGATGTAAAGGTTGATGTCTAGCTTAGTGAGTTTTTCTATGATTCCTGAATGAGGAAAGGTATCAGAGGCCTTGGCCAGATCAAGGTAGGCTGTGTGAACCAACTTGCCTTCATCCACAGCTCTGGTGACTGACTCAAAGAAGTTGACCAAGTTAACCAGGCATGATCTTCCCTTCACAAAACCAAACTGTGTGGGATCCAGAGTTTGCAGATTCCCTATATCCTTGCTTATTAGGTTCATGATGATGCATTCCATAGCTTTGCATATCAGACTCATCAGGCTAATGGGGTGATCATTCCCTGGGTCTGTAGTTACTCCATCTTTGTGGAGAGGGATGACAAAGCCTGAGGTGAGGCTGTGATTGAACAGGACACATAGGTGAGGTGCCAGAAAACTCTGTAGTTCATGTAGAAGACAGCCAGGGATATTGTTAGGTCCCATAGAAGCTGTATTCTTGGCCTTGGGCAGTGCTGTTTTAACCTTTGCAGCAGTAATACTGGGTACCTGACAATCTACTGGTATTGTGACTGGTCCCTTGGGGGGGGGTAAAGTTGGCACTGAATCTGTTAATCAGTATATTGGCAATATCTGTTGGCTCGGTATAGGAGGTACCCTTGTGCAGTAGCTCAGAGCAAATCTGGATATTGTCTTGGAGATTCTTTACATAAGTATAGAAGGCGTTGTGGTTTTCTTTACTATCTCCTGCAATTCTGTTTTCATAGCTTTAGGGGATTTGATGAGGGACCTCAACTTTTTGTTGAGGCTGATAAAAGAGTTTTTCCAGTACTGGGACTTCACCTTTTTCGGCATCAGTTTCCTCCTTCTGTTGTAGAGTTTGTTTAGGACAGGCGACCACCAGATTGGCTTCCTTTTTTGGAGGAGAGCATCTTGGTTCTGTTGGGTATGGCGAGATCCTTGCATTTGTGTATGTGTTCGTACAGTGCATTGGTGTATGATTCAGCGGTCATGCAACTGATATCCATTTGCATGGGTGCCGTGAAGTTAGCCACCTCTGTTTTTAGGAGCCCAAAGTTAGCTTTGGAGAAGTTTTTCATGGTGGTTACTTTTGCAGGGCGGGTGGGAGGGTTGTGGATTTCCAAGGTGATTAGTTTGTGGTTGGATCTGACCAGGGAGGAGTTGGCTATTGGTGTAGAGCAATGGTCATCTATGTTAGTAATGACACTATTAAACAGAGTACAGAGTACAGAGTACAAAGTAAAGTCATGGGTTTATTTTATACTCTGTACTCTGTTTAATAGTGTAAAACATGTTCTTATACTGCTCAAAGGGTCCCTAAGAAGAGGTATGTGCAGGACTGTGAAGTCACTTGCAAGTGTAAGAAAGTGACATATGCAAAGAGCTAACACAGAGCATTTTTGCATGAGTTATGCAAATGCTACTGACTATGTCAAGTCTCATTCTTTTAGGTTAGTTAAAAAAACAGAGTGATATCTGCAAGTGCCCCCACCCCACATACATAATGCTAAGCAAAAATTAGGAAATTGTCCACTTCACTGAATGAGTTTCTGAACACTGTTCAGGGGACTTTGAAGATATGTAAACGTGATCTACAGCTATCATTCAGGAATTATTAGGATGGACACACATACAGACATGCTTGTGTCTGGAACATGTGCACTAGATACATGGTACAGTCTAGGACACCTGAAAGGCCTCCTCTATAGAATATGACTAAATGAAGTACTGCACAACAAACATAAAGCCAAAACTGATAGGATGCACATGCATGGATCTCTGCACAGGAAAGCATTATAATGTGATAAAAATGGACAATCTATCACAATTATACAGAAATATTTATTTATTTACATTTGTTGACTGGGCTAGTCTATCTGGATATATGTCCATTTTCAGTAGAGTCCCAGGGAGAAAAGCTCCAACCAGTAGCAGAGACAAGTTTACAATATGCAGTAAAAAATTACATCTATTTAAAAACACATTGTTTAATTTGAGGATGAGATACTTCTAAAAAAAGAAATCCAAAAAATATAACATCGTGTTTTTTTTTTTTTTTTGTTAAAGCAGTGGAGAAGAGAAGAGTTGAGAGAGTAGAAAAGAGGTTTAGAGGTCAGACAGGGTTATATAAGGGAGTGAGCAGTGAGTTATCAGATGCTGGTTAAAGTTAATTCTTATCAGGTGGGAGTAGATGCAAGAAAGGAAAGAACAATAGGAAACTGGTTCTGGTGTAATTCTTGTATATTGGGTCTAATCAATCAGGGTTGGAGCAGGGACAAAGCCAACGGTTCTTTAGATATTCTTTAAGATGCTTTTTATATAGTTGAGCGGACACAAGAGAGGAAAGTTCACTAGGGAGTTGATTCCAGCTTTTTCCCACTGTGTTGGAGAAGAGCGAGTCCCCTGCCTTGTTGTTAGATTTGACAGAAGAAACTAGAAATTTGTTAGCTGAGCGAAGTGTAGGGAGATTTTTGTAGGGGGTGATTAGATTAGTAAGGATTGCAGTATTATTAGGGTGATAGAGTATTTTCTGGGTGATAACAAGTTGCTGATAGAGTAATTTGTTATCCAGTTGTAGCCATCCCAGTTGTTTGAGGTTATGACAGTGGTATGTTCTATAGGGGGAACTGGTAGCAAATCTGGCTACATTATTATAACAGGTGGAAAGTTTAGTAATGTTATTTCTAGACAGATTAGTATAAATTGCAGAAGCATAGAACAGGGTAGAAGATAGGTGGGTCTGAGCAGTAGTAATTCTTGCTGGGGGGGTAAGGAAGGGTTTGAGTCTGTAGAGGGAGCCTAGTTTTTTGTTGACAGTTTTTATTGTTGAGTTAATATGGTCATCAAAGCTAAGGGTGTTGTCAATTGTAACACCCAGTAAATGGGTTGTGGTGTCAGGGACTATATTTGTGCCATTGTTAGAGGTTATTATGAAATTTGGTAGAGGTGACTTAAGAGTAGGAGCAAAGAGTAGCAGTTTTTTTTTTAGGGTTCAGAAGGAGGCAGTGTTGCATGAACCAATTTTCAACACTGTTTAATACTGTTTGGGTCTGGAAATGGAGAGAGTTTATGGACTTGGCAGAGCAAATTAATGTTGAGTCATCAGTATATTGAATGCAAGTGGCTTGAGGAATTTTGGTATGTAGATTGTTAATAAATAATGAAAAAAGAAGAGGACCTAAAATGGAGCCTTAAGGTACTCCGATGTTCACAGGGAGGGAAGAAGAAAGGGTATTATTCCAAAGGACTGCCTGCTGTCTGTTTTCAAGATAGGATTTAAACCATAGTAGAGGTTGTGAGTCAAGTGATTGGGCTTTTAGGATTTCAATGAGTAAGTTGTGGTTCACCATGTCGAAGGCCTTTGAAAGGTCAATAAATAGAGCAGAAGAGAAAGTATTGTTGTTACAATTTTTGTTTATAGAGTCAGTAAAGGATAGTAGAGCGGTAGTTGTGCTATGGAATGGTCTAAAGCCATGTTGGCAGTTGGCAAGTATGTTATTATGGATAAGGTGGTCAAGTAGTTGTCTGTGTATGCATTTCTCCATTATTTTGGCAATTGGTGAGAGTAAGGCTATAGAGAGCTCAGTAGATGTACCACCTTTGTGTAGGGGAATGATGTGGGATACTTTCCATATGGAAGGGATTTTACTTTCTGAAATTGTTCTGTTTATAAGGATGGAAATGGGGTAGGCAATGGCTTTAGCTGCTATTTGCAGGTATTCTGCTGGAAGGCAGTCAGCAGAAGGGGTGCAGGGTTTAAGTTTTTGGAGGAGTTTGGAAATTTGGGATGTAGGGACAGGTTGTATGTGAAAGGTAGGAGTTGTAGTATTAGGGGTGTTTAGAGGTGAAGAGGTGCTTGGTGGTATAGAATTGGCAAGGGTTAGAATAGCTTCAGTAAAATATTTATTGAAAGCATCTGGAATCTGGTCAGAGTTATCTTGGTTGAATCCAGAAGGTGAAGGAGTTTTAGAATGACCTGGTTGAAGAAGTTTGTTAATGCCTGACCAGAATTTCTGGGGTTGTTCTTTATGGGTTTGTAGGAGTTGAAAGTAATAGTCTTTTTTGTCCCTGAGAATGTCTTTCTTGGTGGCATTTCTTAACTGTTTAAAGTAAAGATGATCTGATGGACTTTTAGAGGCTCTCCATTTGTTCCAAATTTTATTTCTGTGGAGTATCTTTTGCCTAGTTTGTTTTGTAAGCCAGGGGGCAATTTTGGTCCTTATGTGGGAGGAACGAAGTGGGGCATGGGAGTTGAGGATATGAAGGAATTTTGCATTGAAGTAGGTTACTGCTTCATCTAGTTTAAGGTGTAACATGGGAGACCAATCACATGCTTTGAGTTCATTTTGGAAGGACTGAGGATTGAAGAATTTTTTAGAGCAGAAGGTTGTAATTTTATTATAATTAGGACAATGAATTTTTTGCTTAATCATATAGGTAATCATGTGGTCACTAATATCGTCTGGAAGGGTTCCTGGTTTATAAGTATTATGATGGCTATTGAGAAGGATCCAGTCTAAGGTGGTTGCTTTATTACTTGGTTTATGGATGCTGGTAGGAGAGGTAATTATTTGAGAGAAACTGTGAAGATTTATGTGATTGGTGGGATTGGGCAAAGAGCAGGTAATCCAGTCTATATTAAAGTCTCCTAGGACAATGGTTTCCTGAGGTAGGTGTGTGAAGAGGTGACTAAGTATGTTTTCAAGTGTATTAATATTATTTCCTGAGGGGAGATATATGCAAATAACATAGATAGATTTGGAGTTGTTAATTTGAAGCTTGGCAGTAAGGGTTTCAGCATTATTAGCTGTTGGTAGGAGCAAGTCGAAGGTGCTAACTTGTCCTGATTTGTACAAAATGGCTACTCCACCACCTTTTTTGGTTTTCAGATCATTTCTTAGGATATTGAACCCTGGAGGGATGATTTCCTGGTTGAGGGTAGTGGGTTTTAACCATGTCTCTGTGATGCAGAGAATGTCAAAGGAATGCACTTGTAAGAGTGCGTGAAGGTAGGTAATTTTATTGCTAATGCTATGGATGTTAATGTGTGCTATCAGCAAGGAGTTTGATGCCCTATTTGGGGTAGTGCTGATGGGTGTCGAGTTATTTGGGAGGTTGAGTGTATGAGTATAGGGACCTGGGTTAGGATGAATATTGCCGGCTAATAGAGGATGTTTTTGAGGATATTGAATACACTTTAGAATTTTGTAGATATTGAGAGTGGATTGTTTGACAAGGAAGTAGGTTATATGGGTTGATCTATGGTACTTTGGAAGTAGGTATGTAGAAGTACAGGTTATATTACTATGTTGGAGTGTATGTCTAAGGGAAGTATGGAGAGTGTTGGTTGGGAAAGTGTTCTAGAAAAGAGAAATGTTCAAAGGAGGTTAGTGTATAAGGCATAGTAAGAGCTGCAAGAGATGTAGTTAGGAGAAAAAGGTATGTATAAACTAATTTGTGTGTTTGGTCCATTAGGTTGTAAATGGAAGCAGTATAAGTCAGTGGAGTCAGCGGAGTCAGTAATAATCACAACATAACATAAAAACAAGACAGGACACCTAACTGGTATATATTTGTACCCATCAGGTTAAGTAAGTGAAAGCATATATAAGTATTTCAGCTATGAATGCACCACAGTGATTTACAAACTATTTATATATATGTTGAAACATCTTTGATAACTCTGGTCACTCATAAGCAGTGGAAGTAACCTTTCTGTTTATTAGGAAAACCTAAGATGAATGCTTGCATGTCTCCCATAAAGGGAAATGCACATATGGTCTAACACAAATTTTGAAGATATGTGACGTGTCACACTTGTAAATTAACATAAAAGCAGTGATGAAGTGATATACTTAGATAACATTTGTGATGTTGACATTAAATGTACAGACAAATGGCAGGCCCATAATTTAAATGATTACTTACAAACTGACAGACACACACACACATGAGTATGGATGCACACACACACACACACACACACACACACACACACACACACACACACACACACACACACACACACACACACACACACACACACACACACACACACGTGCGCTCGCACGCACACACATACCAGTACAAGTATAAAAGTGCATATTCATTTATCCATACACACACACACACATATATATATATATATATATATATATATATATATATATATATATATATACATATATACATACATATACATATGCATGTGTATGTGTATATTGTATATTAATATAGACAGATATATTGATAGATCCTATCCTTCCTATCCTTATTTATGTTGGCCGTATTAGTCTTATTATGCCTTTGGCATCTTTCTTGTACATGACAGTGCAGAGAAACTGTGCATTAAACATGTAACTGTATACACACACACACACACACACACACACACACACACACACACACACACACACACACACACACACACATGGGTTCTGGAACCATAGAGCAAGGTGGGGCACCCCACACTTTTGCAGCACTTGCAATAACTCAACTGTTCAGAGTGCACAATCCTTCCTGTCCACAGTAACTGTTCTTTCTGAAGTGCCATTATGTGTTATTCCACTGCTGTATTTAGGGAGAGAAGTGTTCTTATTCTTCCTGTATGCAATTAGGGAGAGAAGTGTTCTTATTCTTCCAGTCCACAATAAGTCTTCTTGCTTAGTTCTGAAGTGCTGTTTGCAATTCAACAGCTGCTGGAAGTGTTCATATTGCTTAATTTGCAAAGGGGTGTGTTTGCAATTCCATTGCTGCTGGAAGTGTTTGTATTGCTTAATTTGAAAAGGTGTGTGTGTGTGTGTGTGTGTGTGTGTGTGTGTGTGTGTGTGTGTGTGTGTGTGTGTGTGTGTGTGTGTGTGTGTGTGAAGTGTTCTTAGGTGCATATGTTTACTTCTGAAGCACCATTTGTAATCATGCTGCATTTGTTCTTATTGTTTAACTTAATGTGCGAAGGGGTGTATGTGTGGAGAAGTGTTCTTTTGCTAATGTGCAATTTGTTTTGTATTGCTTAATGCTGCATTTAGGGAGAGAGGTGTTGTTATTGTCTAATGTGCAAAGGGGGTGTATGTGCATTTAGAGAGAGATCTGAAGTGTGTGTGTGTGTGTGTGTGTGTGTGTGTGTGTGTGTGTGTGTGTGTGTGTGTAAATGCTCCCAACAGGATACATCTGTTGGCTAGAGGTACACAGGCTCAAACCCTGCACCCTGCACAGGTGCAGATAAAAAGAACTTAAAGTCCCTAGCCACCATCACTTGTCAACGTATGCCTCACATTTTTGTTTTGTTCTGTTCCTCATTAAGTCTCTGGTTTTCAGGAGCAGTAAAACAAAACCTTTTATGCTAGCAATTTTCTAAGTTTATAAGATCAGTATTTGAAACGTGTCCCTATTTTGGGTCTGTATTCTCCCATTATTGGCTTTGTTCTGTATTTTTGTGCTAGGAGGTTGAGAGCTATGGTGATAAGTGAGAAATGAATTCACTAAATGATAGTCATTTAAGTTTGTCTTCCTGTCTTTCAGGAAACTGCTGATTTAGCTTAGTGGCATGTTGCTCTGACTGTAGTACACAAGGTTCTGGGTTCAAGACTTGGCAGTGAAATGTACAGTGGTAGCACAGCATTTTATGCAAGTAACTTTTGAAAATTATACAAGCAATGTTTAAAATGTGTCTCTGGTGTTTGGCCTTTTACCCTCCCCCAATGAAAAATGAGTGCAAGAAGCTGTGCAACATGCCTGTAGCTTACACTACTGTGATTTTGTATTTGTATATATATATATATATATATATATATATATATATATATATATATATATATTGTGTGTAGAAGTAGACTGTTATCATGGAAATGTTCTGAATAGGGCAGATGTTCTTCATCCCACATTGCTGCAGTCCTAACCATTGGGTAGTCCGCTGTCCAGTCGGCCCGAATACCAAAGTATATGGCTGACGTCGGTCAAGGCGCATTAGACTGATGTCAGGACGTCAGGGTACTAATGCGCATGACCGACGTCATATCCTCAGTCTTTTTTGCCGCATGGTCCGATGCAGAAGCAGTTTTGCGAGTGCAGGTTGGCGTTCTGAAATTTTCTGAAGTCGGAGTTTCAGACCGAATCAAAGTTGGCTAAGTACCCCGTTGGGGAACATTTTGTTTTTTTCTTGCCTCAGTATTTAACCGGATGTCAGAAAAAGTGAATAACTGTATTTCTTGTGGGAAACAGATACCTCAAGGAAGCTTACCTTCATGTGCCTATAAGACTAAGTTGCAGAAAGTATCTGCGTTTTCGAGCTGGAAATTCTCATTATCAGTTCTCTGCATTGCCCTTTGGCTTATCTACTGCGCCCAGAGTATTTACAAAGGTTCTGGCTCCAGTGATAGCTTACTTCAGGCTAAAAGGAATTCAAATCTATCCTTACTTGGACGATTGCCTGATTCTGGCTCAAGAAAAGGAAGACCTTCTACAGCATTTGGAATATGTCATAGCAGTGCTAAGATGCCTAGGGTATTCTGTGAACGAAATAAAGTCCAGTCTAGTACCCTCTCAAGACATGTGCTTTCTGGGTGTGAGACTGAATACAGCAGCCCAGATGGCCTTTTTAACCCTGGACAAACAAAAGAATCTTTCCAGTTACTTCCATCAACTATCTCTTCAGTCCGGGCTGACTGCAAGGACAGTCCTTCAAGCCTTAGGGTTCATGGCATCTTGTATTCTGGTGCTTCCCAATGCCAAACTGCATATGAGGAAGCTGCAATGGTATCTCAAAATGTATGGACACAGCACTGCCAGGATTTGGACACTGTCATTCAAATAATACCTTGCATTCAAAAGGAATTTTTGTGGTGGGCTCAGGAATGTCACCTAAACAAGGGACTCTCTGTGACCCGGCCAGAGGCGAGTCAGATTCTAACGACAGATGCCTCAGACATTGCTTGGGGAGCTCATCTAAATGGAAAGTGGATACAAGACAAGTGGCCTGCCAGACTACAGCATCTACATATCAACATGAAGGAGATGTTAGCAGTCCAGTTTGCATTAATGGCTTTCAAGGAGTTACTTCTTCCAGGGCAAGTGTTGATTCTAACAGACAACACAACTGTCATGTGGTACATCAACAAACAAGGGGGAACACATTCTTATCCTCTATGCAGGCAAGCAATGATTTTATGGGAGACTGCGCTCAGCTTGCAACTAACTCTTCAGGCAAGGTTTCTGCCGGGAGCACAGAACTCCTTAGCAGATGTGTTAAGCAGACAAATCATGGATCCCCACGAGTGGAAACTGGATCTTCATGTATTTCGGAAATTGACAGTGTCATGGGGAACTCCAGACATAGATCTGTTCGCTTCTCCACTAAACCACCAGCTGCCAAAGTTTTGCACAAAGGGGTTTCATCACACAGCTTGGAAAGTGGATGCTCTTTCTTTCAGTTGGAAAAATCTTCATGTGTATGCCTTTCCACCTCTGCCTCTTCTCCCAAAGGTGCTCCTAAAGGTCAGACAAGACAAGCCAAGGATGATTTTAATAGCTCCAGATTGGCCTCGGCAACACTGGTACCCACTACTGAGGAGTCTGGTAAGGAAGCCTCCATGGCCTTTACCTCTGATTCCACACCTGTTATCTCAGAAGGACGGTCACCTGCTCAATGTCAAGCTTCACTCTCTTCATCTAACAGCCTGGCATATTCTGTTTTGAAACACAGCAGGTCTCAACTTCCTCAACAAGTTTTAAATGTGATTATGGAAGCCAGACGACCTAGTACAAGAAAAGTGTACGCAGAAAAATGGAAGAGATTTTTATTTTGGAGTGCAGCAAAGAATTTGGAGATTTCTGAGCCTAATTTGAGTGTGGCTCTTCAATATCTTACTGAGTTATTGGACAAAGGTTTGTCTTTCTCTTCCATTAAGATTCATGCTGCAGCAATTTCAGCTCACTATGATTGTGACCCACCATTGTTTTCGCATCCTTTGTTCAAGCAGTTTCTTAGAGGGGCAAAGAATATAAGACCCCCACGTAGAGCTCCTACTCCTGCTTGGGATCTCAATTTTGTGTTGGAGAAACTTACTCTACAACCTTTTGAGCCTGCGGCTACTGCTGAATTGAAATACTTGTCATGGAAGACTGCTTTTTTGTTGGCTATTACTTCTGCAAGAAGGGTTTCTGAATTGCAGGCCCTTATGGCAGTAGAGCCTTTTTTGATTTTCCATAAGGATAGGGTATCATTACGTACTAATCCTTCTTTTATGCCTAAGGTGGTTTCTAGTGTGGCTTTAAACCAAACTATTCATTTGCCTACTTTCTATGCAGATCCCCAAAATAAGGGGGAAAAGATTTTGCACAATTTAGATGTACACAGGCAGTTGCGTTATTATTTAAGCAGGACTAAGGATTTCAGGCAGTCTCAGCAGTTGTTTGTTTCTTTTGCTTTGAGTTCTCAGGGCAAGCCTGTGTCTAAACAAACTATTTCTAAGTGGATTGGGTTTTGCATTACATTTTGTTATTCCCATCATGGCAAGGAGATTCCAGCTGGGATTAGGCCTCATTCCACTAGGGCTACTGCCACTTCAACAGCATTTCTAAGGGGGGTGGCAACTAAGGAGATTTTGGAGGCAGCTACTTGGAGTTCAGTGCATACTTTCTCTAAGCATTACCACCTTCCTCTCTACTCTAAATCTAGGGCTGGTTTTGCCACAGCTATTTTGCAAGGCATGTTGACAGCTCCTGCTTCCTTATGATTTGCCAGCCTCCCTTACCTCTGCTTTGGGATTCTACCCAATGGTTAGGACTGCAGCAATGTGGGATGAAGAACATAGTACAGTTTTGTACCTACCATAAATGTAGATGTTCGAGGATCCACATTGCTGCAGTCCAATTTACCCTCCCTCCTTCCCCTCTGTGTTTAGGGGTGGTGGTGTGGGTTGGGCTATACTCTTGTAATTTTGTATATATTGTACATATTTTGGGTGCAGGAGTTTTTGGTGTTTTTTGGTTTGGGCCTTGTCTTTTTAGGGTCTTCTGACATCTGGGGCAAGAAAAGACTGAGGATATGACGTCGGTCATGCGCATTAGTACCCTGACGTCCTGACATCAGTCTAATGCGCCTTGACCGACGCCAGCCATATACTTTGGTATTCGGGCCGACTGGACAGCGGACTACCCAATGGTTAGGACTGCAGCAATGTGGATCCTCGAACATCTACATTTATGGTAGGTACAAAACTGTACTTTTTGTAGTTATTGGTGCATGCATTTTGCTTCATTGCCTACTAGAAAAATGTTCAAACAATAAATTTAAAATGCACTCTAACTTAAGTCTAACAAGTGTGCTATATTATACAAGGAATATAATTTAATAAAGTCAGAAAGGTGTATCAAAGAACGCATGCATGTTTTTTGTTTTGTGCGCAAGGGACCTCTGATTTGAAAACAGCCCAAAGGTAATCTTTATCCACCACTGGCCAGATGCATTTTCTTTGGATGTAGTGTGGGTTTTAATGCTGTTTCAATGAATGTGAGTTTCAAGGGCAGAGAAGTTTTAATGCCAAGTCTATTTTCATTGTGAGACAGTCCTGTTTTATTTAGCAGATATCTGTTAGTGTTTGTGCATTGTGCTATAAAATGTAAAAAAATTAAATCCAGATATGCAACTTGGATTTAAGGATGGGGAATAGAAAATGTACTCCAGGATTGCCCCTCATGCCACTAATGGATAGAGGCAGTTCCTAAATGCTGCATCCCTTATATGGGTCCCCTCAAATTATCTATGGAATGATTAGAGTTATTCTCGCTAGGGCTAATATACAATTATCAGCCATGGAATAAGTAAGACCAATCAGAAAATGTTAATTCAAGAATCAAGCACCAAAAGGGAATTGGCTAAGCTTAAAAAGTCCTTCAAGTGAATCTATGTTGTGGTAGTAAATAGTTATAAAAAATTGCCCTTTTTAGATCACTAAGTGCCCCTCTCACCCCCCCCGGCTTCAACACCTTCCGGCACCTTTGCACACATACACAGATGCACACAGACATGCACACATGCACACACGCAAACACACACGCACACACACACACACACACACACACACACACACACACACACACACACACACACACACACACACACACACAAACACGCTCACACACACACACATGGTGCATGGACATAAATATGTATACATATCTGTATATCTTTATCTGTATCTCTCTCTCTTTCTCTCGCACATATATAAGTACTTGTATATCTACACACATACACACACAAACACACACACACACACACACACACACACACACACACACACGCGCGCACACACAAATACATACACATACATGTGTGTATGTATATATATATATATATATATATATATATATATATATATATATATACATATATATATATATATATATATATATATATATATATATATATATATATATATAATATATGGATTCACTTTACAATCTTAAAATACTGAAATCGCGAATTTCAGTATCTCGAGATGAAAATACTGAAACCACAAAAGCTCGATACCTCAGAAAACTGAACATCTCAATACTGAAACTTAATATGTGATGCTCCGATTTAAAACACACCCTCCACCACACAAACAAATACACATACAACACCTTTCTGCACACTACAACAAACCAACACAACACACAGACGCACACACACACACACACACACACACACACACACACACACACACACACACACACACATACACACACAAATCAAACCCACTTAATCTACATATAAGAAAGG
The DNA here is from genome assembly GCF_019279795.1 of Protopterus annectens. Taxonomy (NCBI): domain Eukaryota; kingdom Metazoa; phylum Chordata; order Ceratodontiformes; family Protopteridae; genus Protopterus; species Protopterus annectens. Next base: position 1,789,804,701 of record NC_056735.1, on the reverse strand, counting down.
GGGCAAGCCCCCCGCACCCCCCTTGTGGGGAGCTGTGCCTCCCACACCCCCGCTCCTTATATATACAAACTCCGAAGTTGCACTAAAAAGAAAGACACTAAACCCACTGCTTCACACTCTAAATTCCCGTTGCACAAACGCACATTACATATGTACAAACACCCCCATTTTCAACACTTACACATTCACACTCTTACCTACCTACCCTAACCTACACCTACATTTCCCAACACACTCACATAATACTAAATCCCTTCCCAAAACCCTTAAACAAAAAAACACTTACCTGAATCTCCAATTATAACCACACATCGACAGCCATCCCCATATCCCAGAGCACACCACACCTTACAGACACAGCAAACCACAAGTAAAATAGTGTACCACCACGACTGCGGATTTGAAAATTCAACATTCGATTATATGTAGTTTCGAGTAACTGCACTTTTAAAACTTTCATCTCGAGATACTGAAATTTGCAGTTTCAGTATTTCGAGATTGTAAATTGAACCTGTATAGATATATATATATATATATATATATATATATATGTATATATATATATATATATATATATATATATATATATATATATATATGTATGTATATATATATATATATATATATATATATATATATATATATATATATATATATATATATATATATATATATATATATATATATATATATATATATATAGATAAATATATATATATATATATATATATATATATATATATATATATACATGTACATATATATATATATATATATATACATATATATATATATATATATATGTGTGTGTGTGTGTGTACTTTGTTGACCATGTTAGTCCTGTTAGGCCATTGATCATGTTTTATCTTTTCATGAATATCTCAGATGGTATCTGAAGTGAGTAGGGAAAATTTGTCAGAGCGTATGGACCGTCCCCTATTCTTTTGCTTATTGGGATATTTTTTTCATGTAGCACTTCCAGTTTCCATTCCGAGAGTGGAGGCAGCTCAGGGAAATCAGGAAGAGAGTGATGGAATGTCCAGAACATGTTGATAGTGAAATAAAAGTGAGAATAACAGAATAAAGTATGTTTAATGACAAAGACGAGCATTCAGAAATGGAGGGAAAAGATGTAAATGCAAAGGCAATTGAACCTTTGCTGGAAGGTGCACATTTATCCAACTAAATTGAAAAACATCCATACTTTCTCAAGGCAAGAATTATAGACAGTAGAAGCTTGAAATGGACTCTGAAGAAGTGTTTTAGCAGAATTTATTCAGAGATGAAGAGACAACACAGATATATGTTGTTACAACCCCTAGTTGGGAGGGTTGCAGGATGATTTGCTTTTAAAGTTGAGGAATGCCAGTGAACCTGAAAGTGGAAATTATGTTTTGTGGTGTGACTTAATGGAAAAGGTACAGAGAAATGATGTTTCATGCTGAGAGATTTTTATGACATTATTTTTGAGACTGCCAAAGCTATGGATAATTTTCTAGGAGAGTATAAAAAATAGAAAGACTGTCTTCCTTGTAACTCTTACGGATTTAAAGCTTTTCAAAGAGAGACTATGAAAAAAATTAACATCCAATTCAGAACTAAGGTTGAAAAATGACATTAAAAAAGTATCTGTTAAATGTATCTACAGATGTGATAGATAGTGTAAAAGTATATGATGATAGAGATTTACGGAAGGGTGTATGGAACTGCAATGTTATTTTAAAAATTGAAAATGATAGCATTGTGCATATTTCAAGTGTTATAAATGTGGAAGGAATCAAAAGAATGGTAAAATATTGGGGTGAGCCAAAGACATGTTTTTTGTGTGTGGGAAAGATAATCATTTGATAAGTAATGGCAAAAAAAGGAAATGTTTTCAGTGTGGAAGGATAGGACATGATATAAGAAATTGTGAAATCAAGTGTTATAAATGTAAGAAAGTGGGACACTTGAGGATGCAATGTGAATATAAAGTAACAGAGGTAGAGCAAGAGATTGTAGAAGCATTAATAGAACAGAATCAAAACAGTGAGGACATAGATACAGAAGGAAAAATAGTAAAGAGTTTACAAATAGAATGCGAAGAAGTAAATGATTTGAATTATAAAAAAAATTTGCTAAAAATCAGGAATGAAAGTTTCATTCTTAATAAAGGAGAGGGTGAAGAACCAAGATGAGTGAAAGTAAAAATACAAAATGGAATTTAGTTAAACAAAAAATAAATTTTATTAGTAAGAGAGTATGAGACCAGAAAAGAAAAACAATAGAAGGACATAATAAAGAAAAAAAGAAAGGGAAAGGTTAAATATAGCATTCAAAAGTTAACATTTTGTGTAAGGTGCTTTCATTAAACGTTAATACTTTAAAGAATGGTATAATGAGAATAAGTATCCTTGAATGGTGTAAGAAACAGTAAAATTACATTATTATATTAGAAGATACCTGTTTTTTTTAACAAATGAAGACCAACAATAATTGAAACTGTAGTGGAGAAAAAATGTAATCTTTAACTTGGAAAGAGGGTTGTGTTCAGGAATAATTTGTTTGTATAAGGAGACAATAAAGTTTAGATTTTACTTTTTTACTGTAGGTTGAACTACAATTCTTGATGTAAAATTGGGTAATCAGGTATTTAGACTTATAGCAATTAAAACAAAGAGAGAGAGAGAAGTGATGTTTAAAGACAGAATTCAGTAAGTAGGAGTAAATATGGATATAATTGTTGCAGGACACTTTAATTGTAATATGAGGCAAAATAAAAAGCATATAATGTTAAAGTGATGTTAGATATTATAAGATATTAGAATTTAAGTATTTGGAATAAGAGTACTTGGACTTCTAGTAGGGGTGAAAATAAAACAGAAATAGATTTTTTTTTTACTTTCAGCAGGGTTGAAATTTATGGATGAAGGGGTATTAGTGGCTGTTTCTTTTCACATCACAGGGTTATATGGATTACTTTGGAAGATCATTCTGACTATATAAAAATAGGAAAGGGGTTAAAAGGGATTAATTAGGTTAAATGGGATAAAGAAGGAAAGATGGATGTAGTAAATTTATGGAAGGACCATATAGAAATGAGGCTTTTTTGTAAAGATTGAGCTGCATAGTAGCTGCTTTTTAAATGAAAATATAAAAAGTGTTATATAAGCTGGGAAAGTATAAAAAGAAGAAAGGAAATAGTACATTATTAAAGCAATAAATAGTGAAAACATGGCAGAGGCAACCATGTAGCAACAAAATGTGAAGTTCCACTGTTGAAATACAAGCTTCCACTATTAAAACAAAATCCGAACTTTATTGGTGTACACGGTAAGCACTTTCACAGTCGCTTCATCAGACCAAGACACACCTATCCCAAAACTCAGTCCTTATGTAGTATTTCAAAACTAATGACATAATTAAATAATTAAATAATAATTAATTAGAGAACTGTTATATAAAATGTATATAATATATGAATAAAAATCTATTCATTTAAAACTTTGTTGTTGCAAGTAACAAACAAGTTGAATTTGATAGAAAATATATGTATGTGTAAGGCTTGCATAAAATTATATGAATACAAGAGGAAGTATGGGATGTAGATGTAAGAATAACCTACTTATATTAATATGATGGATATGAAGAAAGTGAATGATCTACTCTAGTCCGGGGCAAACTATAATCTACGGGATTTCAGGATGGGTTGCAGGGATGCTCTATTTGCTCTTAACCTTAAAATCGAGTTTATCTCCTTCTTTTCCGTGCCATTTCTAATGTCTCCTTGTCTAATTATAGGTGTAACTGTGTCTATGACCATGAAACTAAAAGTGTGAGATTCACCCTGATTTAATACATGTTTGGCCAAAGCATTGTTAATATGTTTGATTCTTATTGCATATAGATGTTCACTGATTCTAGTTCTGAAAGTTCTATTGGTTTTTCCAACATAAAATGCTGAACATGTATCACACACTACCAGGTAGACTATATGTGAAGTTTCACAGTTAGCATTAACATTGAACCTATGTTCTCTGCCAGTATCTGGGTGAATAAAATTAGCTTTAGTGTTTATAAACCCACAGAAGTTGCATTTCCCACAGGGCACCATACCTATTTCCCCTGTATAGGTATCTTTGTGTATGGACTGACATAATAACCTCTTCGAATTGGGTTTATTTTTAAATCTATAAAGGTTGGTCTCTCTCCTACAATGTTTTTAAAATCATTGTTGGTGGTGAGTATTTTCCAAAGAAGAAGAAGAAGAAGTTTATTATGTCAAATATTGCCCTATTATCATTGATGTAGAACATGGGAATCTTGATGTAGGTGAAATCATTCCTTGTTTCACTGGTTGACTTTGCTTTATTAGAGAAATATGGAGCTGCTCTATCTTCTCTTAACACATTTAAATCTGACAACCCTCTTTTTATTTCTATTTCATTATATCCTCTATTAAGTAATCTATTCTTAAAACTTGCTAACTCTTCTTGATATCCCACATCCGTTGCATTTAATCTGGAAATCCGCATTCCTTGCCCTTTTATTATGTTTTTGAAAATGTAAGCAGAATGCATACTGCTTCTGTGTAGCAAAGTATTTCTATGACTTGTTTTTCTAAAAACTCCAGTGTTAATGCAATTGTCCATAACTTTCTCTACATACACATCTAAGTATTCTATTTTGCTATCAGAATATTTCATAGTAAATTTTAAATAATCTGTCATAATGTTCATTGTATTTACAAATAATTCTAATTCTTCAACTTTACCATTCCAAATTAAAAAGACATCGTCAACAAAACGTCTATAAAATAATACATATTTCTTGAACAATTCAGTTACAAATAAACATTCCTCTTCCCATAATGCTAAAACCATGTTGGCATAGCTGTTGGGACATGAGGTGCCCATGGCCATGCCATCACATTGTATGTAAAATTCTTCTTTGAATACAAAAACATTATTCTCCAAGATTACTTCAAGGAAGAGGCAAACTAAATCAATTTTATTCCTATCAAGATCACTATGCTTATTTAAATATTCCTTGACTGATGTCATACCTTGTTCATTCAGAATGATAGTGAACAAGGATTGTACATCCAGTGTAGCAAATAAAATATTAGGGTGCATCACTGACATATTTGTAAAACTGTATAGGTCTATCAAAAATTGTTTGGTGTCCTTGACAACAGTTACATTCTCTTCTAGTACTGGTCAAAGAGTTTTTTCTACATACACTGAAAAGGGTTCAGTGCACCACCCCTTTCCTGAAACTATAGGTCGTAGTGGGGGATTTAAGCTGTTCTTATGAATTTTAGGTAGGCCCTGTATGGCTGGAACCATGGGATACTCTACCTCAAGATAGTTGCCCAATTCTTGTGTGATACTAAAGCTCATGACTAAGTCATGTATCATTGAGGACATCCTATATTTGATTTCATCTATTTATCCACATTAATGACCTGATAATATTTAGTGTCACTTAACATTTTTTACATAGCTTCTTGGTATACCTTTCTGTCCATGATTACCACAGGGCCTCCTTTATCTTATAGGTTCATAGGTTCATAGGTAGGTACTGGGCTATCTGCCCGAAGGCATATATTAGCCCAGCCATGTTGTGTGGTATTCACCGCACCTTTGGTTAGTTCCCTGGGCCCTTGAACTAGCAGCTAGTACCCTTGGCCCCTATCTAGTAGAGCTGTTGGTATGATCCCTGGTGTGAACTTTCTATTACCCATCCACTCGTCAAGGTTTCTCTTGATGAGTGATAGTGAGGGGCTCTGTCTTATGTAGATCGAGACCTTGTTCCATAGCAAGGGAAGTCTTTGCAAAGGGAATCTATCCCTCCAGCATGTTCTATTCATTGTTGTGCTGAGGTTTATATCCCTAGAGCGTGTAGCTCGAGTGGATTTGGTTTAGCTAAGATGGAGCATGTTCAACAGTTCTGGGTTGGACATGGCTCTGTATGTTAGACAGAGATTGCCTCTGAGAAGGCGGTATGCCACAGAGAAAAGCCTTAGTTTTTTCAATCATGCTGCATAGGGCAACTGTTTGAGGCCAATAATCCTCTTAGTGAGGTACCTCTGTGGTCTCTCCAGCTGCTGGAGATGCCTAGCCAGGTACATTCCAATTGGTGCATTGTACTGAATAATGGGTCTGATGAGGGAAGAATAGAGGGGTACCACTACATCCTTAGATCTTGATGCAAACTCTTTCATGATCAGATGGGTCCCATAGAAGGATTTTCTAACCACCTTGGCAACATGGTTATCAAAGGAAAGCTGACTATTTACTTGGGTCCCTAGATCCCTTATTACTACTTCAGATTTCAGGGGGTTACCTCCTATGTGGCAGTTCGTGGGTACTCTGTTTTTTCCAAAGGGGATTACTATGCATTTTTTAGCATTTAGCTTGAGACCATGGCTTTGACACCATGCATCAGCCTTCTGGAGGATATCCATGTCAGCCGGAGACTCTATTATAGCACCCAGCTTGCAGTCATCCGCAAACTTGGTCAGCCACAGCCCTTCAGTGCTTGCCTGTACTTCTGAGAAGTATATGCCAAACAGGAGGGGCCCCAGGACAGAGCCCTGAGGCACACCACTCATTACTGGTCTGGATTCGGACATAGATCCTGCTACTCTTACTTTGTGGGTTCTGTCTGAGAGCCAGTTTGCGATCCATCTTGTGACATAATGGTTTATGCCCAGGTTGGTGAGTTTATCAATAATACTCGAATGAAGAATGGTGTCAAATGCTTTAGCAAGGTCAAGGTAAGCCATGTGTACCTCCTTTCCCTTATCTATAGCTTGAGTAACTGTCTCAAAGAAGTCCACCAGGTTCAGGAGGCATGATCTGCCCTTGACGAAGCCGAATTGTGTGGGGTCAAGTGTTTGGAGGCTGCCAATCTCTCCATTTATGAGTTCCATAATGATTTGCTCCATTGCCTTACAGATCAGACTGGTCAGGCTTATTGGTCTGTAGTTCCCAGGGTTGGTTGTGGGCCCATCCTTGTGCAGCGAAACCATGGTTGCTGTGCACCATTCTATGGGCACATATCCTGTCGAGAGGCTGAGACTGAACAGGGTATTCAGATACAGGGTTAATTCATTTTGGAGTTTGCATACGACACAGCCCGGAACACCATCTGGTCCCATGGAGGCAGTGCTTTAAGCTTTAGATAGAGCCTTATTAACCAACGTATCAGTAATAATTGGAGTTACACAATCCCCTGGAATAGCAATAGGCTGTGTAGGTGGTGGTGGGGGGAGAAATTTGCACTGAACCTGTCAGCCAAGATGTTGGCAATGTCAGTGGGGTCACTGTATTTTGTTCCATTTTGTACTAGCTCAGAACAGACCTGAGCATTGCCATTTAGGTCTTTGACGTGACCATAGAAGGCCTTATGGTTATCCTTGGCATCCTTGGCAACTTTCTTTTCAAAATTGGCTTTAGTTGACTTGATGAGGGCCCTCAATTTCTTACTAAGGCTGATGAGGGAAGATTTTTCTACTTGAGATTTGGGCTTTTTTTTGTATAAGTCTCCTCCTTTTATTGTATAGTTTGCTTATGGCCGGGGTCCACCAGACTGGTTTCTTCTTGCTTGAGGAAGGAGTCTTGGTTTTAGTTGGGATAGCACGGTCCATGCAATCCTGAAGATTTATATAAAGTGCCTTGGTGTAGGATTCTGCATCCTGGATATCATTATCCTTCTGCAAGGGAATAGTGAAGCTTTCCACTTCTGATGCAAGTAGTTTGAAGTTTGCTTTGGAAAGTTTTTTTACGATGGTTTCTTTGACAGGGGGAGGTGGAGGGGTGTGGATGTCTAGGGTTATCAGTTTGTGATCTGATCTGACCAGAGAGGGAGTGATAACGGGTGTGGTACAATGGGCGCCCATATTTGTGATGACTAAATCCAATATGTTGTCCCCTGTAGTGGGAGAACATACCAGTTGTTCAAGGGTATTTGAATTTATAAAGTCTATGAACCGCTGGGCATAGGAGTTAGAACTTTGGTAGTTTGCCCAGTCTATACCAGGGTAGTTGAAATCACCCAAAATTATGGTTTTGGGTAGGACCTTTATATTTTCCAATGCCTCAAGGAATGCTGAGTGAACATCTTGGGATATGGTGGGCGATCTATAACAGGCTATGACTTGAAATGTGGTTTTGCCTGCTGATAGTTGTGCATGGATGATCTCTGGGGCATCATGCTGCGCCACTAACCTGGAGATGTGGGTATCCTTGATGAATATGGATACACCTGCGCCCTTTGTACTGTGATCCAGTAACTGAGGCTGGAAGGTATGATATGAAATGTAACCTGGTAGTGCTGGGGGTGCTATCTGGAGCCTTGAACCAGGTTTCCGTCACTGCACAAACATCGATTTTCTCCATACTGAGGAGTGCCTCGAGTGCATGCATTTTGAGGTTGAGACTTCTGGTGTTGAGTAGCATTACCCTTAGTTTTTGGTTACCTGTGCTGGTTACGGTGGTTGGTTTGTCCTTTGAGCCTTGCCTAAAAAAGGCACTATGGGAATGGCAAGAGCCTTGGCCAGTATTCGAAAGCCTAGGGGTGACAGGTACAAACCATCTCTGGTGAAACAGTGAGGCTTGTCTATCATGTTATCCCAGGCAGACAGACACTGGATCCCCTTAGAATGACACCAGAAGCTTAGCCAATTGTTGAAATTGATCATTTTGTCTTTGTATTGTGGTATCATTCTCGGTGAAGGTAGTATGCTTCTCAAGGTCAAGGTCATACCAGCTTGGACTACATGATCAGAGAGCTCCTCAATGTCTCTTTTCATGTAGTCCAGGGAGGTACGTCTTAGATCATTCACACCAACATATACAATGACAGTGTCATACTTGTACTTGTTCTGGAGTGTCCTAAGTGCCTGTGTTATGTGGCAGATCCTAGCAGCCGACAGGCAGCTGACAGTAACCTTCTCCTTGTTCAGCCTGGTGAGTGGAACATCTGTGTGCTTTACTATAGAGTCTCTTATTACTAACATGTTGGGTATGGTGTTTTGCCTTAGGGGCTGTCGTGAGGCACACTGCTGAGGTGAATTATGTGTTTTCTGGCTTGTATTTGGAGGTGCAGGTTGCTTGCTTGTCTGCTTTGGAGGGCACTGTTTCTTTTTCAGATTGGTACCTAGTGCCTCCGAATATGTTTTTGTGTATTTATGAGTATGTTTTGCCAGTGCTTGTTTTGTAGATCCATGTGTGACTGGTGGTGTGATGCTAGTGTGTTTCTTCTCCTCTTGACTGTCTGTTACAGTCATGGGTTGAGAGCGCTTAGCCTCCATTCTGGCTGTGTATTTGCATCTCTCACAAGTGTTTGTGTCTAGAGGTAAGAGGAGAGGGTTGTCTGTATACATGAGGCAGTTGTGACATTGCCTCAGGATGCCCAATTCCACCAGATGAACTGGAGAGTACTCCTGAAGCTGACCTTCTGGACATGCTTGGCAAAGTAAATTTCACTTGTCTTGCGGGCAATCGAGGGTCTTATGCTGTATTATAACAGTGCTGTCTAGGAGATTTGGAAAATAATAGTGCTGTCTAGGAGATTTGGACAAGTGCTGATTTGGGTTATGCAAGTGCTGCAATAAGAGCTGTTGATCTGAAGCACTTGAGTTGAGGCTTTCCTAGTTCTAAGGGAAAATTTGCAGTGCAGATTTTGTGGAGCCAGGAATAGTATCACCAGCTAACCGGTGCTGCCCGACGCTGCTCTGTGTGCAAGACCCAAAATGGCCAACAAAACTACAGTTTCTAGGCAGTAACCACTCCTACAGGGAGTCAGAAACTAACTAGTCAGAACAGTGCAATAAATGAGCCCAACACATGTGTGCTAGGTCAGAGGCAGGTAAAATGCAATTTTAAGAAAAAACGATTTTAAATTAAGTGCAACACAAAAAATGCAATAAACAGGCTGTAGATATGTTCTAAATATTTTTCTAACACAGATATCAACTTTTGCAAGCAAGAAAATGCCACAAAGTAGGCGGCAATGCAGTTTTTCTAAGAAATAAATCAGAAGAAAATACTTAAAATCTCAAAAGTGGCTCCTTTCTTCTCTCAGCATTTTCTCCTCTTGCTAGGTGCTTCAGCAGCAACTATCAAGCCTGGAAATATGCCAAAACCACGCAGCTGCAGGTTTTTAAGAAAGAGAGATCAAGGAGTTTGGAACTGACCCAAAATGGCCAATAAAACTACAGTTTCTAGGCAGTAACCACTCCTACAAGGACAGGCAGGCTGCTCAGTGTTAACCACTGCCACTGGTGAACACAGAGACTTCCCTTTAGCCCAAGTAAGCACTGGCCTCCAAGAAACTTACAAACAGTTCAGAACAGCAACTCTGTAACTGAACTTTTTTTTAAATTATAGAAAGTGGGAAAATAGCAAGATTTTTTTTTTGTTTTGTTTAAGGATAGCAGAGACACACAAGTAGCAAACTAGTCAGAACAGTGCAATAAATGACCCCAACATGTGTGTGTGCTAGGTCAGAGGCAGGTAAAATGCAATTTTAAGAAAAAACGATTTTAAATTAAGTGCAACACAAAAAATGCAATAAACAGGCTCTAGGTATGTTCTAAATACTGTTAGTCTAATGACTATGTTTGGGTCATTCTGTAGCCTCCGTAGAGCTACTCGATCCTTATATGTCAGATTAAATCTGTAGGTTTTGTTATGACCTTTGTTATTGTCACCTTCGTTGTAAAAGATATGCAAATCATCCTCAACCAGCCTATAAAATGCATCAATTAATGGATGATTATCGGGCATGTAACCACTTGGTTTTCTGAAATTACATTTATGTTCCATTCTACTATTCCCAAATTCATATTTCAACATTACATTCCTAAGAAACATTCTAACATCAATCAAAACATTTGTTAGATTATTATTGCTGGTAGGAATAAAACTAAGGCCTTTGTTTAGGACATTGAATACATCAATATCCAAGTTCCTTTTAGAAATGTTCCAAACTATGTTGTTTGCATCTGTTGCCACATTTTCTTCAGTGACTGATTCGATTGTCTCTCCACTGACAATTTCCACTTATGTCTGCCTCGGCTGACAGATCGGCCTCTCTTCACCCCTTCTCCATAGAAATGGGAAGGGGAAACTGTGGAAAATCCATACCATTAATATGATTGTTATTACCACTCAACCTCGTGGCTTGAAATACTTTAGGTTGTACCACCTGTTGTATAACTGTCATTAGATTGCTGGTATTAATGTCACTGTTCAGAGTCGAATCATGATTGAAAGTTGTTGGAGGGGGTACTAATGGGGTGGTGCCTTCTACTACCTTTGCAGCAGACACATTGTTAGAAGGCTCTGATGTATTAAGATTGGTATTAGAGTTGTGAGCATCAGCACAGTTAGTGACTTCTATATGGTTTTCTTTTATTTTCTCTTTATTCTTGTCTTTGCTGTTATCTTTATTCATACCATTAATATTATATCCCTGCTTGTAGTTATCATGGATATTGTTGCCATGATTTCTATATGAATTACTTTGTCCATATGTTTGGTTCACTCTAGGCCAAGCAAAGACATGGCCTTCTTTAAAATCCTTTGTATCCCTATCAATTTTGTTGCATTTTTGCTGCAACAAACGCCTCTCATATACTAAAATTCCATCCAGTACAGTGCTTAAAGTACGGTCTACTAGCCCTGATTTAAACCTTTCATATAGGGCTTGCTGTTGTTGTAGAATGAATGTTTTTAATGCTTTAATGCAGGACACTTTAATTGTAATATGAGGCAAAATAAAAGGAAAGCATATAATGTTAAAGTGATGTTAGATATTATAAGATATTTGAATTTAAGTATTTGGAATAAGAGTACTTGGACTTCTAGTAGGGGTGAAAATAAAACAGAAATAGATTTTTTTTTTACTTTCAGCAGGGTTGAAATTTATGGATGAAGGGGTATTAGCGGCTGTTTCTTTTCACATCACAGGGTTATATGGATTACTTTGAAAGATCATTCTGACTATATAAAAATAGGAAAGGGGTTAAAAGGGATTAATTAGGTTAAATGGGATAAAGAAGGAAAGATGGATGTAGTAAATTTATGGAAGGACCATATAGAAATGAAGCTTTTTTGTAAAGATTGAGCTGCATAGTAGCTGCTTTTTAAATGAAAATATAAAAAGTGTTATATAAGCTGGGAAAGTATAAAAAGAAGAAAGGAAATAGTACATTATGACTAATTAAGTAAGGATATTAGTAATAGCTTAGAAAAAATGAAGAAAATTATTTTATTAAAGAACAAGAATTACATGATTTAAGAAAAAAGAAACTACAGTATTCCTTATATAAACAAATATATTTTTACAAGGAAAAAAGGAGGAAATTGCAATATATTTGAGTAAACTTAGTAAAGAAAATGATAGTATCATGAGAGAAATGAAAGATAGATCAGATATATTACAAACTACACAAAATAAGATTATGGAAATAGTGAAAGGATATGTTAAATATAGTTTTAGAGGAAAGAATGTACAGTGTACTAAGGAACAGAAAGAAGATAATTTTTCAGATGGCAATAATAAGGATTTGGGAAAAAGGATTAAAATGGAAGAACTGGAAAATATTTTAGGAAAAGGAAATTTTGAATCTGCAGCAGGTCCAGACTGAGTAGAATATAGAATCTATAAAATATGACAGTAAATCAAAAAAAAATTAATAGCATTAAATGAGTGGTTAAGAAATGTTTTCAATACAAAGAGCCGTGTAGTGGTGTAATTAAATGTATATGAGAAAAGGAAACAAATGTGAAGTACAGAATTGGAGAACTATAGTCCTTAACACTGACTATAAGATTTTTTTTTATGAAAATTTTGCAAAAAAGAATGGAAACTAAGTTAAGTAGGATTATAAATAAAAATATTTATGGTACAATAGGCAAAACTACAGGATTTACTGTTAGTGATTCGAGAGTTAGTGGATGTCCCAGGCTGCGTCCTACACAAGCTCAAAGATGAACTAACCCCTCACCTAAACACACCGCTCAAACACAGCCTCTCCACAGGCTACGTATCCATAGAGTGGTGCACAGCAATAGTTATTCCGCTCCACAAAGGTGGAGCCACAACAGACCCCAGGAACTATTGCCCTATAAGCCTGGCTAGCTTGGTCTGTAAGGCTATGGAGCACATCATCATGGAACTCATTAACAGAGACATAGGGAACCTCCAAATACTGGACCTTACACAGTTCAGCTTTGTTAAGAGCAGATGGTGGACATCTTTGAGACAGTTACCAAGGTTATAGATGAGGGAAAGGTGGTAGACACAGCCTACCTAGACCTCGCAAACACCTTCAACACCATTCCCCATTCTGGTATTATAGACAAGCTCACCACCCTGAACATAAACCCGTATGTCACAAGATGGGTTGCCAACTGGCTCACAGACAGAACCCACATGGTGAGAATTGCAGGACTTAGGTCTGACTCTAAACTGGTTATAAGTGGCATTCCCCAGGGCTCAGTCCTAGGACCCCTCATGTTCAGCATATACTTCTCAGAGGAACAGGCTAGCACAGGAGGACTATGGCTGACCAAGTTTGCAGACGACTGCAAACTAGGGGCTATAATTGACTCTCTGGCTGACACAGACATACTCCAAAAGGGTCTCACTGAGATGCCAAAAAGTGCATAGTCATCCCCTTTGGAAAAAACAAAGTACCCACAAACTAACACATAGGTGGTAGTCCCCTAAATATGGAAGATGTAATAAGGGATCTGGGGATCCAAGTAGATAGTAATCTCTCCTTTGATAATCACATTGCCAAAGTGGTTAGAACATTCTTCTATGTGGCCTACCTAATCATAAAAGGGCTTGCATCCAGATCAAAAGAGGTAATTGTGCCCTTCTACTCATTAGACCCATCATAGAGTACAACTCCCCATTTGGAATGTACCTTACAAGACACCTGAAACAGCTGGAAATACCATAGAAGTACCTTACCAAGAGGATCACTGGCCTCAAACAGATGCCCTATGCAGCCAGACTGAAGAAACTCCAGCTGTACTCTGTTGCATGCCGCCTACTCAGAGGTGATATCTGCCTGACATACAAGGCCATTTCCAACCCAGAATTGATGGACATGCTCCACCTAAAGAAAACCATATCACCTTGAACCACATGATCTAGGGATCTAAACCTCACCACAACAATAAATAGGATGTGCTGCAGGGATAAATTCCTGTCCCAGAGACTTCCCATGCTTTGGAACAAGATTCCAATCTACATTAAGCAGAGCTCCTCACTAACACTCTTCAAGAGAAACCTTGATGAGTGGATGGAAAACAGAAAGTTTACCCCAGGGATCATTTCAGTGGCTCTGCTGGACAGATGCACAGGGGACTAATCTCAGGGGGTGGTAAAAGCCAACACATTCTGGCTAGGCTTATAAATGCCCTCAGGTAGATAGCCTAGTACCTACTTATGAACCTATGAACCTATATATGAATTTCTAAGAAAAAGTAATGGTGGCTGATTTAAGTAAAGCCTTTGATTTAATTCAGCATAACACCCTATGGAAATATTTGATACTGATAGTATAAGTTGGGAAGAAATTATTTGTGCTAGCATATCCGGCTGAAGTTTTGTATATAATTTCAGATTGACCTATGTATTGTATGCCAGCATGACTAACTATGATATTGTAAATAGGTTTTTCACGTGTTGATTTATACTCTGTTTGTACAGAATGTTTTAAGGACTTGAACAGTGTCCTTTTACATTGCTAACTGTGCATGCTTGTGAAGAAAGATTCTAAAGGGAAAATGTCTCAGATTCAGCTGATCTGCAGATTATGTCATCGGAATGTTGACAGTTCCTATGTGTTACTGTCAGAAGCTGAAACACAGGAAGGAACTTTAGTAAACAGCTGTTGGTTGATTTTCAAAATATGAGAGGAAAATTAGAACTGGAATAGTTGTAACAGTTAGGCTAGTCAATAAAAGAGGCAGCTGAAGACAATTGCAGCCAGTTAACAGCTAAATGTGAGTTGTTCACAGATGTACTGTGCAGTGGATACCCAAAAGGAATCACAAATAACTGTAAGACAGCCTTTGCTCTGTTGTAGTAATTTAGTTCAGATCAGGGACAGTAAACTTTAGTCAGATAGTAAATTATAATAATCAGATCAGTTAAGGCTTTTCTGAATGTCAGATTTCTATCCTACAGTATTGATTTTATTTTCCTGGTAATTGAGTTCTGTTTGTTTATTGGAAATTACTCTTTTATATTTTTAATCATTTTGCTCAATATTAAATATTTGTATTAACTTACATTGCGGCTGGTCAATCAGTATTTTCTTTAGTGATTTGAGAGTGCTTATATTTGCTTTGATAAGTTTTCAGGCCACTAAGAAAGCCTGTGTTTTTCTGGCTTAATTTTTGGATTTTTTTTTACCTAATTTGATTTTGATTGCTAGAAATACATACTTAGCAAGTGCATTTAGTATCCCAGTGAATCTTGAAAAAGTACTTTATAGTATTGCATTTACATTTATTTGGGAATCAAAATTAAATCCATTAAAAAAGGAATTTTATATGTAAAAAAAAAGAAGGTGATTGGGGGTTGATAAATCCTATAGTTTATGCAGCCTCTTTACATTTGTATAAAGTATTAAAAAGTCTGAAAGATAATGATAATTTGTTATTGGTAAGAATTTTAAAAACTAAATATAGTACTGAATGGATTACTATTTTGAGTTCTAAGAGAAGGAGATTATATGATAATGAGGAAATGAATAATTATCAAGACAAAATTTTGCTTTGGAAAATAAAAATTAATGAAATTAAAAAAGATAGGAAGTTATGGTATCATAACATTATGGATAAGATTTTTTACAGTTATCCCTGGAAAGATATGTGCAAAAGAAAAAGGGTTGTAATTAAGACAAGAATGCAAACATATAAAAGTATGGGGAATGTGAAGATATTTTAGGGAGGTTAATGACACAGAAACATATTGTAAAAGCAAATATGCCTTTTAAAAGGAAAAACAAGAGAAACTATATATATATTGTAATCAAGTTGAAACCAACAAATATGTTTTCTTCCATTGTAAAAGAGTTAAATCAGTTTGGAAAAAAGTGATAGAGTTGAAATATTTATAAAATTATATGGATATAAATAGTATAAAAATAGATATGATTGAATATGGATTTTATGCGGACAAGTCAAAATGTTATCTTAATAAAATTAATAAAAATATATTTTCTATAATTTCGATAATATAGAATCAAACAGTGAAGGAAATTATGTTCAATGAAAAGTAGGATCTAGCAAAGATGCTAAAAAATAAGATTTTGGTTGTGGAAAATAGAGTGGAAGTCCAATAATGAAAAATGAAGGAGTGGTTTTGTAGTAAAAAGAAGTGTACTATTTTAAGCATGGGTTTATAAAAAAAAAAACTGTTAAACTTTGTGATTAATGTATATATTGTAAAAAAAGGTAAACTGTATATATTGTAAAAAAGAAAAGCCATATATCATTTAAAAAAATATTGTCAAATAAATGACCCCTACTGTACTACAATGGTCTATTTTATGTCAGGAGTGGTTTAATAAATATTAAAATAAATTAATCTAATTCATTAAAAAAGTTGTATATTTTGACTTAATGACATTTCTGATGGAAAATTGTATGTGGTTCTCTCAATTGTCAGAGTTCAAGAATTAATAAAGGCAAATTAAAATGCGTGTAGTTTTTGGTAAGTGGTTATACATTCCTTTGAGAATTGAAAAATCACAGGTGGTCCACCATTTTATATTTATAAAAATAATTTCATCTGGATAAAAAAGGATCACAAAACTGTTTCTGGAGTTATAATGTACCTTGATTGTGATATTAGAGTCTCATGATTCTCCACTGTAGCTAAGTATTTGGTCCATATGTATTTATTAAGTTAGCACACTTTTCCATTTCATAAAACAAACAAGCACTTTCTGGCTAAGTGACTTGCTTAAATCTCACAATTTGCAGGTGGAAAATCAAGGATTTAAACATAAGATTGCAGAATTAAGTTTGTTAACATCACATACCATTAACTCTCTCAGCTAAAATGCCAGGCAAGATGATACCCCGACATTAAAGTATTATTCTTTATTTATGTGCTACACATAACTGTAGCTGTTCTACATTTCTGTAATAGAATTTGTTATTACTTTTGACTGTAATAAAGATGACAGGAAAACTTTTGTTTATTAACTGGGGTAGAGGACCGTATGGCAAAGAAAGGGTATTAAGAAATGTGATTTTATTTTATCACTTGAAATAGTTCAGATTATTTGCATTAAACATCTGGTGAGTAAGATTTATGGTAATTTATAGGTTTGTATTTTGGTATATATTAAGCCAGATTGGCACAGTGGTATACTGAAGTAGCACTGTTGTCTCACAGTGCTTGGTTTTTTTGTTCATTGCCTAGCTTAAGTGCCTTCAGTGCAGAGTCTGCATGGGATTTTTGTCAGAGTTTCTATTTTCATCCAGCATCACAAAGATATGCTTATAGGTGAAATAATGAGTCCTTGAATCGTATGTGTATGTGCATGCATGCATGAATTTGCATGTATACATGCATGTGTGTGTGTGTGTGTGGGAGGAGGCAGTGATGAACTGGTATCCTACTCAATGCTATTTCTCTTCCTTATCCCCATTAAGTACCTGGATATAATTTAGTCCCCCTGCAATGCTGAACTGGATAAATCAGATGTCAGAAAATAAATTAGTGAAAATGAATTATGAAGCTACAAAATGAATATAGCTATGCATAAGATCTAGTTCATGGACCTTCAATAAATTCTTATTACAAATGCAATAGTTGTTCTTTAACTTCTTAAGCTTTAGAAGCCCAGAAATAGAAAAAGAAAACGCATACCACTGAATATTTTTCGCTGATATCTGATGCTTTAAATTTTTTCTTAACATGCTTTATCCATATATACAAACAGTAAAATTATGGAAAAAACCTGCAGCTTTAAACAAATGAGCTAAGAAAAATGGCACATTTAAATGGGTCTATATTAATTTGTTGAAAACTAATTCCAGCAAACACGTTGAATGGCCATTCATCAAAAACAAACCAGTGTACGGACATTCATCAAAAGTTCAATTCAGCAAACGTTTTTCTATGCAAAGGGAATTACTTGTCCCCCACACTGATTATCTTCAAGACTATTTTGTCAAGTATCTGGCATTTGTCGCGTTCTCTAGCAGTTAATCAGTTATGGGTATGGGAGAGTTATCAAACTTTGATATGTTACTCAATGTCTGAAATCTTTATAAAATCTAATACTTCCAATACTTCTGTCATGTTGAAGAACTAGCATTACTGGGCTACTCCATTCACTTTGTGACTCTGCAATTCCTTGCTTGACCATCTTTTGAACTTATTGTCTATTAGTTATTTTTGTGACTATGGTACTCTGTAAGGTATTAGTCTAACCTTTTTTCTAAGTTTTTTCACTGTGCTATGTTCTATCAATTTATTTCTCCCAAGTATGTTTGAGAACATGCCTTTATATCTTAATAGAAATACGTTTACTTCCACATTTTATACTTTTGAGAAAGATTCCTCAAACTGCACTTCAGATAGATACTCTGTAGCCTGTCCAGAGCCAGATTATGGTCAAATGTGGCCCTAAGCAGGATAATGAGCTCCTCCTCCAGCCATATCAATGTCCCATTACTTAACTGCCTCTCCACAATTACCATAAAACACTGCTCAAACCCGTCAGTTCTCATACTGTTTTTTTTTGTTTTACTTATACAATGATCACAGAGATGTGGGTTTAATTTAAAACTGTTATTTCACATTTTACAGCAAAAACACTGAAAACTGTTTGGTAAAAAAAAAAAAAACTCATTACGAAAAACCAAAAACAGACTTAGCAAAAGCAATATCAAACAACTCTTCCCTTGAAACTAACATTTATTGAAAATGCACTGGCAATCCATTAAATTACAAGACATTTGGAGTACTATTAACAAAATTCTCCTTCCTGGTACCCCGACTACCCCAACCCCCTCCCTAACAACACCCCAACAGAGACTGCAATACTTCTTAATAAGTACTTCATAGAGACTATTGCCAAGCTCATTCCTAATAACTCCTCTTCTACTACAGATGCCTGTAACACAAACCACTCCACCCCTCTCATTCAGACTACCAATGCCAACACTTTCTCATTCAAACCTGTCTATTTCCTACATCAGAAAAAACCTGCCGTACCTCTACTGACAACCTTCATCTTCAGTTCCTTAAAATAGCTGCTGACTCTATTGATTTTCCTGTCTCTATTTTAATTAATAGAGCCATTCAAGAATCCATAGTTCCTGACCTCTGGAAATCTTTCTACACTATACCTCTACACAAGGATGGTAATTCAACAGAACTGAGCAACTTCAGACCCATTGCTATCCTCTCTCCTCTGTCTAAAATCCTTGAAAAATGTATCTACTTTCAACTAATTACATATCTTATCGAAGAAAATCTCCTCACTCCTACACAACATAGATTTTGCCCTAAACACAGCACCTCCACTGCCCACATTTCCTTCTCTGAAACTGTTGCTATGGCCAGAGATAACAACAAACTTGTATCTTGCCTGTTCCTCGATCTATCTAAAGCCTTCAACACTGTTTCTCACTCTCTACTCCTCTCCAAATATCCTGTCTCAACATCTCTCACATTGCCCTCAACTGGTTCTCCTGCTACCTCTGTAGCAAACAACAATCACTTAGATGGCTTAACTCTTGCTCCCCTTTCCTCTCTATCCAAACTGGGGTAGCCCAAGACTCCATCCTTGGCCCTCTGCTATTCAACATCTTTACCAATAACCTCCATACTTCTTGTGGTCACTCCTCTATCATCCAATATGCAGATGACTCCACATTGATATCTGTCTCTGAAAACTTGTCAGACCTGTTAACTACTAAACAAAATTCCTTTTCTTCTGCAGAAAGATGGGTCAGTGATAATCAGCTCATCCTCAATCCCAATAAAAGAAAGCTCCTCCTTTTTCTGCCTAACTCCCTCTCTCACTGTAAATCTACCTTTTCAATTTCTTCTCTCCACAACACTATTATAAAATCTGAAACAAACGAAACTCCTCAGCACCATTATTGATGACCAATTAAAATTTGACCTACATGGCCAACAAAGCATCAAAAAACACCAAACATTAAGTCTACTTCACAGAAATAAAAAATATTTTAGTGCAGAATCCAAATGTGCCCTTGCTCAAACTTTCTTACTACCCACCCTACGCTATGCCGCCCCTATCTTGATTAACCTACTGTCTTCTCTTATTCACAAACTTGAATCAATATAGAATAAAGTTGCTAGATTTGCTGTAAATCATCCCTACTCCTCCCACCACTGTTTGGCCCTACAGAAACTTCACTGGCTTGAACTCCCAAATCAGCTTACACTCATTTCCATACTGCTCACTCCCTTCTCAATAACCCCACTACCTGCCCATCATTTTTCCAAACTTCTGTCCTATTACACCCCCAATCGTCCTCTTCTTAGTTCCTACCAACTCTTACTACTAACCTATAATCCCTGTAAAAATATAGGCAAAAACCTTTATAAATACTCTGCCTCTCATAGCTGCAACAAACTCTCATTACATATCAAAAGTATAACTCATGCCAACAACTTTAAAAAGACACTAAAAGATCACCTGCTTAGCTTCAAGATCTATTACTGTAATCACTCCACTTAACCTCCCATATACCTCTGTCTATTCACATTCTACAACCTCTGCTTATGAGGAGTATTGGCATTACTTCTAATTCTTGTAAATATTAGAACATGCTAACTTTTCAGTACTGTAACTAAACTGTTTATATGTTTATATTTTTAGTACTCGCACTTTCTTATGTGACAACTATAATTTGTTCTGTACACTGGCATTCCACTTTGTACTCTATTTTATCTTATGTATAATGTTTCTTTTACTTTTTATTGCTGTAGATGTTATTGGAGCTTTTCTCCTCAGGTCTCCACTGAAAATGTTTTTTTTTAAAACTTAGCTGGACAAACCCAGTTAGCAAATGTGATATAAATAATATAAATAAAATTTGCTGGAAATGATAGTCAAAAAGTATTGTAGTTCATAGGTTCATAGGTGATTACTAAGCTAATAGCACAAGATCCTTTACAAGCCTGGCCAATAGTACCCAAGATATGACAATATTATATCTTAATTGCCCAGATATGCAGTACAGTAGTATCAGGGTAATGGTCTTTGGGTGTTGGAGTCCTGAGTCATTTTACAGACTGCCTCTGTCCATAAAGGACACAAGCACTATCCCAGGAGGGAATTTACAGTTCCCCGTCCATTTATACAAATTCTTTTTGAAGAGAGTGAGAGACTGGTTTTGTTTTACAAAGATGGGAAATGTATTCCATAGATGAGGTAGTCTTTGGTATATGAATCTGTCTCTCCAGCAAGTTTTGCTGAATCACAAATAAGGTTCAAGTCCATGGAATGTGTAATATTTGCATAATTTTTCTTTTGAATATGTATCATTTTCATCAAGCCTGGATCAGGCATAAGTCCCCTCTCAATAAATTATATGAAACAGAGTAAAGCGATAGGTCCTTTAGTTGGTCTTCATAAGACATGTATCTTACTCTTTATATTGTTTTTAGTGAGAAACCTTTGGTACCATTCCAGTTGGTGCAAGTGCATGTTTAGGTATGTGCAGAAAGGAGCGTTGTATTCAATTATGGACCTGATGAGGGATGCGTACATTGCCACTATGACTTCCTTTGATGTTGATGCCATGCCTTTACTTATAAATTGAGCCACACAGAAGAATTTCTTTCACTACTGCAGCTACAAGGTGGTCAAAGTTTAGGTTACTATCTATCTGCATTCCTAGGTCCCTCACCACTGGGTCTAATTTTGGGGGTGTGCTATGAATATTATAATTGGCAGGGATATCTGATTTTACTGAATGGTATGATTAAGCAATTTTTAGTATTTAGTCTCAAGCCATGTTTTTTTCACCAGTTGTTTGTCATTTTTAGGCCTGTCTGTAGTATGTCAACTTCATTTTTGTATTAGGTTCATAGGTTCATAGGTTCATACTAAGCTATCTGACCTAGGGCATTTATAAGCCTAGTCAGAGTGTGTTTGGCTTTCGCCACCCATTTTAAATTAATTTTGCTTTGCCCTTTTTCGAGGTTAGTATACTGTGCCTCTGTCTAACAGTGACACAGAAGTGATACCTGGGGTAAACCTACGATCTCCCATCCACTCATCAAGATTCCTCTTGAAGAGAGTCAATGAGGGACTCTGTCTAACTTGGACTGGGATTTTATTCCAGAGAGAAGGGAGCCTCTGGGTTATGAATCTGTACCTCCAGCATGTCCTATTTATTTCAGTGCTGAGGTTCAAGTCTCTTGAGTGCATAGCTCGATATGGGATTTGGATTTTCTGAGGTGCTGCATGTCCATTAATTGCAGGTTGGACATGGCTTTATACGTCAGGCACAGATCACCTCTGAGCAGGCGGTACGCCACTGAGTAGAGCTGGAGTTTCTTTAACCGGGCAGCATATGGCATCTGTTTGAGCCCTTTGATCCTCTTGGTGAGGTACTTTTGGGGTCATTCCAGTTGCTGCAGGTGTCTGGTAAGGTACATCCCAAAAGGGGCATTGTACTCAATTATGGGCCTGATAAGGGATGAGTAAAGAGGCACAATGTCCTCCCCTGATCTAGATGTGAATCTCTTCTTGATTAGGTGGGCTATATAAAATGTTTTTCTAACCACTTTGGCCACGTGGTTGTCAAATGAGAGATTGCTATCAACTTTGGTCCCCAGGTCCCTAATTACTTCTTCTGTACTTAATGGATTACCACCTATGTGGTAATTTGTGGGCACTTTGTTTTTGCCAAAGGGGATGACTATACACTTTTTGGCGTTTAGCTTGAGGCCATGGCTCTAGCACCAGTTGTCTGTTTCTATGAGGCCCTTTTGGAGGATGCTTGTGTTGGAGGGAGAGTCAATTATGGTGCCCAGTTTGCAGTCATCTGTGAACTTGGTCAGCCACAGTCCTTCCATGTTTGCCTGTACCTCCAAGAAATATATACTTATATACTGAACAAGAGAGGTCCCAGGACTGAGCCTTGTGGGACACCACTTGTAACTGGTTTGGAGTCTGACATGGCCCCAGCAATTCTATCCATGTGGGTTCTGTCCTTGAGCCAGATAGCAACCCATCTAGTGGCATAGGGGTTTATATTTAAGCTGGTGAACTTATCTATAATGCCCGAGTGGGGCATTGTATCAAAGGCTTTTGCAAGGTCCAGGTAGGCTGTGTGGACCACCTTCCCCTTGTCAATGGCCTTGGTAACTGTTTCAAAGAAATTGACCAGGTTTAAGAGGCAGGATCTGCCCTTAACAAAGCCAAACTGGGTAGGATCCAGTGTCTGTAGGTCCCCAATATCTTTATTTATGAGGTCCATGATGATCCTTTCCATAGCTTTGCAGACCAAGCTAGTCAGGCTTATGGGGCGATAGTTACCAGGATCCGTTGAGGCACCACCTTTGTGGAGAGGGATCACTGTTGCTGCCTGCCACTCTTTGGGTACATATCCTGTAGTAAGGCTGAGATTGAACAGTAGTTTTATGTTTGGGTTTAGCTCTTCTTGGAGTTCATGTAGGATGCAGCCTGGGACACCGTCTGGTCCCATTGATGCTGTGTTTTTTGCTTTGGAGAGGGCGGCTCTTACCTGAGCATCTGAAATGTCAGGAGGGGGGGGCAGCACTCTGCTGGGCTAGATATTCACCCTGATTTCTCCCAGCTTACAGTCTTCAGTGAACTTGGTGAGCCAGACGTCCCTAACATTGGTCTTTACTTCAGATATATATATATATATATATATATATATATATATATATATATATATATATATATATATATATATATATATATATATATATATATATATATATATATATATATATATATATATGTATTTATATACCAAACAGGAGAGGTCCCAACACTGAGCCCTGTGGGACATGGCTAGTAACAGGTTACTTACTGGAAGTGGATTCACCTATCCAGACATAATTTGTCCTGTCAGTGAGCCAGTTGGCTATCCAGCTGACAATGTAGGGATCTATGCCTAACTCAGTAACTGTATCTATGTTCCTGGAGTAGATGATTGTGTCAAGAGCTTTAGCCAAATATAGATAAGCAGAGTGTACCATTCTACCCTCATCCATGGCCCTGGTGACTTTCTTGAAGAAGTCCACCAGACTTGAGCAGTCAAGACTTTCCTTTGACAAAGCCAAATCGGGCCTGGTCCAGTCTTTGGAGAGTCTCTATATCATTATTGATAAGGTCTATAATAATTCTCTCAATGGCCTTGCAGATAAGATTGGTCAAGCTTATGGGTCTGTAATTCCCTGGGCCAGTTGATGGGCTGCCCTTGTGCAGAGGGACAACTTTTTCAGTCCTCCATTCCTCTGGGAAAAGGCCCATTTGGAGGTTGTGGTTAAAGAGGATTTCTAGTGGCCCTGATAGATTCTGTTTTAAGCTATTTAAGAAGCATCCTGGATTGTTGTTGAGACACATGGAGGCTGTGTCTTTGGCTTTAGCAAGGGTAGTAAGGACATGTTCCCTCATAATGACCAGTACAGGGATAGTTGCAGGTATTTCTTTGGGTGTAATAGGAGGTGATGGGGGGAGAAGTTTGAACTAAACTTGTTGGCCGGCAGTTTTGCTATAGTTTCAGGCTGGGTTTAAGTTTTGCCATTCATAATTAACTCGGTATATTGCTGAATGTTTCCTCTGTGGTTGCAATCATAACTTTAAAAAAGGCTTATGATTATCTTTCACCTTAAATGCTATGTTTGTCTCATTGCTTGCTTTGGCAGATTTGGCCAACTTGATAATTTGTTTGTTTGCTTAGACTGGTGAATGTTTTATTGCACTCTTTTGTCTGCTCCTTCTAGCCTTTGGAGAATATTTTTTTTTTCCTTTTGTTGAATGGCCTGTTTATGCTAAGGGTCCACCAGGGTGGTTTATTTTTGCCATTTGTAATCATATGTTTGACTTGGACAGGTACTGCCTCCTCTATACAACTATGAATGTTGTTGTACAGTGCTTTTGTATAAAGCTCAGAGTAGGTCTCATTGTCATCTGGGCTCATAGACACTTGGAAATTTAATAAGCTGTCACCCAGTTTGAGGTAACTGGCATTTAGAAAGGTTCTTAACAGGTTTGGAGTTTGATGGGAGTTCTAGGTTAGGTTTAATAGACAGGAGATAATTTTGTGGTCATGTCTTACCAGGGAGGAGTTAATGCATGGGAGGAAGCAGCATCCCCCATGTTCATGAGTAGGAGGTCTAGGATATTTATACTTCTAGTTGGGGATCTAACTAGTTGCACCATGGTGTTTGTGTTGACAAAGATCAAAAACCTATGAGCAAGTTTATTATGGGTTATATAAATCTCTCAGTTTATGGAGGTGGAATTGAAGTCACCCATACGTATGGTGTTAGGCTGAATATTAAGAGATTCCAGTAGGTTTAGGTAGGAGCTCTGTTTTTTCAGACTCATGTTAGGGGATCTGTAGCTAGCAAGGATATAGTAGGGGATCACACATATGGTTAGTTGGACATGGAGCAGCTCAAGTGAGTCATATTGCTGGACCAATCCAGCAGTGTACTTGTCCTTTATGATCACTGAGTCATCACCTCCTTTTGTTTTGCCCTGAACTGATGGGGATCAAAATATATGAAAAGCATTGTAGCCTTTGATAGCCAAGGTGCCTTCTGTGGTTCTGAATCATGTTTCTGTGGCTGCATATTTGTCTGCATTCTCCAAAGTGAGGTGAGTTTCCACAGAGTGTACTTTTTTATTTAAACTCCTTGCATTAAGTAGCAGTCTTAGGTAGTTGTGAGTGACTTTTGTTATGTTGGAGGTTTTAACAACTTGGCATGACCTAAAAAAGACATTATGGGCATAGATAAAGTTTTTGCCAGTATTCAGAAGCCAAATGGTGACAAGTGCAAACCATCTCTGGCAAGCATTAGGTCTTGTCGATCATGTCTCCCCAGGTTGACAGATATTGGAGTCCCCTGTTGTCAGAAGTCAATCATTTTTGCTTGTACTGTGGCATCATTGCTGATGGTAGGATGCTACTCAATGCTGGATTTATATTTGCTCAGCACACACATTCAGAAACCTCCATCATGTTTCTCTTCATATAGTCCAGTAAGGTACTTCTTAGGTTTTTTATACCCACATGGACTATGACTATGTCATACTGGTACTTGTGGTTTAAAGAATTAAGTGCATGCATGATCTGGCAGATCCTGGCTCCAGACAGCTCACTGTGATCTTCTCCTTGTTTAGACTGGTAATGGGCACATCAGTATATCTTACAATGGAATATCCAACAACTACAATGTTTGGCTGTGTGGTGTGTTGTCTTATGGGCTTGGAAGTGGGGCTACTATGATTTTCAGATATATGTGTTGTGTGAGGTGCTGTTTTTTTGAGTGCGTGCAGGGCCACTGAGAGATGCTTTTAGGAGGTCTTGGAGGTTTGGGTAGATTATGAGTGAATACATCCACATATGTGGGTCTATGTGTCTGTTCCTTACTGTTGGTAGTGAGTGTTTTGGGTGTAGCGCTTTTATATCAGCAGGATTAAAGACTTTTACACAGTTAAGCCCTCAGGGCAATCAGATATACACACAATACACCTTACACCATCAGTTCCCAACGTGGATGGGTTGAATCAGCTCTCAGAAGTGTTAAATAACACTGAGATAGTTAGAGCAAGTCCAAAAAATGAACTGGGTTTGAGCTCAAGTGCTGTAACAAACACTTTACAACAAAAGGCAGAATTCCTGCAGTATCAGCAATCCTTGGAAGTAAGTTCACAAACCCTGAAAAATGTTCAGAAAATAGAAAAAAGTCCAAAAACATAGGAGAACTTCAACAAACACAGAAAAACTTTGAAAAACTTAGAAACATTTTATCAAATTCAGGAGAACTTTGGCAAACTCAGAACAGCTTTTTATCTCGAACCACGTAACAGAAAACCAGTGACACTTTGAATTTTCAATAAATAATTGTCTTATTTATTCCACAATGAATAATAGATAGCAATAAATCCCACCATAAAATCTCCTAGCGCCTCGGCCATAAACAGCCTTTACAGAGTAAAACTCATTCTCTTAATGCTTCCTATATATAACAAAGTTGATTCCAATTAATCAATTACATCAATTATACATAATAAAAATTTCTTAAAGCTAAAACAGTCTTTAAATAAAACTTTGCCAGTTACATTCTTTATTTAACCCACTAGGTTGCATTGTATTATATTTAATAATAAACATTGATTCTTTTTACCTTAGTGAGTGCTTAAGCATATCTTCACTAGCATATTGTTGTAAAACCTGTTCCAATACTGTTACTTTTAAACAACTTATGTTACCTGAATGTATTGTATTGAAATATTCTGCTACAGGGCTTAAAATTGTATTATTTTTAATGTCCCTGACATGTTCTTTTATCCTTTCATTTAAACTTCTTTTACTTTCCCCAATATAAAAGTATTTGCAGGAGTAACTAATTGCATAGATTATTCCCTTGGTTATACAGGAAAAACTGCCCTGCGATTCAAACTTTTTACCATTTATTTTTTCAAAAGTCGGAACTGTAAACTGACAAATAGAACATTTGCCACAAGGACTCGTGCCCAATTCTATTAAATTTCTGCTAATTTGAACTTTTGGTTTATCAGAGGAGTTTAAGAAATATCAGAATACTGTTAAAACAACCTAAGAGCAGTACAGTAACAAACAGATGGCATTTTTTAACAAATACAGGCTAAAAACAGTCATAAATTCAACCAAATCAATAAATGCAGCACAGAAGTGTTAAATAACACTGAGATAGAGCAAGTGCAACAAAATAATTATATCAACTTATTAGGTCCAGGTATCCAAGCCAGGCACAGGGAATCTCTGAATAAATGAGCACAGTCTCACACAACATAAAGCTTTGGCAAACTTTGGCTTCTGGTATAAGGCTTTTATACCAGAAGGTTGAAAGACTTTCACACAGTTAAGTCCTCAGCCAATCAGATAAGCACACAATAATTTTTCCACAAGCAGTTCCCAACTTGGATGGGGATCAGTCATCATTGTCTATGTGAATGGTGCAGGAATTCAAAAGACAAATGTGCAACACATTTTCTAACACTGGGAAATAGCTTACCAGATGGAAGTGTCCCATCTGAGCGACATCCTAAAAACACTCTCTGGTGCAGTGGCTTGGTCAGAGTCACACATTAGACAAATGAAGCCTGAGGGAATCAAATTCTGCACTACAGAAGCAGCTCATAATTGTACTCATTTGGACTAAGTACTAGACTGACTGTTGTAGCCCAAAACAGTACATTCCATACTCATGTGCCTGCAAGAAAACAATGTTAATTAAAAATGTAATCACAATTAAAATATTAACACTAAACTCATAGACTTCATGCTGTCGAATCTATTCACAGCCAAGTAATAAACACACTGTCAACAATCAACAAAGTAGTGAAGCAGCTCATATGATGATGTTGCTGTTTACTACAATCAGTTCCTTCGTTTACACCTCAGCTACAGTGGGTTGCAGGAACCATGTATATGCACGCAAACAACCATCAATTACTGCCACTTGCATGATGTACACCTCAGATATCTGCTTGAGAACAAGAAAATGAATACACTCCTAAATAATGAGCTAAAATGTCTCTTAACTTGATGCTGTTAAAAACCATTAAATGGACATCTCTTTTCTCTATGAAATTCTTAAGCTCAAATTAGAAACAAAAAAACCAACAATCAGGAGCAGATTTTAAATGTTTCTCTTATAAACTTAGAATGAAAAGTTTTGCAATTCACAAGCATTTTTTAAAGGATGCAAAGTCTGAAATTCATGTCTCTATAACAACTTGCCAGCAATTTTACAAGGGATTAATAAAATAACTCTCGACGTATTTGCTCAAAAATTCTGGAAAAAGCAAAGATAATGAGGGGGGGGGCGAGTGCTCAAATTTTAAATATCATTGTTTGTTTATCTGTTTGCTAACTAGATACTTTCTCTGTACAGTGCCTTTTTTTCAGGGATGACCCAGGAGCTTTGTCTGAGTGACTTGCTTAAAGGCACACAGTAGACAAATGGAGGTGGAAGTATCCATAGGATCATGGGGGTCATAGAATCAAAGGAGGTTACTAGGCTAATAGGCTAATAATTCAGGGCCCTAACAAGCCTAGCCAAGAGTTTATCACCATAAAAGAAACCTCAATCAGCACTTGTCACCCCTATCATTGAAGGACACAGCTGGAATCCCTGGGACAAATCTGTGGTGTCCCATCCACTCATCAAGGTTGTGCTTGAAGAGGGTCAGTGATGTACTCAGTTTGACATGTGTAGGGCAGCCTCTGAGAGACAAACCTGTCTCTCCAGCAGGTTTTGTTAATATTGCGTATTAGATTTAGGCCTTTTGAGTGGGCAATGAGCGAAAAGTTAGATTTATGAAGCATCTCTAGTAGGGTGGGGTCTGAGATTGCCTTGTAGGCAAGACACAGATCCCCTCTGACCAATCTATATGATATCAAGTAGAGTGATAGTGATTTGAGCCTGTCCACATAGGACAGGAGTTGGAAGCCATGGATTCTCTTTGTGAAGTATTTCTGTGGTCTTTTAGCTGGTACAGGTGCGTGGAGAGGTACATACCAAATGGGGCATTGTACTCAATTATTGGCCTAATGAGGGAGGAGTACAGAGAGGTAATAACCTCCTTTTTTCTGGATGCAATTCCTTTTCTTATGAGGTGAACCAAGTAAAAGGCTTTTCTGACCACTGCTGCTACATGGTGGTCAAATGTGAGATTGTTGTCAGCCTGTGTACCCAAGTGTCTCACTACAGGTTGTGTATTTAGGGAGGTTGCCATTTTTGTAGCCATGTTTTTGTCAAATGGTGTGATAATGCATTTTCTGTGTTTAACCTATGGCCATGCCTTTGGCATCAGTCATTTGCTGCTGTCAGACCCTATTGTAGTATGTTAACATCATTTGGGGAGCCAGTGACAGCACCCAACTTACAGTCATCCACAAACTTGGTCAGCCATAGGCCTTTTGTCTTTACCTCCACCCCTGAGAAGTAGTTGCCAAACAGTAGCGGTCCCAGGACAGATCCCTGGGAAACACCACTAGTGACTGGTCTGCTATTGGAGGTGGAGGTGTCTATTTTGACCTTGTGGATCCTATCAGTGAGCCAGTTGGATACCCACCTGATGAAATAGGGATTTATGCCAAGTTGTGTTAGCTTTTTGATGATGCCCAAGTGAAGGATCATGTCAAAGGCTTTGGTCAAGTCAAGGTAAGCTGTATGTACTGACTTTCCCTCATCTGGGGTCTTAATGACAGTCTCAAAAAAGTCAACCCAGTTCAACAGGCAAGATCTTCCCTTGACGACTCTGAACTGGATGGGGTCAAGTGCTGGAAGATTGCCTATGTCCTTGTTTATGAGGCCATAATAATATGCTCCATGGCTTTACAGATCAGGCTTGTCGAGCTAATGGGAAGATAGTTTCCAGGGTCAGTAGTGGCACCATCTTTGTGCAAGGAGATGACAATGGCAGTTCTCCACTCTACTGGAATGAAGCCTGTACTTAGGCTATGGTTGAATAGGGTGCTCAATGGCAAAGCTAGTTCTTGCTGGAGATGGTGCTGAATACAGCCTGGGATACTGTCAGGCCCCATGGAAGCTGTGTTCTTTGTTTGGGATAGGGCCTTTTACAATTGATATACAGAGAGGAAAAGTGTGGGACAAGTATCAGGGATGTTGAATGGGCCTTTGGGGGGACGGGGGTGAAGTTTGCAATTAACCCATCTGCTAGCAGGCTGGCTAAGTCAACAGGATTAGTGTAAGTGGTACCGCTAAGTACTAATTTGGGAAAAACATGGGCTTTGCCATGGAGGTTCCTGACATAGCTGAAGAAGGCTTTGTGATTTCCCTTTGTTCCTGTGGCTAGTTTTGATTAATAATTGGCTTTGGAGGTTTTCACTAGTGATATAATTTGCTTGTTGAGGCTAAGGAAGGAATTTTCCCATTTGGGAAATTGTGCGTTTTTACCCTTGGAAAACAGGCTCTTCCTTTTGTTGTGAAGCCGGTTGATAGATGTCCACCAGATAGGTTTGTGTTTCCTTGAGGAGCAGGTTTTAGTTCTGCGGGTATGTCTGAGTCCATGCAGTTGTACAGGTGCTTGTATATTGCATTGGCATATTGTCCAGCATAGTTTTCTGCATTGTCTGAGGAGGGCGGTGGTGTGAAGCTACTGATATTCTCCCTTAGGAGGTTGTAGTCAGCTTTTGAGAAGTTTTTTAGCCTGGTTATGGCTGGGGGGTGGTTGGGCAGGCTAGAAACTTTGAATGAGACAGACTGATGATCTAATCTCACCAGGGAAGAACTTACTATGGGAGTGGTGCAGAGATCACTCACATTGGTGAGAACCAAGTCCAGAATGTTATCTCCCCTTGTGGAGGATGAGACGAGCTGGTCAAGTGCATTAGAAGTGATGAAATCAAGATATCATTGAGTGAGTGCATTAGTGCAGGAATTGTTCATGCAGACTATGGTGGGATAGTTGAAGTCACCAAGGATCAGGGTGTTAGGAGGTACCTTGATAGGGTTAAGTAGGTCCAGGTAGGAGGAGTGGGTGTTCTGAGTCATGGACGGGGGTCTATAGCTGACTATAAATTGGATGGGTGTCTTGCCAACTGTCAGTTGTAGCTGGAGTAGTTCTAGTGCATCATGCTGGCAAACCAATCTGGATGTGTGCTTGCCTTTAATGAAGATAGAAACTCCACCACCTTTAGTCTTCCTCACCCCATTTTGCGGTCAAAATGTGTGGAATGAGGTATAGCCTGGTAAGGCAGGGTTGCTCTCCACAGCTTTGAACCAAGCTTCCATGACTGTACAGATGTTGGCATCTTCCAGTGTGAGGAGAGCCTCCTTTGAGTGCATTTTCTGGTCAAGGCTCCAAGCGTTAAGCAGCATGACTTGCAATTTGCTTTTTGACAGATCTTTTATGTTGGAAGATTTGTCTTTGGGAGATTGCCTAAAAAAAGGCACAATGGAGAAGTTAGAATCTTGACCAGAATTTGGAATCCCAGGGGTGACAGGTGGAGGCCTTCTCTTGTGAAGCATCAAGGCCTGTCAACCATATCATCCCAGCTGGACAGATACTGGATCCCCGTGGGATGACATCAGAAACTGAGCCAATTGTTGAAGTCAATTATTTTTTGTTGGTATTGTGGTATCATTCTTGGTGAAGATAGGATGCTTCTTAGGGCTAGGGTCATACCTGCCTTTAACACATACTCTGAGAACTCAATCGTGTCTCTCTTCATATAGTCCAGGAAGGTACATCTCAAGTCATTCACACTGCCATGGACAATGACAGAGTCATACTTGTACCTATTGTGGAGAGACTTAAGTTTGTGCATGATATGGCAGATTCTGGCACCTGACAGACAACTGACCGTGACCTTCTCCTTGTTGAGCCTGGTGAGGGGGGCATCAGTGTGTCTCACAATTGAGTCGCCAGTGACTAGCATGTTTGTTTTATTGTTATGCCTCATTGGCTGTGTTGGTTTATTGTTATGCCTTATGGGCTGTGTTTGTGAGACAATGGTGTGTTGTATGTTATGTGTGATGTGTTTGGCATTGTGTGTGGAATGTTTCTGAGTGTGTTTTGGAGGTATCTGTTGTTTAAGTATGTTTTTATTGAGGAACTCTGCATAGGTGTATGTGTGTTGTGATTGGCTATGTGATGCAGGTGGTGTGGTATTTGTGCTAGCAATCTCCTCTTTGTCAGAAGTACTGACTGTGGCATGAGAGAGCATGGATTCCAAGTTACTGATGTAGATGCATTTCTCACAAGTAGAAGAATTATATGCTAGGAGAAGAGGGCTGTCAGTGAACATGAGGCAGTTGCCACACTGTCTCATTATGCCCATCTTGACCAGGCTAGCAGGAGAAACTGATGGGAATTTTCCAGACATAGTGCTCTGAAAACTTGGATGGACTTCTGATGAAAGGGTTTTGGTAAGGGTTTGTCCATAAGAGTGTAGACCAGAAAAACCTTCTTAAATGTAAATTAACTGGCCTGAAGCCCAAGTGCTAAAACCAAAACTAACAGGTTTAGAATAACAGACAAATTTAATCAGGCTACTAACAAGCAGTAATAAATACAGCATAATAAAAGCACTTGAACACTTACGAGCAAGCAGCAATGCAAAATAAGGTAGTAAAGTAGGAAGAACACAATTACAGTAAAAGCCGCTGAATAAAGTATAAATTGTTTTCTGTGGAGAGGGAGGAAACGGAAGATAATTCAAGATTAAGAAACTAAGGGGGTTAACCTTCCCAAATGCTCTCTCTGTACACAGTAGAATGAGCTGGTGGGACTGGGAGAAGTGTCCAAAATCAAAGAAGCAAAGGGGTAGTCCTTCCCAAATGATCTCACTGTATCCAGTAAAGTGAGCAAATGAGATGGGACTGGGAGGACTATCCAAAATCAAATTTACAGTAGGGATGGGCAATTCCAAAGCCACCAAGTTTAAGAATAGAACAGCACTTGGGGAGGAGGGTGGGAACAACAAAATGCCGACAGAGACCAGCAATATTCAATCAAGCAAATAAATAAATGCAGTACAGTTTTGTTAACTATCACTGAAACAGATCAAGTGCAAAAAGTATACTTATATCAGCTTTGTGTATCCATATGGTTATAGAACCAATCACAGTCAGATACAAAGAAGCAGCTGTGATACTGAGCACAGTCTTATAGAAATGTAACTCTTTATACCAGTAGAATAAATGAAAAGTTAGACCTTCAGGCAATCAGATAAACACTAAAGCTTTTTGACCAGTAGCTCACACCTTGGATGGACTGGTTTCACAAAATGTAAAGTAACCCCGGCTCTGAAACCAGCTGGCTTTGAGCTCAAGTGCTGCACAACCCTGAGAAACAAAATGCAGACAGAGACCAGTAATATTCAATCAAGTAAATACATAAATTCAGTAATTTTTTTGTTAAAATGCAGGCAAAACACAGCAATATTCAATAAAAGCAAATAAATGCAGTACAGTTTTGTTAACTATCACCAAAACAGATAAGGTGCAAAAAATGTATACTTATAGCAGCTTTGTATATCGGCTGGTTATAGAATCAATCACAGCCAGCTACAAGGAAGCAGTTCTGATAATGAGCACAGTCTCCAAACCCTGTACTTTTGACTACAGGAATTAGCTTATTTAATAGCTAAGATCCTTATGTGCCAGATAACTATAATAACATTGAAATGCATTTTGTCAACAGCAGTTTTGAAACTCTGATGACTAGTATTAATACTGGCTGTCATCTTCAGTGATTAATCAGAAAATTAAGATGTTAAGGAAGGTCTTGTAGGTTTTTCAGTGGAATAAGGCAGTAAAGTCTTAATGTGTTACTTCCTGTAGTCAAGTCACTTAGACAGTGCTCTTGGGACTTGGTGACTAAAAATATGTATTTTCTGAATAAGAATAAACAAAACATTCTAATGATTGGTATTACTGACTAGTTGTAATCCCCAGTGATTTACCTTATTTGAATTTTCTGCATCCTGGAGGGCAGTCTGCCAATCCATATTGTAAAGAGAATCATCCTTGGAAAAAGAAGTCTGTAAAGCCATAGTGTAGGAGGAATCATCATCCTTTGTAGATGGACTGGAGTCAGAGGCTTGGTGGATAAGGCAGAATGGACACATAGACACACACACACACACACACACACATACACACACACACACACACACACACACACACACACACACACACACACACACACACACACACACACACACACACACACACACACACACACACACACACACACACACACACACACACTCCCTCTCTCTCTCTGTCAATACATACTGCAGGATGAATCGTCCATGGAGAATGCAGTTTGCAGATCTATACTGCAGAAGGATTCATCATCCTTGGAGATGCACTGGAGTCAGAGGCATGGAGTAAGAGGCAGAATGGACACACACACACACACACACACACACACACACACACACACACACACACACACACACACACACACACACACACACACACACACACACACACACACACACACACACACACACACACACACACACACAGTTAATCCAAACCACAGGAGAAATGATTATAGGAGGTGGCAATTGTAGAGCCATACTGCAGGAGGAATCATCCTTGGAGAGGGTAGCCTGTATATCCATAAGGCAGGAGGAATTATCATCCTTAGAGGGGAACATGAGACAAAGGCAGAGGCAGAATTGACACACACACACACACACACACACACACACACACACACACACACACACACACACACACACACACACACACACACACACTGACAATCCATACTGCAGGAGGAATCATCCATGGAGATGGCAGTCTGTAGATTCATACTGCAGGAGGAATCATCATCCTTGGAGATGGACTGCAGTCAGAGGCATGGAATAAGAGGCAGAATGGACACACACACACACACACACACACACACACACACACACACACACACACACACACACACACACACACACACACACACACACACACCCTTACTGTCAATTCAAACTACAGGAGAAATGATCATACATAGGAGCTGGCAATCTGTAGATCCATACTGCAGGAGGAATCATTCATGGAGAGGGCAGCCTGTATATCCATAAGTCAGGAGAAATGATCATCCTTAGAGGAGCACTTGAGAAAAAGGCAGAGGCAGAATTCACACACACACACACACACACACACACACACACACACACACACACACACACACACACACACACAGCAAATCTTCTTGTGCAAACACCAGTCACCCCTCTGTGCTGCATCATGCTTCAAAACAAAGCTACAAATATGCAACTCACTTCAAAGCAAACCATATTGCTAAAATTAGTCTGTTAACACACAATCTCCTGTGGTAAGCCAAACATGCTTCTAAATCTGCAACCCATTCAAAACAGACATACTACAAAGCTAATCTCACTGAAACAAATCTCCTGCTTAGCAGATGTACTTCCGGACATGATAGATGTTGGTTCTGGGATTGCACAAGTGGAACAATTCTCTGTCTCTCTCTCTCACTGCTAATACTGGAAGATGGTGGTAATGGAGCATTTTTTTTTTGTTATGCCATGTCTGTCTCCCCAGCCAGCGTCAGGCCCTAGACAGTCTCCAAGGTTGCCTTGCACTGGATCCAGCTCTGATCCTGTCCTGTATGAACTTCAGCTAGAAAGCTCATGCAGAATGTTCTACTTCTTTCCATGGCTTTTGTTCAAAAATGTCTTTTATTTGTTCTATCTTTCTCTTTCATGGCTGCCTAACCATGTAGTTTACTACATTTAATCCTTCATTCACATTTAAAAATCTCTGTCACAGCCATACTTTTGTGTTCTGTGGAAGACATTACATTGGTACTTGATATCTTGAGTAAAATTCTGTAAGTCAGATGTTTCTATTACAAAGTCATTGTTGCATTTCTTAGGCTTACTGTATGGCCTCATTTGCAATTGACAGGACCAGATTTAATATAGCTGCAAACTAACATAGTGTTTTATCATCCTTTTAAATGATATCTTCTTTTTATCTCAAGTTTTGTTTGCACTTTCAACCAGCCCCCTGGAATATCTGCTATACAGAGGTTCAAATGGGGTAAACCCAGTTGAAGCTTTAGCACCTTTTCGATTGCAAGCAGATATTGGAGGAACCAGTGGTCCTAGTTGATACCATTTGTCAATAACTTTCTTAAGCATGTGTTTTATTATTTTAATCATCTTCTGTATCAATCTATTGGTGATACACCATGAGTAATACACTGGTGTTTTCAACTATTTTATTTTAAAGGACTGACATTACTAATGCAATACCTTTGACAGAAAGAGAGTGCCTTGTTTAGTAAATATCTCTTAAGGTACATGCAGTCTAAGGAATAACATTACCAATTCTCCTGCAAAAGCATTGATATTAGTTTTGCTTAATAACACTCCTGGATATTTTGAAACATAGATAATAATCACTAGCACATACTAATACCCATCACTAGATTTCACTTGTGACCCCACAATGTCCATAGGAATAAATTCAAATGATACCTCTATGATGGGCATTGGCACTCATGAACTCTAAAATCCAGGATAGATAGGGTGCATTGTTTTGGCATTTTGGGCAAGAAGCAAATAGAGTTTCTGTCTCCCTAATTATACCCAAGTAGTAAAATCTATCTAGTGTTCTTCCCTTAGTGATGTCCATCCCCACATGGTCTTCTAACATGTGACTATGTGCTGTCTTCTTTATCAGTGGCTAATAAGGTTTTTGCATCAATTAATGTCAAATTTCTTCCCTTTCTTTACTTACTCCAGTTGCACAAACATGTTTGATTTCCTTACTAAGCCTATGGCAGTAGACTTCTTCTAGACTGCTCTCCTTTCTCTTACCTATCCTCCAATGTCTGCCAAAACATGGGTATGTGCCACCCCATGGAAGCTTTAAAAGGCCAGGGAATTAATAACTAGTTCAGCATCTGTTTTCCTTCTTTCTTTGGTTACCTTATTCAACAATTCAAATTTAACTCAAGCTACAGGTATGAATCAAGACTATTCTGTTCAGCTGTTTCCCATTTTACTTTTGCCATATTTTACTGCATTTCTGTTTAGGGTGTCATCTTCCTACAAAGCCTTTTCTTCTAAGTTGATATGGATTATTGTCCTGTAGCTCATTGGTATATGTATCTCTGTCTTGACATGAAGTGGAAGGTGTACACTGTTCAACTTCAAAAACAGGTCAACTTTCTCTCCTTCTTCAAATTCCTCTTCCAAAAAGGATAACTTAGAAAGTTTTTTCTAGGTTGCTAGCAGGTCTCTTTCTGTAATGTCTTGCTTAGAGTAGTCTTAGAGTCCAGTTTTCTTTCAAATAAACTTTTTATTTGAGTATAGCAGAGGAATGCTTAGGAGTCTGATCACTTTAGCTTTTTTAATTTTTTCATTTTGTATTTTTAGAACAATTCATCTATTTCCTGCTTTGTTTTTAATATAGGCTCCTATATCTCAGTTTCGACATTGATTCATTTCATTATTTTAACTTACAGAATAATTTGTAGGGCACATTTAAATATGGGGAATTTCCTAGCAATGTTAATGCTTCCATCTTTTCTGTCTTCCTCTACTAGAGTTTTTTGATGAACACTAGTATCAGATGTGTCTAGTCCTTCTAAACAGACCCATATCTTAGTATCTTATTATGTTTTTATTTCCAAAAAAAAAAAATGATCTGCTCTGGGTCCATATGTTATTGACAATACCACTCTCTGTGCACCTCATGTATAGGAGTTTTCAGAGCCCTTTGAAGCATAGAAAGTCTTCACCAATTATCTAACAATGAGTTAAGCTAAGCACTAACACTAGTGGGTGTAGCACTTTACCTAGAAACATTTTAATTTCTATTGGGGCATAGGATATTCTTTCTTTCCTGTCCCTATGCATGCATAGCAGTGCCATTTGGCTTTTCCTGGTTAGGGGTCACCACAGTGGATCATCAGTCCACAGATTGATTGGCAGTGGAGTTTTTACTGTGTCAAGTTGCCAGCCTAGTGCCCAACCTTCACTGAAGGCACACACACACACACACACACACACACACACACACACACACACACACACACACACACACACACACACAGACATATATGCACCTACCTACATATCTTTAAAACTCACTCAACCACAGAGAGGACATGCAGACTCCACACAGAAGGTGCTGCAGCCAAGAATCAAACCAGATAGCCTCTTGCTGTGATGTGGCAATGCTAACCATTGTACCACCACAGCCATAACATATGACTTTAGTTTTCTTTTTTCAAAAACATTTTTATTAAATTTTGTTAATAAACATGGACATAAAGTATTAAAAATAAACAATATAAAACATAATAACTATTTACACTATGTACAAACATCCATGATAAACATTTGTTTTATCCAAGAAAGATAATCAATATTTATCTAACAATCTCTCCAGTTTTTGGCAAGCTAGTCTTTTGTGTGTTGCATTTGATGATCTCTAATAAATAGTTTGCATTTCTTTTTTCATATAGATTTTGCTATTGAAATAAACTCAGTAAACATAAGAACTTGCTTATTTTTCCAGTTCAATGTCATTATTTTTTGAGCAATAGCTAGAATTAACCAAGATCAGGTGACTGGTGTCTAGGAATTACACTTGGGGTAGGGACATTGAATAATATCAAAGAGCTAGTAATTTGACAGTTGTCAGACCACAGGGCTTTTGTGAAATGTCTAAAATCACTCCAGTATTGTGTGAGAGTTCTACATTCAATGAACAAATGAACCCAGTTGGCTTCAAGAATATCACCACACCTCCAGTATTTGCTTTCATTACTCTTGGTTATAAGGTCAATTCTGTGTGGAGTGTAAAAGCTTCTATGAATAAATCTCCAGGTATATAGTCTGCAATATAAAGATGATGAAGTGTTTTTTATTGAATTTAATAACTGTTTCTTATTATCGTTAGATAAAGGTTCACCATTAATCTTTATGGAGTAATTTCAAAAAGCTTGGTTGAAAGTAATCAAGTCTTCTCGTAGAATTTTATATACAGGTGATATGCTTAATTTATGTTCAATGTTCATCGAACTGCACCATATAAATAGTTGTATCAATCTTTATATAATATCAATTTCCAGATTTATTGACACTCTCACTTTATTTTCAACAAACTGTCTTAAAGATTGAATACAGAACCAATTATCTTGACAGACATTATATCTGGCTAAGAGAAAGTTAATTGGTTGGATGTTCTTATTGTCTATACACTGGTGCCAAAACTTTAGATTATTCTCTTTAAGATTCCGCATCTTATTGATATTGAAGGTATCTAGGCAATCTGGTGTATAAGCTGTGAGAAATGTAATGAAAAAAGTGCTCTTTAAACTATAATTGTTGTCAATTATATTTTTGAAAATATAAAATATTTGGTTTATACCATGTGAGAAGTGGCTAAATTTCTTATTATATAAACAATATTCACGGAGTATCCAAAATACTTTGTTAATTCCAAAGGTTTCCTTAAACTGGGTTTCTGAGTTCTCAGAGGACGTTATATGTATTTCCTGCAGTTGTTTCCAGCTAGATGTGTATATGGATGAAATTCCAGTGTAGTATTATGTTAATAATAACAGATTTGGAATATAATTCTATGTTGGGAAAGCCAATCCCATTACTGTCCCAGGCTCTAACATGCCATTTATAGGCTATTCTTGGTTTATTTGTGAACCATAGAAAAGTTACCAATAGGGAATCTATTTGTTTAAAGAATTTCTTAGGAGGAGGTAAAATCAATGATTGTATGTAAAATAAAATCTTGGGCAATATAATCATTTTTATTAATGTAAGTCTGTCTTCCATTGTGAAAAACATTTTGTTCCACTTTTTTTTTCAAGTCACTGATTATAGCTACCAGTTTAGTGAAGTTAAATTTAATAGTCTCATTCCATTTATTCTTAATACTTATTCTTAGATAATCTATCTTATTGTTTTCCCAGTTGAACGTATTGTATTTTTACAAATTGCTATTTTATTTTCTTATTGATTAAAAGTGTTTTGGTTTTACTTTGGTTAAAATTGAGCCCTGAGATTTTTCCAAATAGAGTTATGGCATTCATGATATGTTATAAAGAGCCTTCTATGTCGCTGGGTGTTAGTAGAATACCGTCAGCAAAAAGCTGAACTTTTGGACAGCATCTCTTATTTACTTGAAATCCATTGATATTTTGGTTATTTCTAATACATGAAGCAACAGGTACCACTGATAAAGTGAAAAATAATGGGGATAGAGGGCAACCTTGTCTAGTTCCCTTAGGAATTTTTACTGGGGATGATAGACATGAACCATTCTTAACAAATGCTTTAGAATCACTATAAATATTTAATATCAATTTAGTGAAATCTGAAGTAAAGTTAAATTCTTTAAAGATTTTTTGTAAGTATGACCAACTAAGGGAATCGATTGCTTTATTAATATCCAGACTAAAAATAGTTAATTGTTCCTTGGTTTTGTTTGCAATGTCTATTAGAGATAGTAGCTTAATACTATTGTCGTGTACTTTTCTATGTAGGATAAAGCCAGTTTGATCAAAGTGTATTAGACTGGGTAATATATTCTTTAGTCTTTTGGCCAGGATAGACATGAAAATGTTATAATCAATATTTAACAATGATATGGGTCTATAGGATGCACATAGTTGGGTGTCCTTACCTTGTTTCAGAATGGGGGAAATTATTCAGTACTTCTACGAGGGAGGGGAAATTAAGTCTTGTTTAACCATGGAGAATGTGTTTAATAATAACTTTATTGTGTGCTCTGGAAGAATTTTATATATTTCTGGGATTATCCCATCTAACTCTGGGGCTTTATTATCCTTCAGATTTTTAACTTGTTCTTTCACTTCTGCTAACGTTATTTGTTTATTTAAGGTACTATTTTGATGTTTAGATAGCTTAGTCTTGATATTTTCTTGTAGAAATGTATTTATTACATTGTCTGAATCTAGTGGTAACTGCATGTCATTGATTGACCAATAATGATTTTTAAAGGCTTCTAATATACCTCCTAAATCAGTTGTTCTTTTTACTGTGTTATTATTCTTGTATTTAATTTCATTAATGTGATTTTGTTTATTAATTTGTTTGGATCTGATAGCTAATTTATGTAAATGTCTGGGGTTTACTGAATAGGACTGTAGTTTAATCTTTTCTAAGCTTATAGCAACCATATGATTCAATATTTCTAAATATTTGTGGTTTAGCTTAGAAATTTCAGTAAGTACTGTTTTAAGATTTGATTTTAAATTTAGTTTCAACTTATCTATTTTGGCTTATAAATCAAAAAGTTTCTTGTCCCATTCCTTTCTCCTTTGAAAATACCAAGATTTAAAGATGTGAACTTTTAATGCATCCCAGAGTATGATATCTGTTACTTCACCATTATTGTTGTTTTCCATAAATGCATTTATTTCTTTTAATAACCGCTCCTTAAAGCCTTTTAACTTAGTAACATAGGCTGGGATTCTTTGAAAAAATGATCATATCATCTTTTTTCACAGTCAAGCTGAACAAAAAGGCATTGTGGTCAGAGAGTGGACATGACTCTATTGCAACATCATTTATTTTAGAGTAAAGAGTGTTAGACACAAAAATCTTATCAATATTAGTCTGTATGCCAAATCAGAAAGAATAATGAGTGTATTAAAGTGAATTTTGAACTCAAATTATGTATGTCTCTAAAAATCATTGAGGCTATAAAACTGTTTACCTTTTTAGCTTGTGTTGTTAGTTTAACCTTACTATTTTTACAAGTGTCTTCATCTGATAACAAGCAATTGAAATCACCCTCCAGAATAATTTCTCCCTTTGCATGTAAAGTAATGAGATCCAAGTATTTCTTCACATATTTAGTTCCTAGACCAGGAATCCAATGTGAGTTCACCAGTATGAAGCATTTCTTATTAACTTCTAGCACTACTAAGCTTAACATTAAGTCTTTATCTGAAAAGGTGTTTAAAATTTTAGGTAGTGTATAAGTATTTTTCCATAGTATAAGAGTACCTCTCTGTTTGGCTCTAAAGCAGGAATCCATGAGAACTGTAAAACCATTAAATGATAATTTTTGCAAATCCTTCTCCAGCAAGTGGGTTTCCTGCAAGAAGATTATCTGAGCTCTGTGCATTTTAATGAATTTAATTAAACCAGCTCTTTTGACATTGTTATTTAAGCCATTAATATTTAATGATAAGCATTTATATATCATCATTTGTTAAAGTTATATTTAGAGCATCAACAATACTTTCCAAGTATAATGACTTAAAGTAATTCATGAAGTTATGTATCATGGATGAGTCAAAAATCTTTATAAACAAATTCTGAAACCAATAACTAAGAAAACATACATACATGGAACCTAAAATTCCAGGTTTAGATAATAAATTAACTAAAACACCCTTTAACACCATCTCACACACCAAAAACATACATAAATAGCTTATGTTTTAAATGTAGTATATACAAACAGTAAAGCATTTCTAAGGTAGCTAAAACAAATAAAAAAAGTCCATCAGGCAATCACAGTGGATTCATATGTAATATTGTGTAAACCACTACTAGGTATTGGAAAATAAGGAGTCAGTTTTACCAATTAACCTAGTTGCTTTATCGGCATAAGCTTCTAATACCTATATATTTTATACCTGTATTACAGTCTCTTGTGTTTATAGGTTCATAGGTTCATAGGTTGGTACTGGGCTATCTGCCTGAAGGCATATATTAGCCCAGCCACATTGTGCGGTATTCACCGCCCCTTTAGTAGTTCCCTAGACCCTTGTACTAGCAGCTAGTACCCTTGGCCCCTATCTAGTAGTGCTGTTGGTGTGATCCCCGGTGTGAACTTTCTGTTACCCATCCACTCATCAAGGTTCATCTTGAAGAGTGATAGTGAGGGGCTCTGTCTTATGTAGATCGGGACCCTTTCCATAGTAAGGGAAGTCTCTGCGAAGGGAATCTATCCCCCCAGCATGTTCTATTCATTGTTGTGTTGCAGTTTATATCCCTAGAGTGTGTAGCTCGACTAGATTTG
The DNA here is from genome assembly GCF_019279795.1 of Protopterus annectens. NCBI lineage: Eukaryota > Metazoa > Chordata > Ceratodontiformes > Protopteridae > Protopterus > Protopterus annectens. The sequence goes on along the minus strand of NC_056735.1, from coordinate 1,789,760,895 downwards.
GTTTTGCTAAGATGAAGCATGTTCAACAATTCTGGGTTGGACATGGCTCTGTATGTTAGACAGAGATCACCTCTGAGAAAGCGGTATGCAACAGAGAACAGTCTTAGCTTTTTCAATTGTGCTGCATAGGGCAACTGTTTGAGGCCAGTAATCCTCTTGGTTAGGTACCTCTATGGTTTCTCCAGCTGCTGGAGATGTCTAGCCAGGTACATTTCAATTGGTGCATTGTACTCAACAATGGGTCTGATGAGGGAAGAGTAGAGGGGCACCATTACATCCTTAGATCTTGATGCAAACCCTTTCGTCATCAGATGGGTCACATAGAAGGATTTTCTAACCACTTTGGCAACATGGTTATCAAAGGAAAGCTGACTATCTACTTGGGTCCCTAGATCCCTTATTTCTTCTTCAGATTTCAGGGGATTACCTTCTATGTTGTAGTTTGCGGGTACTCTATTTTTTCCAAAGGGGATTACTACACATTTTTTTGCATTTAGCTTGAGACCATGGCTTTGACACCATGCATCAGTCTCATTTAGGCCCTTCTGAAGGATCTCCATGTCGGCTGGAGACTCTATTATAGCACCCAGTTTGCAGTCGTCCGCAAACTTAGTCAGCCACAGCCCTTCCGTGCTTGCCTGTACTTCTGAGAAGTATATGCTAAACAGGAGGGGCCCCAGGACAGAGCCGTGAGGCACACCACTCATTACTGGTCTGGATTCGGACATAGATCCCGCTACTCTTATTTTATGGGATCTGTCTGAGAGCCAGTTTGTGATCCATCTTGTGACATAACGGTTTATGCCCAGGCTGGTGAGCTTATCAATAATATCTGAATGGGAAATGCTGTCAAATGCTTTAGCAAGGTCAAGGTAACCTGTGTGTACCTTCTTTCCCTTACCTATAGCCTGAGTAACTGTCTCAAAGAAATACACCAGGTTCAGGAGGCATGATCTGCCCTTGACAAAGCCAAGCTGTGTGGGGTCCAGCGACTGGAGGTTCCCAATCTCTCCATTTATGAGTTCCATAACGATTTGCTCCATAGCCTTACAGATCAGACTGGTCAGGCTTATTGGTCGGTAGTTCCCAGGATCAGATGTGGCCCCACCCTTGTGTAGTGGGACCACCGTTGCCGTGCACCATTCTATGGGCACATATCCACTTATGTGGAGAAGCTGAGACTGAACAGGGTATTAAGATGCGGGGTTAATTCTTTTTGGAGCTCGCGTATGACACAGCCTGGGACACCATCTGGTCCCATGGAGGCAGTGTTTTTAGCTTTAGATAGAGCCTTGTTAACCAATGTATCAGTAATAATTGGACTTACACAATCCCTTGGAATGGTAAAAGGCCCTGTAGGTGGTGAGGTGGGGGAGAAATTTGCACTGAACCTGTCAGCCAAGATGTTGGCAATGTCAGAAGGGTCAGTGTATTTTGTTCCATTTTGTACTAGCTCAGAACAGACCTTAGCATTGCCATTTAGGTTTTTGACGTAGCCATAAAAGGCCTTATGGTTATCCTTGGCATCCTTGGCAACTTACATTTCAAAATTAGCTTTAGTTGACTTGATGAGGGCCCTCAATTTCTTACTAATGCTGATCAGGGATGATTTTTCTACTTGAGATTTGGCCTTTTTTTGCATAAATCTCCTCCTTTTCTTGTAAAGTTTGCTTATGGCCGGGGTCCACCAGACTGGTTTCTTCTTGCTTGAGGAAGGAGTCTTGGTTTTATTTGGGATAGCACAGTCCATGCAATCCTGAAGATGCATATATAGTGCCTTGGTGTAGGATTCTGCATCCTGGATATCATTATCCTTCTGCAAGGGAATAGTGAAGCTTTGTACTTCGGATGCAAGTAGTTTGAAGTTTGCTTTGGAAAGGTTTTTGACTATGGATTCTTTGACTGGGGGAGGTGGAGAGGTGAGGATGTCCAGGGTTAACAGTTTGTGGTCGGATCTGACCAAGGAGGGAGTGATAACGGGTGTGGTACACTGGGCACCCATATTTGTGATGATTAAATCCAATATGTTGTCCCCTCTAGTGGGGGAACATACTAGTTGTTCAAAGGCATTTGAATTTATAAATTCTATGAATCACTGAGCATAGGAGTTGGAACACCTATATAGTTATAACTATAGCAATACAGAAAGAAAAAAAGGGGGGGCCATATGTTGGTCTATTAATACTAATTGAACAGAATAGAGTGACCTAGAACATTTTAACAATCCATTCTTACAGTGCATGTGTATGTGGTCATACAAAGATTTGAATCATAGTATCATAACTATCATTGCAACTGAGTCTGATTATATTGCTTTAACTCTGCATCAATGAGAATACCTAATATAGATTAAAGTTGCTTAAGCATAAAAGCAATAGAAGGAAAAGGAGACTCAATTCTATATATATCTTTGCATTCAGAATATTACCAAAATTGGTTGTTTAAGTAGTCAAATATTAATATATTATCATTTAGGGCATGCTATCAAAGCAAAGAATGGTATCCTGTCAGACTTTAGTGTTACAAAACAACAGACATACAGTAGCATTTAAATGCAATTTTCCTCATTAGACTCATAAAATAATCACTCTATTAAAGTCCTAGCTTGTTAAAAATTCATATTTAAAGTGATTCCATACGTTTAGATGCACAAAAGATGAAAAAAAAAACAACCAAAAAAAAAAAAAAAAAACAGTTAGTTTATCTTCTAGTTTCATTTTCAGCTTTACTTCCTGGTTTCTGAGTCATGCATGAGTTCAAAGGTCATGTGATGTCATTGCTCACTACATTCCTGCTTCCAGCTTGTCTAGCTTGCTGCTAGTGCCCTGTAGATGCTCGTGCATGTGAAGAAGCAGTCACAATGGCTTAGAAAAGGCATTTCTGGTGGGAATTTCAAACAACTAAGTTTTCTCCATTCTAAATAAGCATTAAATGTGCACGGGCAGCCTCCACAGTGGAAAAAACATGAACAGCCCTTCTCTAAAAATGTTGGGATAGTAAGATTTTCCCCATAAATCAATAATTTACATCCCTTAAACTAAATTAGGTTAAAAACTAAAATTAGAGCATTTAGTTAATGTAAAGCACTGAATGTTGATATATCACACTAAGAAATGCAGATTTTAAGTAAAGACATGTATATTAATCATGATATGAACAACTATCAAAAATGCCAAGAGGAAACAAAACTATCTTAAGTAAATCATCTCCTAAGGGCACTTTTGTTGTGGGGATTCTATACAGTGTAATCATAATAGACTAAACAGTAAACTCTAAAGTGTTACCCCACCACTAACACACATGAATTCTTTACTTTGGAAATCATGGATTAATAGTAAGATAGCATGACTTTTGTATCCCAAATTAATATATAATGAAGTTAACTGTGCCCCAGTTATAGTAAACATATGGTATGAAAGAAGAAAAAGAAAAAAAAATATATATATATATATATATATATATATATATATATATATATATTTATATACACACACACACACACACACACACACACACACACACACACACACACACACACACACACACACACACATACACACACACACACACACACACACACACACACACACACACACACATATATATATATATATATATATATACACACACACACATATATATATATATATATATATATATATATATATATATATATATATATATATATATATATATATATATATACATTTACACATACACACATGCACAAATACATACATGTACACATAAATAGATATATGCCTATGCAAAATAAAGACCTTTGTTTTGTATATGTATTCCAATAAAATATTATGTAAAATAAGACACATTACCTTTGCTTTGTGTATATATTCCATTAAAGCATTAAGTAAAGAGTTCTGTAAGAAAGTATTTAGTATTATTTGATAACAATCCTATTTGTCTTTTAATTTTTTATTTGCACTTTCTTTGACAGTCCAAGTGTTCTTAGTTGCATGTCTTTTCAGATTCTGTGTAGACCACTCCATGTCCTCTATACCAGTTAGTATATTTTTCTTGTGAATAAAGTCCAAAGCCTCTGACAAAGAGCTAAAGATCTTCTCACCTTCTGGTAAAAATATTTTTATCCTGGAGGGAAAGATCATTTGTGCTTTGATGTTAACTTTTTTAAGATATTTTATCAAGGGAACACATTCTTTCCTTCTAGATATGACAAAAGTATAGTCATTGTCAAAATGAACGAGTTTGTCCTTTATCTTGATGGGAGAATTATTCCACGCAGACTTCAGAACCAAATCCTTATCTTGGGAGGACAAAAATCTAACAATGATGGATCTGGGGTTAGGAGAAACTGTTATTGAAGCAGGTTTTGCTAGAGACCGGTGAGCCCTCTCTATACCGAAGGAAATGGCTTCAGGAAGATTTAGTGCTGTTGGAAGCCAGATAATAAGAAAATGTATCATATCAGTTCCCTCTTCCTTTTCTGGTACTCCACAGATTGTTTCTCCGTGGTCTACTTTCTAGGTCTTCCAGCTTTTCATTAATTTTGTATTCTGTTTCAAAATAAACTCATTTTGACTTTCACATTCCATCAGTCTGCCATCCATATCTGTTACAGATTCCTCGATAGATGCAATATGTTCAGAATGCTTTTTAGCCATTTCACTAAGAATGTCCAGCTGCTTACTACAGTATTTTTTTAATAGTATCAATTTTATTCTCTAGTTTGTCCATTTTTTAGATAGTTCTTGAATAGTAGCTATTAATGTTTGCAGCTCCTTCTTTACCACACTGTCCTGATGAGAGTTCTTTGAGTTAGTCATACTTGGATTTCTTAAGGAAAAACTTCTTTTAATAAAAACTTATGTTTTAGTACTAATTTCTGAAAAATAATAAAGGACCTATATTCACAAATTCTCTGATATACTTTTGGATTAGTATTTCCAAAAATTAGATTAAATTTCCTGTCACAATAAAAATTTTACAAGCAAAGCTAATGTTCAGTGCTGCTAGCAGTCTGGCATCTTGGCCACACCACGTCATCTTGGCCACGCCTGATTGTTATCAGTTTTATGCTTGCATATTGTGTTAAATTAAGAACAATTATTCTCCTTGGATCTAATAATCCTTGTAATTATTTTCCCTCTACAGTAGCATTACAGCTGATAAGCTCAACAGCAACCCTTGTCAGGAAGCTTATTCCAGTATTCGAATACACAGCAATTACTGGTGTCAGAGACATGGACTAAAACTAAATGCCAAGAAATGGATTATAGTATCCTTTGTGAAGTCATCCACTCCTGGTAACTTATCATATTAGAACATACCCCTAAGAGCTGACCCAGTAGTCAGGGACTTGGAGACACCCATATACAGTAATCTAACCTTTGACCATCACATGTCTACAGTAGTGAGAAAATCCTTCTATGTTGTACAACTTACAAATAAAGGTATGGCATCTAGGTCCATGGAAGTCATTGCTCCACTGTATTTGGTATTCATCAGACCTATCACCGAGTACAATGTGTTCTTTGGTATGTACCTAACCAGGCATACCCAACAATTGGAATGTCCACAGAGGTTCCTCACTAAAGGAATACAGCCCATAACTAACATGTCCTGTGAAGACTGCGTCAAGGCCTTATTCCTGTATTTGGTCTCCTACAGGCTGTTGAGGTAAGATCTATGCCTGGCATACAATGCATTATCAGACCCCACTTTGATTGACCTCCTGCATATCCACAAAATAAATAGCACCCGAATTACCCATTCTAAAACCTTAAACCTTGCCTGTGATATAAATAAGACCTGCTAGAGGGACAGGTATGGATCCCGGAACTATCCCTGCTCTGGAACAGGCTTCCCATCCATGTAAAGCAGAGTTCCTCCCTAACACAGTTCAAGTGTAACTTAGATAATTGGATGGGGAATAGGAAATGCATCCCTGATTTGATACGTATGTCTCTAATGGACAGTGGCAGGCTGTAAATGGTTCATTTCCCAGGCCCCTGCTTCTTAATGTTTCATCTGCCAAGGCCCGGCTTACACTTATCAAGGGTATGAGAACATTTCAGAGATCTGGGATGCATGTCTAGGCTTAAAAAGGCCCTTATGATCATTATACTAGTAATCACCTATGAACCTATATCACATTCCATGGGCACACTTTCAGGTTTAGTTCACTTAATGACAAGTTGACTAGGTTTTACAAGTTAAAAAATACTGTCATGGAATGGACACCACATAGCTATATGCCCTTTCTTAGCACATTTAAAACTGTTTACTTTACCTATTACTGTATTTTACTCATAGGTCATAGTTCATAGTTATATACTGGGCAACCACCACCTTTATAAGCCTAGCCATACAGTTCAACCCAACTGTGTCCCTATGTATCATGGACATTTACTGGGGGGTAAGTTATATGGGGAAGAGGGATATGTTAGTTAGAGCATTAGTGTCTGCCTCTGTCTATCAGAGACATGGGGCCCATACCTAGAGTGAATTTCCAATTTGTGAATTTCCAATTTCCCATCCATTGCTCAAGGTTGCACTTAAATAGGGTTAAGGATGGACTCTGCTTCACATGGATGGGGACCCTACTCCAGAGCATGGGGATCCCCTGAGACACATATCTGTCTCACCAACATGTATTATTTATGTCACAAGTAAAATTTAAATTCTTGGATCTACTGATTCAGATGCTGTCCATTTTTTGGATGTTCAAAAGGTCCATCAGAGCTAGATCTGAATGTGCCTTGTATGCCAGGCATAGATTGCCTCTCAGTAACCTGTAGAAGACAGAGTATAGAGATATGGCTTTAAAGTGATCCCTATATGACAGTGTGGTTATACCCTGGATTTTCCTGGTAAGGAATTTTTGTGGGCATTCCAACTTTTGCACATGTTTGGTTAGGTGCATGTCGAAGGAGGCATTATATTCAATGATGGGTCTGAAAAGGGTTGAATAAAGTGTTACTGTGAATTTCTTGGACCTGGGTGCCATGACTTAACTTATAAGTCGGGTGACAGAGAATGATTTTCTTGCTACCTTGGCCACATGTTAGTCAAAGGCTAGATTACACAAACTCATTTCACACGTGTTACATAATCTAGATACCAAATTTCCTTTCAAAAAAATAAAACAACAAATTGGCATACATGGGGCTGCCCCTGCCCCATTGCTGTACAAAACATCTGCCACAACAAAAAATCATTAATAATTAAATAATTCCAAGAAATCACAAAAATAATCAATCTACTATGAAATCAACAGAGATCTTACTTCTTTATAAAGAATCTCACATCTAATACATCATCATATAGATTTAACACATTATACCAACCAAATACATTTGTTGTTTCCAATTTTTTTTGTTGTTTTTTAGAATATATTTTATTTTGTTTAAATACTCCATACTATTAACTTTAACTACATATGGTAAATCTACATGGTAAAAAATAATTGTAAATAAAATATGTAAAATGTTACATGGAAATGAAGGTATAGAAATAATGGGGGTTATAACCTGGGGGTTATGTGTTGGTTTGGTAAACAAAAACAAAACAGCTATATCCTTTGTATCATTGTCTAACCTATTCCTTCTCTCCTCCTACCAAAACTATCCCCCTGTGTCCCCTGTGTGTATGTTTTGTAACATTGTTTTTGCCTTTTTTGATTTATATTGTATTCTTTCATATGTTGTTTCATCCTGCAAATGAATCATACATGTTTCATACACAATATTGCATATTGCACATTATATTTTAATTATTTTAAGGTTTGATAATAATATTAATAATGTCCTGTCTACCTGTCAAGTTTTTTAAAAAAATTCCATTCTTTATATAAGTTTATATATATACTATTCTATTACATTTATTCTATTATTTCTACATTACATCTATTCAATTCCAATAATCCTAGATCCATAATGATAAGCTCTGATTAATAAAAGGCGGAATAAATTGTTAGAAGAAGCTACATAAGACATATCAATTGCATTGCCAACAATAGGAATTGCACATCATCATTACTTATACATTCATCACATGAATAAAAACTAAAAACATCCTCATTTGAGAAAAAGAACATTGTCCAGAATTAGAACATTGTTGGTCCCTGCTAAAATGAACTTTCAAATTTAAAGATATAAGAAATTTAAGAATATATTTTATATCAACCTATCAGGTATAAAAACAAAAGTAAGTAAACTACTTTAAAAAACATACATAACACAAAACTGTTCATCAGACAACAAATCACAACCAGATAAATTAAGAATATTACTTTATCATTAAAATTTATTACTAAATGTTTTTGTGTTTATATATTTGTGTCCATACTTGAATCTGGACGAAAATTGTCAGGTTGATTGAACTTCTTCTTCTTTCTCTCTGCTCAACATCTGTTCCTTGTTTCTGTCCCTGTTGTTCATTTCTGGTGCTGTTAGCCTCCATTCCTGTTAAACATCTCTGTTGTCCCACATATGGTGTGGTGTTGCAGAAGGTAATTCCGAAAAAATAAACTACAAAGACAACGGTGCAGAGAAGAACAAAAGTGCATCAGTGAAAGAGTGTCAATTACGTTCTGTACCCTGTTTCGGGTTTATGTTCCCGTTCAATTTCATTAATCCTAAGAAAGTGCCCATGACTATTATTATTCATTGTTTTTTCTTTTTCTTTTTTGTTTTCTTTTTTTCTTCATTCTCTTCATATTCTTTATCTCCTTAGAAAGACTTCATGATTCTCAGATAAGACTGACTCTATGTTTATCTAAACCAGTTTAAGCTTAGATGTTAAGAATGAGCTATGTTTTAGCTCTCCTTGTGAAGCCACCTTAGCTGACAATTGTGCTGCTATTGTTTACCAGCACACTTGTGTGCTGCTATGAACCAGCAATACTATTCAAATGGTAATTCAAGCAAGTTGTATGAATCAATAAGATCTCTTGGTAGGATTTTCATCTAAGATAATAGACCTCTAGGTGTAAAATGCATCAAAGCTAATTTATTTTCCTAAAGTGCTCTGTATTCAACCTGTTATATTTTCTTTCTCTATCTTTGACAAAAAATTTTTGAAACTCTTTTTTCTGGAACAGAAACAAAAATGATGTCAAGAACTTTGCAGAAACTCTTCAAAAAATTATCAAAGAATTGAACAGTTCAAAACTTTGGGTTGGCGTCAGGAAGGTCTCCATGTGCAGAAGCATTTACAGAACTGTGCACACCAGAAAAAACTTTGCTCAATAGTTCTAAAGAGAGCTCTCTATCATAGAACTTTCAGCCTAGAGCTCACAACCTTCCAATGTGTCTCCCCAAAAACCTTCCAAATCAACACCCTTAGGATCAGTCAACATCCCAATTAGGATCAGTCAAACTCAAAACAAACACAAACAAAAAACAAGAAACAAACTCCCAAACAAAATAAAACCAAAACAAAAACAGACCAAAGGAATCAAAAACAAAAAAAAACTTCAAATCAACAGGAACCAAACAAAATTTCAAGAGCATACATTAAGCTTGATCGCCTTATATGTAACCTTCAAGAGTATACATTCAATATATATATATATATATAATTAGGCTAGATTACAGTCTATATATGTTCCTAGATCCCTGACTATTGGGTTATCTCTTAGGCAGGTATAACCACATAGTTAAGGGAGTGCTTACTGTTATCCTACAATGTATGAAAGCCACATCTATGGTATGCTTTTCCTATAATTAAAATATTTTACTCAGGCAACCATTTTCTCAGAAGACTTTCTGTTGCTTTAAAATACACCGTTTCTTACACTGCTAGAAAGTGCCATTTAAAATCTGCTCATAGCTACAATCCATAGATTCTTACTTACGTTGTCTATATCAGGTGCTAACCATTTGTGTCTTTATTGATCTGTCTGTAGTGAATGTGTGTGTACCTGCTACTGGCTAAAAAATTTGTTTTTGCCTTCTGACAATCCTGGATATCTATATTCAAGCACATCCCTGCACACCTTCAATGAGCCTCTACTTAGATCAGCATTCTAGCCCACTCAGTTTGGGGTACTTTTCCCTCCCTGCATACATCTAAAATGCCAGGAGGCAGGCCCTCACATCATCATCAAAATCAGAACCAAGTTTCTGTATAAGATTACTAGCCTCTGAGCTTCTCAGATTGGCTTTGGGTTGGTGCACCATAGTACTATCATCACCTCAAGGCAGATTCCATAGGACACCACATCTGAAATTCCTAGAAGTCCAAATCACCCTAAACAAGAATTACCACTTCACAGCTAATTATAGAACATCATCTTTGTCCTCTTCAGTATGATAGCTGTCTTAACACATTAGCTGAAATCCCCCATTAAATCTGAGAACTTTTTACTGTGGGAGTTCAACTATCCATCAATAAACAGGATGACCTACACTGCCAGTGGTCGGCATGCCCATGACTTTCTTGACATTATAAATGCTAACTTTCTTTCAGAGGTAATTAACTATCCTACTAGTGGCCCCAATGTCCTGGATTAGGTCCTCACAAATATGGCCACTTCTTGCACAACTCCATATGCATCATCCTGCCTTGTTAAATCAGACCATAATTTAGTGATTTTTTTTCCTTTAAAATTAGTGATACTTCCCCTGTGAATAGTTCTATATTTAAGAACTTCTCAAAAACACACATTCTTCAATTACTTGATGACTTAAAAAAATTCTGCTGTAATCCTCTTATGAAGGATCCCATTGCTAAAGCTGCTAGCTACACCTTTGACTTCTACTCCCATTTAAATAACTGTATTGATAAGGCAGTCCCTATCCAGAACACATTTAATCCGAAGTTTAAAAATAAACCCCTGTGGTGGAATACCTGTATAAATAAATTATATAATATCATTAATTCTCAAAAGAGGTCTCATTCTATGTACCTTAATAGAACATGTAAACAAACTATCAAAGAGCTTAGGGGAGCCATTAGGAAGAGCAAAGTTGAGTAGGAACTTAAAATATCCACTAAAATCAAACATAACTGTAACTCTTTTAACTATGTCAAGAAGTTGATAATGAACATCCAGCCATGTTCCAAGCTAGTCCACAATAATACTACACACTCTGATCCAAAGAAAATAATTAATGTCTTAGCTAACAAATTTAGTGCAACTTTTGTTCCACCACAGTTATAGCTATCCTATCACTTCCAAAATTTCATCAACCCCCTTTAATTTCTAAAAGCAAAACAGTTACCAGTGGTATACCACAGTGGTCAATTTTGGTCCTTTTCCTATTTGCCATATATTTCTCAGACCTTCATGTCAGCACTTCTGGCCTATGGTACCTAAGTTTGCAAATAACTGCATATTGGATGCTGTTATTTGCTCTAGACTGTTGCTACAACACATCTTAGACCATGTTAACAATTGGTGAAAGGAAAAAATGTAGCATTGTTATTTTTAGTAAGCAAAACAGTTTCACTTAATATAGGAGATGCACCCCTCCAATCAGACACTGCTGTAAGGAATCTGGAGACTCTTGTTGATAGTTCCTTGTCAATGACCATCGTGTCTCCACTGTAGTTTGGAAAGCTGTTTATCTGGGCCATCTAATTTCCAAAGGCATTTTTACTAAATCCAAAAAAGTCTTAATTCCACTTTACTCATATCTTATCAGGCCCATTATGGAATATAATGTACCTTTTTGCATACATTTATTTAAACATATCACACAGCTTGAGAGACCACAGAGATTCATAATTAAAACAATCAGTGGTCTCAAAAATCTTAGTTATTAGTAGAGTCTGGCAGCCATTTCTCTGTACTCGGTCTCTTACTGGCTCATTTGTGGATATTTATGTCTAGCTTTCTGAGCTCTGAAAGATCCAACCCTATTTGATCTCCTATTTCTTTGCAGAACTAATGGTGCATCAAATACTCAGCTAAAGGAACTAAAACTTCTTTAGCAGATAAACAAGATATGTTAGTGTGATAGATTCATATCCCAGTTTATCCCTCATGTCTTTAACAAGTTTCTACTACATATTAAGCAGGGTAACATCCTTGCCACCTTCAAGGAAAACCTAGATAATTGGATGGTGAGAAGCCTCAGATTCTTTCCTGGCCTATCTTACCTTGCCCTCCTTGAAACTAGAGATAAATTTTGAATAAGGTTTTTTTTTAATAGATTTATAATGGTCTGCAGACCATTTGCTTAGTACTTACCTATGAACCTATGAACTGTAGCATGTTGGTGCATGTTGATCAAGTTGTAATGGTAGCAGACCTTTCTTGTATGGTTGTACTAGTTTCAGCCAAGTCTTAGCAGTTGTTGTTTAGTATTTTTGGCCATGCTTTGCAGTTGTGGAATGTTCAGACATTTTTAGGTGGTGATTAGAGTCCTGGCAATCTTTACCAATTATTTTTTCTGTTTTGGAGCTAGACATACTAGCTGTAGCTGACTTGAACCAAACTGTACATATGCACAAGTTGCAGTACAGATAGCTAGCAAGAACATTTTCTGATAGCATCTTTTACAAGGAGTCACCAATCAGAGATGGAAAGAAGCATCTTTCTATACAATCTATAAGCACATTAGTAAACAATAAGAACTTTGCTTTCTCTCTCTCTTTCCCTGTTTTTGCAAGATATGCTTTATTAACATTTTCACTAGATAATCAAAGCAGCAATAAGAGCTACAATTACTAAGCTAAAAACTACCATAACAAACAAAGTATGTTAGGGAAATGAACCCAAATAAGAAATAAGTACAACTATACACATTATTTGCAATAATAACCAAACAGTTCATAGCAAGCAGGTGCAATATTAAGATATCCAGCATACACAATAGAAAATTATTAATAAAGAGAATTATAAAATTAAATCTAATGTCTTCATGTAACTTTGTTGACAATAATTTCTTTGGGAGTTTGCTTTAGGAAGAACATTAAGCTATTTAATATAGATGAGACCAAGAAGCTTGCAGCTTAACCAGTTAAGGACCTTAAGATCTAGCCAGTTTTTTGTTTTATAACATTTCATGAGGATGAAAATAGTCACAAACATTTTCATGACAGTGAGGTTTGGCTTCTTAGGAGGAATATGAAGCATTGTAAATGGCCAGGTTAATATTAAATCCTTGAAACCAGCATTATAAATGTTTTGCTGGAGGAGTAACCATATCTGATATGTATTCTTAAATCCCAAAATATATGTAGACTTTCAACTTCATTATCACTATAAGCAAGATATTTAGGGCAAACGTCTGAAAAAATCATCCTTTTTAGAAGGAGTAAAATAAGCATTATTCATTATCACGAAATGGGTAAAATAAAGTTTCTTTAAGGGATTATGCTTTAAATTAATTTGGATTATACTTAATTATTTCACTATTAATCCAGTCTTCTTGTTAGTTCCAATATGTAGAGATAAGGTAATCCTCTTGTTATTTTGTAATTAATAATTAACTTACAAGAATTTTATATAGCTTTATTGGAGGTTAACATGGACAAAATATTATTTGAAAAGTTTAATAAACTCTCATAATGAAAAGTGATTTTGAAAGTATGTTGAAATATATAACAAATTTGCTTATTTAAGGGAGTATAGCCTCTAGGGAGATTTAATTTTGCTTTACTCTGTTCTACCACAAAGGATGAGGTTCAGTAGAAGTCCGGGAGAAATTTATCTTTTATTAGTGGATAGTTAGGCAAATCCAGCATTTTGTTATTCAGCGTGAACTAAGGATTTGAATGTAGAGTTTTGAAATGTGAGAAAACATTCAGTAGGTTTAATGTTTTAAGTAGTCTGTTAAAGGCTATAATAAGATTTAATAAGAAGTCATGCTCTCTCGATTGTCTCAATGTCTGAATTCACAGAAAGGAAAGATCACACTCATTCTAGTTATATGTTTTTATTTTGCTGGTCCAGAGTCTGCCCCAAGCTGGGGCTCAGCTCTCGCACATAGGCTTAAAGAGTATAATTTACAATAACTTACTCGAGTCTATAATTAAGTAGGATAAATGAAAGTCAGGCAAGTTTAGTCCCCTTTGTAGTTAAGGTGTCATCAACTTGTCATAGACTATATGTACTGATTTGGAAACCAAAATAAACTTGGCCAATGTGTGAGTAATAGCATAAAAATGGTGGGATTTAATAGCAAGCAGAGAACAAAAAAAAAAAAAAAAAAAAAAAAACAGAAGTCTGGGGAAAACATTTATTTTGGCTATTCTAGATAGAAAAGAAAAGTTAACTTGGTCCATTTATTAATATCCTGGTTTACTTGGGACCATGTATTTACAATTTCTGAGTGGTAATTAAGGATAGATCATGATGAAAAGTAATGCCTAGATATTTTATAGAATGATAAATATTCAAATTAAATTGATTAGCAAGATTGGTCAAACTATGGAATTTAATCCAGGGGACTAGAATATTTTTTTTCAGATTTAATTTAAAATTAGAATAATTAGAAAATAAATTAATAGAGTTAGGAATATAAGGAATATCTGAGGATGAACAGTATAAACAGATATTGAGATAATCTGCATAGGCTGCTAGAGGGAGATTTAATTTAAATGGTAGAGGGAAATTAGAATAAGTATACCATGTAAGTATATCAATTGAGAGTTCAATATATAAATTAAAAAGATATGGGAAGAAAGAGCAACCTTGTCTAACCCAACTCTTAATGTAAATAGGCCATGAACAAATCGTAATGACATAAAGTCTCAAGGAGGTTTCTTAGAAAGCATTTGAATACAGCTTGTAAATTTTGGAGGAAAACCAAATTTACCCATAACTGTAAAGAGAAAGCTGTGGTCAGTTCTGTCAAACACTTTGGACGTGTTTATTTCTAGGGCATAGGAAGCATACTTACTGTTATAGTTAAACATTCGTAATGTTTCAAGTGTTATGGTATGGTCATTTACTTGTCTTTTCTTTAGGAAGCTGGACTGAAAAGGGGAAACTAAAGAAAAGATATGGCAGCATATATTTTAAGATAAAGATTAATTAAGGCAATAGGTCTATAGTTTGGGGGATCTAGAGTTTCTTTATCTTGTTTGGGGAGAAGAATAGTTATAGATTAATTAAGGTAAAGATCAGAAAACCCTAAGGTAAAGATCAGAGATACCATAAATACTAACATATTAAAAGTGTTAGAAATATTTTGCAAAGAACATCAGAAAAAGAATGTATAGAAGTCAGTTGTGAAACCATCAAGAGATGATGACTTTCCATTTATTAGGTGTTTAATAGTAGAAAAGATTAACTAGAAAATCACTGTGGTCAAGATTTATGCTAGGAAGAAATACATGATCTAAATAGGAAATTAAACCTGTGTTGGACTGTATCTCAGAGGAATTATATTCCTGAGAATAAAGTTTAGCAAAAATCTTTAAATATCAACCTGAGAATTAATAATACTTCCAGAATAGGGTATTTCTGAGATAGTAAGGGGGAATAATACATTTTTGTAATTTTTGTTAATAATCTGGAAGGTAATTGGGTCCAGTCTGAATAAAGGGTTAAAGTCTTAGATTCATATGAACATATTTTGTCTGTAATTCCAACTTGATATATAACTTGCTGAGATTGAAGTTAAGTGACTTCATCTTTAAGATCTTTCTCCTTTTCTTTTGAAAGTGTATATAGTAAGCAGCTTTAGCAATTAAAATCTCCCTTAACTGGGGTTTTGATGCTCCCCATTGAAGATCAAAGCAGACTGTTTTATTTTTAATGTTATCAAGGAAATTTTTAAAGGTAAAGTGAAGTTCTCTGAATATTTTACTTTTATAAGAGTGATGAGTTTAGAGGCAATGAATAAAGGACATTTGTTTTATTCAGAGTTAGATTGCTATATAGAGTTAGGCAGGTCTTGGAATTATAAGAAAAAATCTAGGCTCAATAAAACAATTTATTACAGTGTTAACTAGTTTGTCAGAAATTAAAAAGAAATTGGTTCTAGAGCACAATTTATAACTAGGATAAAAAGGGCATAATTCTTAGATTATTTTTGTTTTTAGTATTAAGAATTGTGAGTGGAACATCTAGGTAAAAAAACATTGCAAGGTCTAGTATGGCTAGTGATGAGAAGCAGTCAGTATGCTGGGAGTTGTTAGAGTGATTTTTGACAGGCTCAAGTACTGGATTCCAGGCATCTGCAATGATAAAATAATGAGTTTGATCAAAATCATTAAGTAAATTGTGAATCTTAATAATAAAGACTGCTTGATCCTTTTATGGTGCATACAGGTTTAGTGGAATTCTGGTTTCTTCAAATTGGAATGATTTCCTATAAAATAACACTAACTACCTTTGGGGTCCAAATTAAAGGTAGCTATTTTTCCCTAAAATAAAATTTTATAAGAACAGAAACCTCTGCCTCGTTATCAGAATTCCCTGCTGTAATAAATCGTTTAACCATATTGTTTAATAGAAAATTCCATTCCTGAGGTGCTATGTGATTTTTTTTAAATAGATAAAGATGAGCTTTAGATCTGTAGAAGAGCTGGAGAAAAAGTTTTTTTTTATAGTTGTACTCTATTCACTTTCCTGTAATCAATAACCCAGGGAGATGTCATTTGAAAAATAAAATCTAAATTTAAAAAGGATTATGATGATTTTTTTATAGTAGATAGTGCATAAAAGTGTTTAAGTATAACCCTTCTAGAGCTAAAGATAAGGGAACTTAAGCTTCATAATGCATCAACTAAGAAGCTTAGTTTGGATTAATAAGACTGCTTAAGCAATCTATGCTGCTTGCATTAAATGGTGAGTTATAAAAGTAAAATCTTTCCCTAACCCACAGGATCTAACTCCTAACAACCTTGATGGAGAAAAGACATATATTAAAACATGCCTGAGAACTAGGTTATTGTGTAAAAAGTAACATCATTCAAATATGTTTCTTCTAAAAGGATTGCAATATGTAAACAATTCAAAAACTATTATTTTAAAACCTAAGATTAGGTAGCCAGCTAACTGTCAGCACACTAAAGACGTACAACAGTAAACTCCAAACATCACTACAGCACATTTCAGTACACTATTGAGACTTACGCATAATGTGATATCTCCTCTCTATTAAATAGCAGGAAAAAATAGCAGTGTTAGCTCACTAAAGGTTATGTTTGAATAATTAGCTAAACATATCCATCCTCATAACAAACATAATGACAAAGTCCTTTGTTGAATCTTTTTACCCATAAAGGAGTTAAAACAAAATTGAAAACAAGTCTTTAAAAGCAATAACTCATGAACCATATAATGTGTACCTTAAATAAGTAAAAAATAAAAGTGTCTTTGAACAGACCTCTGAATGACTCATATTAAGACTATTAACAGGGCAAAACTGTCACATGTGGTCAGAAAACATTTAATGTCTCCACAGATCTAATATCAGGCCATTGATCAGCTACAGCAGAGCAAAGATGTTCAGACAAAAATGGTGAGAGTCTGCACAGAAAAAAATAAAGAAAGCAATAGGTCAGGGCCTGCCTATCAACAGCTTCCCACCTCCATCTAGAGCTGAAACTTCTGAAGTATAAGAAAGCCACACTTATACATTCCCCAGCAAAACTGACACTCAACATAGATGGGTTTTAAATATTTAGTAGATGACAAACTTCATCAGGTTTTAAACAGCAACACAACATTACTCATATGTCCCAAAAGGGAAAAGTCAATTTGAAGTATGTCATAGCAGACTGTTTACACATCAGAAGACTGAGATTAATCTTAATCCAGAAGTAAATCAGGTAGAAGCTGAATACTGAAATAGTTTCTTGAATACACTTTTGAATTCTTCTAGACCAATTACTGAGTGCCTCTTGCCACACACAGTGAAGCTTAGTTTATCAGGATAAAACATTTGGAATCCTAGATAGTTCTTGACTAGATAAGGAGAGTAAGACGAGAGTTTCTCTCTAGCAAAATGTTATTTTGTATGGTAAATCATGGGCAAACAAATAAAACTGAGACCATTCCATAAAAGTTAAGCTGACTTCTGAAGAATGAGATGATTTTCCTTAGATCGTGATAACTTAATAATTTTATATTAAATTGTCTAGGTTAGAGTTCATTTTGTGATCTCCTTAAAGCTCTGTGTGCTCTTTCTATGGCAATGGATCCAAAAACAAGTTGTATTACCATGTTACTTTATTTTTATAAGCATCCAGGGTATAGAGTTGTGTTTGATGTATAGGCAGATTGCAGAAGCAAGAATATTGTCTATTATGTGAGCTGCTGTTGCTGTGAACCCTTTTATATAGGAAAAAACAATCAGCAGCTAAAAGATAGGATCCTAAAACACAACAATGATATCTGACATGGTAATGTTAATAATGCTTTAGCAAAGCATATTATTGAGGAAGGAATTGACCATCATTTTACGTTTTTTTAATTTTAGAGCTAATTGATGAAAACATTAGAGGAGGTGATATATGTAATATTACAGAGGAATGTGAGTTGAAATGAATTATTGAATTAAAAACTGATAAGTATCAGGGCTGAATGAAAGTATATCTCTTAGACCTATACTTAAGTCACACTCACTTTCTCACTGATGGTTGTTTTTTTTTTTTTTTTTTAATGAATGGATATTGTTAGAAAAATATGTATTAATGTGTGTGCTTAATGCTAATTAGAAGTTAAAAGAGTTAACATGTTTTTCATTCTAATTTATATACACTATTTTATATACAGCTTAGTTTTATATGAGACTAAAAGATGCTTTTGAAACTGCAGTGTGCTTTCTGAAAACTTGCAAGATGCCCTCTGACCTAGTAACTGCTAGCACAGCAAAATTCATGTTTATGCCTTTTGGAAATGTACTTGAAAAACAGGTGATCATCTGCTAGGTCAGGAAGCAATGAATGAACAATGCTATATTCTATAATGTTATGATTTTGAACAATTAGCTCTGTTCGTGGTATGAGAACGTGCACAGCTGCAGAAGGAAGAGATAAAGACAGACAAAGAACTGTTGAGAGAAATGAACTGCAATCTATACTTGCTTTGTGCTCAAATTAGCCGTAGTACCTTGAATGGTAACATTGCATATATCTAACCGGTGGTAGCCAAGGCCACATTGTTTTTCTTAGGAAGTTTCTCACAAAAGTTGATAGTACAAGCAGAAAAGCAAGAAAACAACTGCTATGTAATGATGATGTTAAAACTTGTGATCTGCTACGTCAGCTTGGTAGGCAATGTCTTATTAGAAAATGTATAAAAATGCTGGTATTTCCTGATTCTAGTTAGACAAACTCTGTATTAGCACATTTTTGTCTCCTTGCTGCAAGATTAAAGTACCTTAACCTGATCATTCTTAAAGTATATTTTTCCTTTGACAGATTGGTCCTTCGGACCGGAAATATCTCTTGCTCTAGTTCAGGTCAAATGGGCCCGGTGGCATGAAACCGTACGGGGAAGAAGCCACATCGGTTCTTCTGCTTTGAAAAGACCTCCAACTGAATTGTCCTTCAAAAGAGGCCAGCCACTGTTTCTGATCTGCGATTGGAGGACGAGTCAACAGTTCTGATGGGATCAAACACGGAGGCTCAAGTAAGGAGGAATTTACCTTTTTTCTGTTTTAAGATCAGGGACTTGTAACAGTATTTTTGTTTTTTGTCAGGGAGATCTGTAAAGTGCAGATCAGGGACAAACTAAAGATTGCTGTCTTGTCATAGATCAGGGAAACAGAATAGGTAGGCAGTTATTCTAGATAAACTGTGAAGAAGTGTAAATCATGATACCACGTGATAAAAAGGGTTACGTAACAATTTCTAACTTAGCTAAGACAACATGGGAAATAAGTGCACAAAAGGTTCCCGAGATCCGCCCTTAACCGAAGACGTGAAATATATGCAATTACAACGTGCTGACAATGTTAGGTACTATACAAAATGGGTTAATAAATACAAATTTGATGATAATTGAGATAAACCTTCACTTATCAAACTTGTCAAACAACTTAAAACAGATGCAAAAGGGCAGCTAAAAAAACAACGTCAATTAGGAGTCCCTCAGGCACACAGGTGGCTTGAGGAAGCAAACCGCAGGGAATAAAAGATTAAAAATTCAAAAGCAATGTTTTTAGATAAAGAAGACAATAACTTGGTAATAGCAACAGCCCCTCCGCCCCCTCCACTTCCCTTACCAGAATATGAAGTGAGTGGACAAGCTGATCCACCTCCACTATATCCAGCTGTTCCTGCAAAACCAAAACCGTTTGTCAGAGATCCTATCGAGACTAGGTCTCGAACATGCAACTTAAGAGGGGATATTGAATTGTATGAAATAAATAAAAATTCACAAGCTATGAGTGAAGAAGGGATATGTCCACTCATAGAAGTACCAAATCCACAGGCAGGACAGGACCCAACTCTTCTAGTATACAGACCGTGGACACCGGAAGACATCCAGAAAGCCACAGAGGGAATTCCCCATCCGAAAGTTAATTTTAGAAAATTCTTAGAAGACTTACAGGGCATGAGGTTAAATTACCATTTGAATGGAGAGGAAGTAGAGAAAGTAGTCAGACAAATCGTGGGTCCAGATTGGCACATGATCAGTGGCAACTGGAATCCCCGTGACGCAGAACTTAAGCCACTCCCACATAGTAACGCAGAACTGGATAACAGAGTGAAAGGTCTGACAGACCGAATCTCTGAGAAATGGAAGCCTAGAGCTGACTGGACTTGCATTAATCAATGCATACAACAAGAAGGTGAAACTGTTAATAGATATTATGCCAGATTATTAGAGTGTTTTAATAACCATTGTGGAATGCAGGTACCTGAAGACCAAACACATGATTCCCCATATGAGCAGCAGCTAAAGAATGCATTTTTGAAAGGCAGTATTGCACCCATTAGCAGCTTTATTACGAAGCACATGGTAGATCATCGTACAAGTAGATTACAGTCATTACTTGAATATGCAAGACATGCCGAACGGCATTTTAATAGCAAAAAGAAAAAGAAAACTCAAGTATTTGCAGTAGAAGATGGATCAGAAGTCTTTGTAGTACAAACTGGGAAGAAGGGTAAGAAAAATGCCCAGGGAAACAAACAATCTGATAAATGATCAGAAGATTTTGAAGAGAGAAATAAAAGGGGTGAATGTTTTAAATGCGGGAAAAAGGGACATTTAGCAAGGGATTGTAGGCAAAATAAAAAGGTAACCACAGAAGACAAGGAGGGTGAGGACTGACTATATGATAGTCAAGAATCACTGGAAAGGAATAATCAAGAAAAGACAAGTACAAATGTGATAGAAGGAGTAGAGGATGTGATAGAAGAAATAGAGGGTGTGCATGAAATCACAAATAATGAAGAAGATGAAATTTTTGGCATTATTGAACCTAGAGCTCTACTTAGCAGACACAAAACTGGAAGTTACACTTCTGCTAGAGGGGAGGGAAGTTAAATTCCTGTGTGACTCAGGGGCTTCACGGACCCTGATACATCCTTCCAAACTACCAGAAAATTCAGAATCACTTGATTACATATTAGTGAAAGCAGATAATGGACAGCTGTATCGGGAGCCACTCTCCCACAACATAGCAATAACTGACCCTGTTTCAGGGATGACCCAGAGAAGCAAAATTGTTGTTTCTGCAAAATGCCCAGTAAATCTTTTGGGCAGAGACCTAATGCAGATATTTGGCATAGCAGTAGTTCCAACTATGCAGGGTATGGAAGCACAGCGACAAATGGATACTTTTGTAGTGCGACCGGAGGGTGAAACATTTTATTGGTACAGCCAGGACCTGGTTACGACTGGTCCAGGGGCAGTAACTGAAGAACTGATGAACGTAGCCATCAGTAAATCCCCCTCCCTTGACACTGATAAACAGCATTTGTTGCATTGCATTCTATATTACTGTAGCAAACCAGGACCTGATAAAGAATATGAGCAAGAACTATTTAGAAACCATGCTAACAGATTAGTATTACGAAATCTGTACTGGGACACAGAAGGAAACAGTGTAGTAAGCTGTTCATTGCCCCAGGAATTCCTAGCACATTACAAATCTATTCGATTACCACATGTGAGTTTGACTAAAGATAGAAATGTGAAGTGGGAAGACCTAGGAGAAAAAGTCACAAGGTGGGAAAAGCAGACAGAATTAGAACTTTCAGAACAGGGAGTACAAAAGCAGAAGTTGAATTGGATAACACAGACACACCCAGCTGTACACTTGCAGGCAAGTGAAGACAGCTGAGTAGCACTCTTACTAGAAGAAGAAGAAAAAGCCTTACGAGACATACCAGAGACTCTCTGGTCAACAGGAAAATCAGATGTAGGACTTATTAGTACAGCAGGACCAGTCACTATTACGCCAAAGTCAGCATTTAGACCTCAAAAGAGACAGTATCCCTTGAGAAAGGATGCAGAAATAGGAATCAAACCTATAATAGCAGCCTTACTTAAGGAAGGAGTATTGATAGAATCTCCTGATTCACCATGTAATACACCCTTATTTCCTGTTAGGAAAGCAAACGGAGAATGGCGTATGGTCCAAGATTTACAAGCTGTAAATGACACAGTTATACCCAGGGCACCTACAGTGCCAGATCCACATACCTTATTAAATTATTTGAAACCTCAACAAAAATATTTTTCTGTGGTAATATCAGCAATGTATTTTTCTCAATACCGATACACCCTGACAGTCAACATTGGTTTGCATTTACATTTCAGGAGAAAATGTATACATATACGTGACTACCACAGGAATATTGTGAGAGTCCCACAATATTCGCACAGGAAATGGCAAGTAACCTGGCGGGATTTATCCCACCGAAAGGCAGCCAGATTTTACTTTATGTAGACGGCATTCTGCTGGCAGCCCCCACCCAGCAAGAATGCAGAGAAGATACCATAGCATTACTACAATTTTTAGCTACTCAAGGACACAAGGTGAACAAAAACAAACTGCAACTTTGGAAAAAACAGGTCAAATACCTGGGATATGTAATTTCCAAAGAGGGCAGGATATTAGATGAAGACAGAAAAACAGCAATATTACAAGCACCTAAACCAACTACCAAGAAGGAATTGATGTCCTTCCTAGGTACTACTAATTTTTGTCGGAGTTGGATTCCAAACTATGCCTTGGAATCTGCTCCACTGACCAACTTGATATTCAAAAAGCCTATGGCAGCACAAGACTTATTACAATGGACACCAGAAGCAGAATCAGCTTTCTGCAAATTGAAACAATTGATAGCATCCTCATTAGTTTTAGGATTACTGAACTATCATAAACGATTTTTCCAAACTGCAGATTGTAAGCAGGGTTATATGACATCAGTATTAACAAAACACCATGGGGACAAACAACGCCCCATAGCTTACTATTCATCACAGCTAGACCCAGTGGCGCAATCCCTGACCCACTGTGTACAAGCAGTAGTTGCAGCTGCAATGGCAGTGCTGGCTTCAGCCTCAGTAGTGTTATCCCACCCTCTCACATTGAGAGTGCCTCATGCAGTCGCGATTATTTTACTGCAAGAAAAAGTAGCATATCTTTCTCCTGCTAGACATCTTTCCTGTATGACTATACTGATGAGCCAACCTCATATGACAATTGAACGATGCACAACTTTGAATCCGTCAACCTTGCTCCCAGCCCCTGCAGATGGCAAACCACACTGCTGCTTGCAGGAGATTGAGCAAAAGACACTACCTAGAAAAGATCTCATGGATGTTTCCTTGGGTGATGCTGAGGTGACATACTATGTGGATGGCTCGTGTAGGAGGGGTCCTACAGGACAGAATCTAGTGGGATATGCAGTAGTTTCTGATACTGAGATTTTAGAAGCAAAGTCTTTACCGCACAACTTATCTGCACAAGCAGCAGAATTGATTGCTTTAACAAGGGCATGTACCTTGGCAAAGGGTAAACAAGTAAACATTTTTACTGACAGCCAGTATGCTTTTTCTACTGTACATGTTTTTGCGCAGCAGTGGAAAAATAGAGGAATGATAACATCTACTGGTAAACCAATTAATCATGCGCAATTTATTTTAGATTTGTTAGACTCTATTCAGTTACCTCAGAAAGTAGCTATTTGCAAATGCGTAGCTCATAACAAACAACAGGATAGGATTTCGAAAGGTAATGCGAGGGCTGATACAGCTGCAAAACAAGCAGCTTCAGCTTCAGAAGTATTTCTTTTGAGTGAGGAATTACAACCATCTGAGATTTTAGACTTAGAAATGTTAAAAACAATGCAGACACTTACTACAAATGTAGAAAAATAAAAATGGATAAAACGATGAACAATTCTTGAGAAAGGGCTGTACATCTCCAAAGAGAGGAAACCGATTTTGCCATCTAACTTGTTTAGATATGCAGCTTTGTTGAGCCATGGGCAGTGCCATGTCTCAACAGGGGGAATAGTACAGTTAGTGAATCGAGTGTTTACAACGTATGGATTTACAAACTACACAAAAAACTTTTGTGCAGCATGCCATGTTTGTAACAAGCATCATGCACAAGGGGCATTGAAACCTAAGCAAGGGAGTTTCCCCTACGCCACAGTATCCGTTCCATACTATCTGTATGGATTTTATAGAGCTGAACAAATGTGAAAATAAGAAATACTGCCTTGTCATTATATATATGTTTTCCAAATGGGTGGAAGCTTTTCCAACTAAAAATCCAGATGCAGCTACTGTTGCAAAAGTGCTCATTAAAGAAATGATTCCTAGATTTGGCATACCGGAAAAGATTTATAGTGACAATGGCACACACTTTGTAAATCAAACTCTACAACAATTGAGACGTTACTTTGGGATTTCTCTGAAAAACCATTGTGAATACCACCCCCAATCTGCAGGATTAGTAGAGAGGCACAATGGAGTTTTGAAAAATAAGCTCAGGAAATTGATTAGTGAGATACAAAAGAACTGGGTGCACTGTCTACCTCTGGTACTGTTGAGTATGAGAACTGTTCCAAATGTAAAAGTGTTAACTCCTTTTGAAATTCGGTTTGGGGGGGCATATTATACACCTCAGTGGAAACCTCTCATGCTTGCAGACCAGGAGGTTGACAGTTCACTTGCAGAGTATATGAGGTGATTTTTGAATAACAAACTTTTGCAGTTAAATTCTGTTTCAGATAAAGAACAAGCCAGACCATCGGAAACAGCAATAGTCCCAGGCACGTGGGTCTGGGTGAAGGTCGTGAA
This sequence comes from Protopterus annectens, assembly GCF_019279795.1. Classification (NCBI taxonomy): domain Eukaryota; kingdom Metazoa; phylum Chordata; order Ceratodontiformes; family Protopteridae; genus Protopterus; species Protopterus annectens. The sequence continues at coordinate 1,789,735,739 of NC_056735.1, read as the reverse complement.
GAAAAAGAATTTGAGTTCTCTGAATTGGGAAGGACCGTACCAGGTGGTACTGTCAACACCCACTGCAGTCAAGATCGCAGAGTGAGCATCCTGGATTCATCTGACACACTGTAAATTGGTTAAGAACTTTGAACTGGATAAAAACCTTGTTACTGTTGTACAACGAGACCAAAATGACCAGGTATAAAGTAAACAGAGATGCAGAACAACCTCAGAAAATTTGCATGATTATTCTGATAGCTATACTGATAATAATGATCTTGTTGCTGTGGCCATTCCTTTTCCCAGCCACACGAGATGAACTGAACAAACGTGATGCATTACTCATAGACTGGCATCCAAACTTTAACACTTACCAAGCAATTAAATATGTGTATGCTGAGACTTTTAATGTTTCGAACTGCTGGATTTGCACAGCTATACCAACAGCATATGGGGGATTATTGATGACTGCTGTCCCCAAGGGGTCAATGAGACCTGGGAAAACTTGATTTTTGATACTACACCTGTGAAATCACAAGACAAAATAGCATTGTACCTACCTGTTACACAAAAAGGGATTGTATGTTTTTACAAAAATGACACTATTCAGGTGGGTTGGAGCAATTGCAATGTGACTGTTTCTTATAAATGTTATATTAAGGCCAGTAAGGCAAAAACTATTTGTGATACAAACTATGATGCATATTTTGAAAAGATGCATATAAGTGTTAGTGAAATACAACATAATCCTGTTCTTTTAAAGCAGCTTTCTATTATTGATAAGAAAATGTTTCATGCAGGGCAAGCTTATATCAATACTAAAGTAGAGAATTGTTATTTTGTTTGTGGGAAAAAGGCATATAAATGGCTACCTGAGAATTGGTCTGGCAGTTGTTTTTTGGGTTACCTGATTCCGGCCATACGACACACTGCAGCTTTGCCTCAGGGAAAAATTTGAAACATCAGAGAGGTCAGCAGTAAACCTAGAAGTCCAATCAAGAGACCTGAGAATCCAGTGGGACGAATCGAAGCAGGGTGGAGAAACCATAACTCCGTAAAAAACAAAGATAAACTGACACACATGGACTTGAGTGACACCATTATATCGTGGGCAGGTATAGCCCCTGCATATGGCGCAGTGAAATCGATTTGGGAGCTGAAAAAACTGTCTAAACTTCTTGAAGTTATGAGCAATGCAACTTTTTCTGCTCTCGAATTAGTGACTGATGAACTAAATGCTATGAGAACTGTGGTACTTCAAAACCGCATGGCTCTTGACTTCAGCCTAGCGGCGAGAGGTGGTACATGCGTTTTAATCAAAGAAGAATGCTGTTTGTATAGTCCTGACAACCAGCACGAGATAAACGACCATCTTGAGGTGATCCAGCAAGTGTCAACCATGACCAAACCAGGCCCAAACCCTCTGTCGGACTTTTTCCAGAATTTGTTTGGGGGGTGGGGTTCCATCCTAATAAACATCCTGATTGCCATTTACGTGGGATTACTCCTGTTAGGAGCATGCATTTGTTGTGGTATTCCCTGCATGAAAAAGTTAATCAAAGATGTTATGGACATGTCAGTTTCTGAGACTTTATATCAAAGTACTGAAATTGAAGAGTTGTTGAAAAGTGAAACATTTTCATAAGTCTAAACTGAATGACTCTCTTAACTGCAAATCCTTAATGGAAGAAGTTAGGAGAAGAAGCAAACTGTTTATGCTTTTGAAAATAGAATTAAAAAGTATTAACAGGGGGGAAATGTTAGAAAAATATGTATTAATGTGTGTGCTTAATGCTAATTAGAAGTTAAAAGAGTTAACATGTTTTTCATTCTATTTTATATACACTATTTTATATACAGCTTAGTTTTATATGAGACTAAAAGATGCTTTTGAAACTGCAGTGTGCTTTCTGAAAACTTGCAAGATGCCCTCTGACTTAGTAACTGCTAGAAAAGTTAACTAAGAATACTCCACCAGGCACAAATGAATCGAAGCTCCAAGGAAAAATTGCTTTAATAAGCACTTAAAAACTCCACAGTAGAGACACACATTGATTTTGTCAATACTTTAACATTCATGGAAATAGTGTTAAAAAATAATTTCATCTACTTTCAAGGGGAGTACTTTAAACAAGAAAGGGGTGTTGCAATGGGGGCACATTGTGCACCCACATATGCCAATATTATCATGGCTTATTGGGAAGAAACTTTTCTTCTCAATTCTCCTCTGATGAAGGAATGCTCCCTATACACTAGGTACCTAGATGATTTATGTTTTTTCTGGATGGGTAGTGAGGAAAACTTTAACAACCTTTTGGCCTTTGTTAACAACACCTCCACATTTCTGAAATTTACCAGCAATTTTGATGAACAAAAGTTAAAATACCTCGATGTTCACATTGAGAAACAAGAAGGAAATTGTCATCAAGAATTTTCAGGAAAGAAACTTTCTCTAATTCCTATCTGCACTTTACCAGTTGCCATCCCCCCCATCAGAAGAAGGGTGTGGTGAAAGGGCAACTGGTTAGGTGCAGTAGAATGACCTCGGACAACAAAGCTTTCCTGGAGGAAACAGAATTTTTAAAGAATCTCTTTATTCAGAGAGGATACCCTTTAGAGATGTTTAACAAGGTGTTGGAGGAGGTTAGTATAAAAGATCAGACACCTTTGCCCCAATCTTAGGGATAGAAGAAACTACCACTCATACTTCAGGGTTGGGAGGTCATCTTGCTGAAAAGGGGACAGGGTTAATCACTACCTTCAGTGAACAATCTGCCTTTGTTAGGAACATATTCTCTAGAGAATGGGACAACTTTTCAAAATTTTCAGATCTTGAATGCATTTTTGACAATGAATTAACCCATGTATATCGTAGAGGGAAAACTATCAAGAATTATCTTGAAATGGGGAAGAAAAACAATGTGTGTAACAATTATGACAAATCCAAGAAGGGCTTACAAAAGTGTGGGAAATGTAAATATTGCTCTTATTTGATTTGTGGGGATAGTATGGTATTAGAAGCAAGGAATAAGACCCTCCGTTTAAATACATTCGCCAATTGTTTGTTCTTTTACTGATCCAGTCTCTACTGTGGAGTTTTTAAGTGCTTATTAAAGCAATTTTTCCTTGGAGCTTTGATTCATTTGTGCCTGGTGGAGTATTCTTAGTTAACTTTTTTGGTCATACTGTTCTTGGCTCACTCACTTTTTACTAGTAACTGCTAGCACAGCAAAATTCATATTTATGCCTTTTGGAAATGTACTTGAAAAGCAGGTGATCATCTGCTAGGTCAGGAAGCAATGAATGAACAATGCTATATTCTATAATGTTATGATTTTGAACAATTAGCTCTGTTCGTGGTATGAGAACGTGCACAGCTGCAGAAGGAAGAGATAAAGACAGACAAAGAACTGTTGGGAGAAATGAACTGCAATCTATACTTGTTTCGTGCTCAAATTAGCCGTAGTACCTGGAAAGGCCACATTGTTTTTCTTAGGAAGTTTCTCACAAAAATTGATAGTACAAGCAGAAAAGCAAGAAAACAACTGCTATGTAATGATGATGTTAAAACTTGTGATCTGCTACGTCAGCTTGGTAGGCAATGTCTTATTAGAAAATGTATAAAAATGCTGGTATTTCCTGATTCTAGTTAGACAAACTCTGTATTAACACGTTTTTGTCTCCTTGCTGCAAGATTAAAGTGCCTTAACCTGAACCTACCGTGTATTGATCATTCTTAAAGTATATTTTTCCTTTGACAGATATGAAGGAATGTTTTATTTCTTTGTTATGATTGGTTGACTTATTTGTATGATGCAATTCTTATAATGTATCCAATTGGTTGTTTAGGATACAACTCGGTTCTTAAATTTGAATGATTCTTCCTTTTTTAATATGGTCTGATGAAGTGATATGAAACTGTGAAAATGCTTACCATTCTTGTATTATATTTTGTTTTATTTAAGTGTGCTAGTAAACAAGTCCTTCATTAAAGCCATAGAGTTTGAAGATTTTCTTTTTATTTTACATTACTTGCAGTGTCTACTTTGTTCTTTACTCAGATGGTGAATTTTTTGAATTTTTTTATTACATATTATTGAAATGGCCAGCTCAGTAGTTACAAAAGAAGCTACATTTCTGTGTAGTTTGGCAGTCATTTATTGACAGCAGCTTCCATTAATTTTTGTCTTTGAAATAACAGGTACTTAATTTGTCATGTCTACTGGGCAACATCAGCAGCAATAAGATTGCCAAGCCGGCCATGAGTCCATGTGGTAAGTTAAATATTTCAGCCTTGACCTGAAACAACTCACGTAAAATATGGGAATGGGGCTCTTTTAAGTTTTGTCTTTATATAGTTCACCATAATAATGCAGTAGTGATTACTGAAAGGTTGGGATGATGCTGGATAACACTTCATTTGCAGTGAGCTCAAGAATCAGTGTGCTCACCTCCTGGTTCTTATTGACATCCAAATCACTTGTGGGGAAGATTTGCTCAGACAGACAGTAGGCAGCCAGGACAGTTTCAAAGTTTGCAGGTGTAAGAAAGCTGTATTAAGTGCCAACTGAAAACCATCAGTGTAGTAAATTCATATGATTTTAAAAATAAAGTCCGTTACAGAAATCCACTTTTTTCACATTGACGTGTGGTTCATTAAGAAATGTAACCAATGGCCCCATTTCTTCCAGGTAGTAGAATTAGCTGAAAAAGCAAATGCTATCACTGCTGATTTCAAAATGAATTTAAATGAAAAGAAAACACTCCCAGGACTTTAGGATTGTGACAAAGTGAATAATAAACAAAAATTCAAATACTACAAGTTCCTGAACTTTTCCATGTATAATACACAGTACTTACAGTTTTAACACAGAGTATAATCCCAATAAGAAAATGGTTAACTACTTTCATCTTCAGGATAACCTCTATAGCCAGGAAGGTAGCATTTTCCAACAGCTTTCCAGCAAGCTTGATCTCCTTTCAAATTTGTCTGATACCAGACAAGTTTAGACCCGTCTTCCACCTTGAAAGTGATCCTCTAAACTGCCTTTCTCCAAACACTCAGTGTGAGCTCAGGTCTCTGCCCTTGAGATCCCAAGATCACAAGACCTTTCAGGTTGCAAACTTTTCTGCTTTTAGTGCATCTGTTCCTCGTATATTCCCTTGAGTATGTGCTTTGGACTGTACTGTATGTATTTGCCTTCACTAACATGTTCCCTGTGAAACATAGTCCTTTTTTCACATGTGCTGCTGACAGAATATCTGATTCCTGGCACAGTTCAGCAGTTCAGCTACCTTGCTACACACACACACACACACACACACACACACACACACACACACACACACACACACCAAGCAAGCGCACACACACACACACACACACACACACACACACACACACACACACACACACACACACACACACACACACACACACACACACACACACACACACACACACACACACACACAATCAAAAATGACACAAATGCAACTGTGTATACAGTCAAGGCAATCCAGAATTCAGGCAGTTAGGTAATATCATAGGTTCATAGGTGCATAGGTAACTACTATGCTAATGAGACAAGAGCCTTTACAAGCCTAGCCAATAATATACAGGATACAACAATATTATATCTTAATTCCCCAGATAGGAGAAAGGGTAGTGGGTCTTTGAGCATTGACTCATTTTAGAGACTGCCTCTATCCATAAGAGACTATAGGTAGGTACTAGGCAAGATGCCCTTGTGGACCATTTCATGCCTAGGCTATTTTCCATTCAAAGGAGAGAATCAAACCCTGTACCTTTGTGCTTGTGAGGTAAGCACCTTAACCTTTATGCCAACCCCCTGAAATAAATTACATTTACAGTCTTTATCATTATCTCATCAACACAGACACAAAAAGTAAATCCTATTAGCTGTATCTTGCAAAATAAAAATGGAATTGCCATACATAATTGTCTAATTAAATATTATGTTTTGCACATTATCTAGAATGGGTGAATGAAACATGCTTCATTGTGCTTTGTGTATTAGGCAGGATTTCTGAATGAAACATATTGCATGCAATTCTTGCTCCGTTGTTTCATAGTTTCATGAAAAAGTACCAGTCAAGTAGTTTATACATTGTAGCAAGCAGAGCTAATAAACCATATTCAAAAGTTTCTTCTATCTTTAAAGAAAGCAACAAAAATTAAACGGGGTACATTTGAGAAAGTTTGTTCCAGATGTGGGGGATAAGTTAGGATTTGAAACTTTAATGCCAAACTGTCTTATTTACCTTTTTTTGACAGTTTAGTCAATTAATGGGGAATTTGAGGAGCCATTTGTTCTGTGAAGGAAAACAAATTCAAGGAGTGATGGATTTTTCATAACTCAAAAAACTAGACATAGATTACCACTGGTGTAAGTTCTTAACATCTTGGCATAGTTGAAGAAGAATTTTGTAGTTATTTTTGGTTTCAGTTGCTATTTTAAGTTCCTATTCATTTATGAACTTCCTAATAGTGCTAGTTTTTCTTTCTCTTGTTATATAGTCTATTTAGAAGGGCATTCTAACACAGGACATTATTTTTGAATTTTGTGTGGACTGACCTATCAGTGCACATATTTAAATGAAAATAAATGTTAGAGTAATTGGTGGCATCTTTGTCTGATAGAGGAGTATTATGGTGCAATTTATTTATCTCATCAGGTAACTGAGGGAGATTTGCATTTGAGAAGCCATTAAACAAAGAAGTATTTGGAGAGGGAACTACCACCAATTTTAAATGATAAAGTCACAGATATATGGTCTAATTAAATGAGGGAAGATGGTATAAAGAGGAATGCAAAAAGTGCAATGTTGTGAGGACAAAATCAGGGGTATTTGCTCCCCTCCCCATAAGATGGTTAATTATTTGTACAAGAGAGATAACATTTGTAATATTAAGGAAACAATGGGCATGCCAGTCTTTGGCAGTTTAGGTCAGCAGGTTTCTTCACAGATAGTTGAAGTTCCTCAACAGAAACATGCTGGGATTAATTAAAGATTAATTTAAATCAGCTAATGTGGTTAAAAGGAAACATGAATGGTATTGTGTAGCTAGTTGAAATGTAGCAATTAATCTTCTTTAGTGTGATTTCAACATCTATGTTCAAATTTGGACTCCCAATGAATTATTCATGAGGAGGGGAGATCACTGGCCAGTACCAATATTCCCCCACAATTGACAGTGCAGGTCTGAAGATATGACAGGCACTAAAGCACAACACAATTCTAATGATTGATGAGAGTTTTCTAAAATGTAAATCCCTTCTAAATGTGAAAAATGACATTTTAAGCTTTCTTCTTCCAAGTAAGTAAAAAAGCAAGGAAGAGAGTGTCTACTGCCTTTACAGTAGATACATTTTTTGAAAGTATACATAATGAAGTGCATTGCCCAGTTTTAATTGTACAACAAACAGACAAGGGATTGGTGAGACTCATACAGCAATAAAAAAAGTTGTTTTTGTTATATTATTAACTTTTTTGCAGTACATATTTTATTAATTAAACTACTAAAATTGTGCCATTATTGCAAGCGTGTGAGGAAATCAAGGTAGAAATCTGCTAAATCTTCAGAAACTGACTTTATTGCTTACAGTTTAATATAGCAATAACCCACGCCTGGGTGTGGGTAATGCTAAATTTACCCACGGTTGGCGTGGTTTGGTCCCGAGGCGGCCCGAGGACCAAACAAAGCCAACCGTGAAATTTAGCATTACCCACACCCAGAAGTGGTTATTGCTATTATATTATGACATTATTTAAGAAAAGAAACTGTTACTTTTCTTAAATAATGGCATAGTATAATGCCTGTTTACTGCCCTTCCGCAGATGTCTGGCATCCGCGGCAGTTCTGATGTACTGCGGCCTGCGCAGTACATCAGAGTTGTATAAAAACGGAGAAAGCAAGATCTCCGTTGCTTTTAGTGTCTCGCTATGTTAAATGAGTTTAACATAGCGAGACAGTTAAAATAAGCAACGGACATCTCCGTTGCTTATTTTAACTGTCTTGCTATGTTAAACTCATTTAACATAGCGAACTAAAAAGCAATGGAGATCTTGCTTTCTCCGTTGCTTTTTAAACTGCTCGCTATGTTAAATGGGTTTAACATAGCGAGACAGCTTTAAAATAAGCAACGGAGATCTCCGTTGCTTATTTTAAACTGTCTCGCCATGTTAAACCCATTTAACATAGCGAGACAGTGTTTAACGAGTTATACTAATGGAAAAAGTCCGGCGACGGACCTTTTTCCATTAGTATAACTCGATTTACAACGGGCACGCTGGCCAATCAGTGTGCACGTTTTGGGGGGATCATGGTATAATAACAAAAAACTAACTCCTTTGAAAGGAATAGAAAAAAAAAACAGATCGAATAAAGATCATAATAAATGTCAAAATAGAAAAAAATTCTTGCTTCCCTGATATGCAGGGATAAAGCCCTGAGTGTCCCTGATATGCAGGGATAAAGCCCTGTCTACAACCCAGACAGTTGGCTTTGAATAGCAGTTTGGCAGCTGGAAGAGCCAAGCATGGAGCATGGGAAAAAATAATGGTTCACTCCAGCTTGTTGATTTTGGGAGAGGAAGATGGTGGTCCTGGTCAGACCCACCTATTTACACAAAAATAAAGGTTTGTACATCACCCATGGCACAGGACAGGGTAGGAGGCATGTACTTAGTGATCCCAACCAGTGATTGGCATGCGTGTGTGTGTGTGTGTGTGTGTGTGTGTGTGTGTGTGTGTGTGTGTGTGTGTGTGTGTGTGTGTGTGTGTGTGTGTATGTGAGTATGTACATATAGTTGGACACCCCAGCATTGATGCAGGTCACACATTAAGTACAAGGGACAAGGTCTGGTTCAAATCACATACACCCTCATTGCCAGAAGCTCTCCAGTATACAAACAGCACCATGGCCACCTGTTTGACGTATCCCAGCCCACTATCACCCTCACCCTGAAATACCCAGGAAGGGATAACAGACAGACTGAGCTCATACTGCTGACGCTAAATGTCAAGCAAACATTGTAGAAAGTAGCACCTATAAAAAATAAATAAAATGAAAAAACAAATCAGTGCACAGCAGAATTAAACTACTTATTTACAATTTTATTTGCACAAGTTCATCTATTTATGTCTGTGTAGCTAGTAGGGAGCTCTCATAAAGATTTCAAGATTTGTGGAATGAATGCTAGGCAGCATAGACCAGTGAGGTATGCAATGCTTCAGTCAGGCTTAAAGGATGATTTGGAAAAGGTCACCCATTAAATGTCCTTTGAGTCAGCCTCAGCAGAAGTGGGGCTGCATATGGTCCAGAGAAAAGAGGAAACAGCTACTGCAAAACTGGGGCACAGAGTCTCCAACTGGGTTCAAAGTTGTGTTGTTTCTTTGTCTCTATTTTAAAAATTCTCAGTAAGTCCTTAAAAAAGTTAAAAGGGCAGAATATTGTCAAGTGGATAAAGTAGAGAAAGCACCTGAGATGCTTTGGCAGAGGATCACAGCATGAAATGGAAAATGGAAATTAAGACTGTATATACCACATAGAAAATACAGCCAAGTCAAATTTAGGCTGGCAAGTGCTATTCTATCTGTTTAAAAAGCATGCAAAGATTATAGGAAAGCCAAATAAATAAATACAAAAGAAATAAAATGTTGCTGTTGCAAATGAAGTCTCACACTAACAGAGACAACGTAATAAAAGGCAAAATACTGACCTGATTCAATTTACATGACCCTTCCCTCCCTCCCCTGCTTCTATCAGACTGTTTTCTGGATTGTAATTCTCCAGTACTTGGGTTCTAATACAAATGCACATATCCTTTTGCTGTCTAGATTCAGAATTATTTAAATAATTCGAGTCAACATTTTCACAGATAAATCCTGGCAACCAATCTAATTATTTTACTTACTTTCTAATTTTCCAGCTGAATAGCAGTACTGACATCACTGTAAAGTTTATCATATTAAAAACAAATAAATAAAACCTACTGGGCTATATTCCAAAAGATAGTTACAGACAGTGCAGCATGCCAAAGGAAGATGCAACAGCTGCAAACACAGTTTCAGAAAGGAAACCGTAAGCAGTCTGAGTACTTAATTATTCAATGCCTTAAATGCATAGCCAGCTCTGTTTCTGAAATTTTCAGTGAATACCATACTGCAACACAAGGAAAAAAAAGCTATTTTGATGGAATCTTATGGAATCTTTAACAATACCAAAAACAAAATGCTGCATGCAGTGAATGAACTGCAAAAGGCTATGGTATTGCAAGCTATGAATGAGGATCTGGATGTGCATCCTAAAAGACAGTCAGTTAGATAGAGAACAAGGCTGTAACTAAGCCAACTCTCAGATCAAGAAATCATAGACAGGTATTGCCTAGACAGACAGCTGGCACAGGCTGTGTGAAACAGGTGTGTCCCACACATGTCTATGTGGATATTGAAGAGGCAACTCCATCCTGCTTAAAATAAAAGTGGGACTGAGCCTATGTCTACTGGCATCTGTGATATTCCAATGACATATGTGAGATGCTGTATGAGTATCGCAGACATTTTACAGTCATGTCCTGTCAAAATGCCTGTTAGCAATGCGCATCAAGATTAATGAATACATGTTCTTTCTATCTACCCCCATGAAGCAGCAAACTGTCATGTACCAGTTCTGTACCCTCTCAAGTTGCCTCATGTACTTTGTGTAATAGACTGCACCCACATCCCTATCATGACACTCATGCATGCTTAAGCAGACAAATACATTAACAGAAAGGGCTGGACATTCTTGAACTGCCAGTTCATATGTGCTGCAGGTGGCAGTGTCCATAATGCTGCCATATGGAGGGAGAGTGGTTTGAGGGCTGCATTACAGCAAGATGAAATACCTGGGGAACTACTTCTGGGTAAGTACAGGAACATTTTCCATGATGACAACATATGTGTCCACTCTTTAAAACAGGTGACTGTGTTAATCCACTCAAGCCATGGCTAATGACCCTGTACAGAGAACCATCAAACCCTACTCAGAATGCTTAGTGTAGAGTGCACGCAACAACATTACATACCATACAGCATGTCTTTGATGTACTGAAAGCAAGGTTCAGATGTCTGTACACATACACACCTGAAAAGGCAGCAGAGATGATCAGTGTGTGCACCATGCTACGCAACATGCTAAAAACAACACATGGCAGTCTTCCAGCTGCAGGTGTGGGTGAACTACCCCCAACAACCCCAGATGTATGAAGATGGCCTTCCACAGCTATCTGAAGAGGAGCAAGAGGACACAAAAGGCAGGAGAAACAAATGTGGGTGATGGAGGGTGCAACCACAAGTCCAGGCCCAGGGAATATGGCAACGTCTGACACACACCTTTGAGTCATGACAAGTCATATATACAGAAGTATACATATTTAACATTGATGTCTAGGTGTGCACCACCACAGTAGCACAGATTGTATCTAATGGCAATGACCCAGTAGATGCATGCACTAAGCATTGGAACTAACAACATAATTCTAACATATAACAGTATGAACATGTACAAATCTATCACACCATGGATCATCAACACAGGCCACAAATTACACAGGTATACACACAGACTCATAATGGTGTATGTGTGTATGGTAGACAACAAGGGACATACATCTGTAAAAAACATCCCTATTTGTCACTATCAAAAGATGAAAACAGGAAATGAACTCAAGACATAATGCAGAACTGCTGTCAATATCACAAGCAACATATATCAATTTAAAGTAAGGATAAAGTTTAATGTACTAAATGGAGTCCTCTGTGGTTAGTATAAATTTTAGACTCCAGTGGCATCATAATTCACAATAACCACAGACAGATGACATTGTTAGTGGTTTGCACAGCCCCTACAATATATGGAATCCCCTGGCTGAGGTTGCTCCAAAGAGGAGACTGAATGTGTAATTCCAGCATGTGGAAACACACTATGTCGAAGACCAGGAGTGCAAGCTGACTGTATGCTGAGAAGGGACCTGCCTCCCCAATGTGGCATTTGGCTAGTCACAGCCAGAGCATGTAGAATCCTTCTCATATTACAACACTGCTGCAGTACTGACATAGCCAGGGATTCATCAGACAGTGACACAGATACCATGCTTTCATTCTGAGCAGCCATGACCTCACCATGTCTATGCTCCTGTCCTTCATGCAGCAGACCAAGCTGATGTGCAACATGATCTGTGGCACAGCCAAGAGCATGGATGTCAGATCCATGACATTGTTAGGAATATTCATTTGGCTCTAAGAGTAGGTGGACACCCACTAATACATGCTCATGTACACCAGCTACATGCCTACATCTGCTGCACTGGGTAGTACTGAAGTGTTGTGGGGAAGTGACAAAATCACCAGGAGACTCAAAATAGGGCTGTGGTCCAGGGTCTCATCCTGTCGACTATATGATATCTCCACATTGCCTGAATGGATGGACAAGTTTTCCTCCACATCTGAGCCTATAGCCTCATCCACATGACTATCACCTTCTGGGCCAGACTGTATCACTAAATCTGTGTCCAGTATGCCAGGGGCCATGCTACCATACATGGACACATAGGCTCATAGGATCATAGGAAGTTACTAGGCTATTGTCTGTGAGGCTCTTACAAGCCTAGCCAAGAATTTAGCCCATGTTCCAGCAAGTCATCACCCAATGCCCTTGTCCAGCAGGGACACAGGCAGAATCCCAGGGGTGTGTTTTCTGTTCCCCATCCAGTTATCCAGGTTGTGCTTAAAAAGGGTTAATGATGTACTCTGCTTGATGTGGAGAGGGAGTCTATTCCACAGAAGGGAGAAACTATGGATCACAAATCTGTCCTGCCAATAAAGCTTATTGGTGTCACAGACCAGGTTGAGGTCATGAGTGTGGGTTATTCAAGTGGAGCTTGACTTGTGGAGATTCAGCAGTCCCTTTAAGGCAGGGTCTGAGATTGCTTCATATGCCAGACAAAGGTCACCTCTGAGAAGTTTGTATGAGACTGAACAGAGGGACAGGACCTTTAGCCTATCTGTGTAGGGTAGATGTTTGAGGCCCTGGATCCTCCTGGTGTGGAGCCTCTGTGGTCTCTCCAGCTACTGCATATGCTTTGTAAGGTACATGCCAAAAGGGGCATTATACTCAATAAAGGGTCTTATAAGGGAAGAATACAGGAATGCTATGACCTCCTTGTCCCTAGATGAGATACTCTTACTAATGAGGTGGGCCATGTAGAAAGCTTTCCATGCAATGGAGGCAATATGGTGGTCAAAAATTAATTTGCTATCAACCTGGGTGTCCACTCCCTCAAGACTGATTGTGTGCTTAGGACCTTGTTATTAATGTGATAATTTGTGGGGACATCACTCTTCCCAAAGAGGATGATGATGATGATGCATTTTTTGGAATTCAGTTTTAAGCCATGATTCTGGTGCCTGTCATTTGGGTAATACCCTCTTGGAGGATGTTCACATCAATAGAGGAATTGATGACAGCTCCTAGCTTGCAGTCATCTGCAAACTTGGTTAGCCATAGCCCACTGATTTTGGCCTGCACCTCAGAAAAGTATATCCCAAATAACAGAGGTCCCAAGACTTATCCCTGGGGTACACCACTCATTATGGTCTACTGCTTGAGGTGGCTTCCCCAATTTTCACTGTGTGGGTTCTATCAGTGAGCCAGTTTGCTACCCATCTGGGAACATATGGATTGATGCCTAGTTGAGAGAGTTTATTTTACTGGAGTGGGGAATAGTATCAAAGGCTTTGGCCAGGTCAAGGTAGGCAGTGTTCACCATCTTCCCCTCGTTCTTGCTTTGGTGACTGTCCAAAAAAGCCGACCAAATTTAACAGGCATGATCTTCCCTTGATGAAACCAAACTGTGTGAGATAGAGTGTTTGGCGGTTACCAATGTCCTTGCTAATGAGATCCATAATAATCTACTCCATGACCTTGCAGATCAGGCTAGTTACGCTGATGGGTCTATAATTCCCTGGATCAGTGGATGTTCAACCTTTTTGCAAAGGGATGACAGTGGCTATCCTTGACTCGGCTGGGATGAAGCCAGCACTCAGGCTTTGATTGAATAATTGTGCTGCAAGTTCCTGCCTGAGTTCATGTTGGATGTAGCCTGAGATGTTATCAGGTCCCATGGAGGCTGCATTTTTTTGCCTTTGAGAGGGCAGTGATGATTTGCTCCCTAGAGATAATGGGAAGGTGGCAGGTGCTGGGGATGTCCTGATTTACTGATGGGGGAGGGGGGGGCTAGAGGGATGAAGTTTTCACTGAACCTGTCTGCAAGCAGTTTGGCTATATCTATGGCGTTTGTGTATGTGGTGTCCTTGACCACCAGTTCTGAGCAGATCTTAGTGCTTCCTTTGAGATTGTGAATATATGTGAAGAAGACCTTATGATTGTCTTTACTAGATGTGGTCAGTTTGGACTCAACTTTGCTTTAGATGATTTCACTAGTGCTCTTATTTGTTTGTTCAGGCTAAGGAGATATTACTTCCAATTAGGCACCTGCTCCTTCTTGGCCCTGGCCAGCAATTTTTTCCTTTTATTATAGAGCTTATTTATTGTAGAAGTCCACCAGACAGAGTTACTCTTCCTTGAGGAGGAGGATTTTGTCCTGTCGGATATTCCTGATTCCATGCAGCTATATAAATGCTTGTATAGTATTTTGGTGCAGGTTGGGATGTATGTGCTAGTTTCTATGGAGGGGGAGGGGGCTGTGAAGCTGTTTATACCCTCCCTCAGGAAAGGAGGCTGTAATCAGCTTTGGAGTAGCTCACTACAATGTTACAGATAATAATGACTTACCAGGAGTTCTTGCCCGTGTATGGTCCATGGAACTTATATAACAGGAAGTTGACAATTACATTACATATGCAACATGCATGACATATCTGAGGAATTCAAACATAACACACACCTGACATTTCCTCTTGGGAAGCTTGTGCTGGAGGCGAGGGATAACATGCAACTGTTGTAGGGGAAATAAAGGAATAAACACAGCATTGTTAATCAGATACTTGCTAACATATACCATTCCAACAGAGGTAATACACACAGTAGGTAATACATACACTTGCCAGTTGTTTATGGCTTAGATGCCGGTGGTGGTTGTCTTATGCAAGGGTAGAAGGATACAGTATTAATGGATGTCAGCAACAGGAATAAGAGCAATGACATGTATAACAGAGAAGTAGCAGCATACCAGTAACAGCCTCTTGATGTGGTGAGTTTGTTTGTCATGATGAGGAGCCTACAGTGTGAAAGTACAAGACAAAGCAAGCACAATCATTTATGCAGACACCACCATAGTCCCTTGATGATATGTACAGCACAGTAACAGATATGGTGACACTCATGTGATGTATGGTGCACATGTCGGTCAGATGTCCTTGTGTAGAAAAACAGTAACATTAACTTCATACAACAAGTTATGCTACACTGTGCTGCAGCCTTTGAACATGGTGGGGAACCATAATTGCCATGTCTGTAGATGCATCAACATGGCTTGTGCTTCCAGAAGATGTACCTGCATTTTGGAATGTGAGGAACTATCAATATGACAATATAAACCAATTGCAAGACAGGAGGTTAAGGAAATAACAGGTAATGGTCTCAGTAACAATATATGGACACATGCACCTGTTGTGTCCTGCTGTTGTACAGAAGTGGATGGACCTGTGCAAATGAATGAAGACAACAATACACATGTTGGTTGCACTGTTATGCATGTGCTGAAGTTGTATGGTGCCATGTGATTACACTTAAGTTGGTCATCTTCACGTTCTTGGACCCGTGTACATGATGCAATTCTGCTGCAATAGAAAAATGACAATACATGAATAAGCATTCAACAATATGTGCTGAGTTACTCTATATGCTTCAGTGTTATGCAAAGTAACACATGCATTTGCAGCCTGGAACACCTGCTTCTATCCCAACCCAGGGTATATGTTACTCCCCACTCACTGTATGCAGTGTTGCAAAAAACTGTGATCTCATTAGGGGTGTCGATTGTGGGCCACCACCAGTGACATCCCTTGACTTCTCATACTGACATACCCAGCTGGCTGCATGAAGGATCATGTCAGGAAACCATTGGTGGCAGTCCTCCTGGGATCTATTGTGACCTCCCACAGCATTAATCATGTTGGTGAGGTCGGTCTAGACTTCATTCCTCCACACTTTATTTCCTGCCCATCCAAGGAGTCTCCATTCATACTGGTGCAGATAATTTAATATTTTTTCTTTTTCTTGTGGGGAAAAATTGTCACCCCCAAGTTCTGTTTGCCATCTGGAAGACAGTTATATAGTTATATGCTCATGGTTATATTGATGTGGAAGCCTACATTTGGATATGATTTTGTGGACAACCTATGCCAATTTATCCTCTCTGTTGTCCTATGCAATGCCAAAATCTAAGAAGTAGCCCCTGTCCCATATAGTACTATAACATATAAAGCCATATTTGATATTAAAACAATATATAAGACTTGGAACAACAACATAACTTGTGATAGCTGCAGAAGCTAGATGTGAGATTTGATGCTCTTACAGGGGATAGCACAGTAGTGGAGGTTCAATCACAATAGCATAATGCCACACAATCCATAAACTTCGCATGCAGTTTGTATTAACATACTACACATAACATATGTGTAAAACAGAAATGTGTGATGACTGCCACACACATCTTGTAACTGTAATGCAAATGGAACCTAAACAGACAACCTGTGTAATAAAAGCAGTGATATTAGAATGAACTGTTATACATGACAAGCTTATATAAACACAATCAATACTTAACAGTGAATGACATCCACATTAGCAGAGACTATCTGAAAAACATCAATTGAACAACTTACATAAAGCATCAGAAAGCCTCTGTATCTATACACAGACCACACACACAGTACATGGTAAGCAGAACTAAACATGGAACTAGTTTATGGAGGCACTCATTCTAGTACATGTTTTAATAAGCATTGATGAGTACCGATCCATAACAGTACTACATATACATACTACATGTTTTAATTAGCATCAGTGAGTACATATCCATAACAGTACTACAGATACATACATGTTTTAATAAGCATCGATGAGTACATATCCATAACAGTACTACAGATACATACTACATGTTATAATAAGCATCAATGAGTACATATCCAAAACGTTACTAAAGATACATACTACGTTATAATTAGCATCAATGAGTACATATCCATAACAGTACTACAGATACATACTTCATGTTTTAAAAAGCATCGATGAGTACATATCCATAACAGTACTATAAATACATACTACATGTTTAAATAAGCATCGATGAGCACATATCCATAACAGTACTACAGATATATACTACATAGGCAACATACAGATAACTCAGAATGTGTAGATTTCTGTACATATATCACAGAGTGTATTGATTCACCAGCAGTATATATGGAAAATCTAGGAGTACATCCTTATGTACTGCTCACCTGTGCTGTTTAAACTTTACTGTAACTGCATATGGGAAAGTAGTGCTTGTTAGTAATGAAGATGTACCCACCTGTATGCATACAGGTCAAACATACACCTCTGCAGTAAGTCATATACAGCTTTCATATTGCACACAATTTTCCCTAAATGCATCAATCTAATCATATACGCATACATAAGTAAGGAGTAATGAAAACATAGATCTATAAGGAGAGAAGCATATCCCAAAACAGCAATGCTAGCAGGTTGAAAAGTCAGGTATGCCTTAAAGTAAAACCAGCTATGTGCATACAGATGTTAAGTCCCATTTCACCATAAATAATTAATAAAGTTCATTATAATTCCAGGTTTTGGAATTCCATTTGTGCATGTCCACGTAAGTTCTCAAAATTAGGTGCATTAACCAATAGCTTGGCATAACAGGAAAGTGCTCTGCACAAATATCCAATAGGAATTGTTAAATGGGATGATATGTAGCATGTGCCGTTATCTTCCAATGATCTGATACCATGCCATAAGTGCCAATTTTAAATTATGATTTTGATACATTTGCAGATCAGACCATTGCTACCTGTGAACTAAGTGGGACCTCATTAAGTAATTTATTGAATTCTCATATATCAACATGCTCAACATTATCATCAATATGGCTACTTCAAGGAGGTTTCAACATGTCTGGACACCCAATGGGACTGAGCAGGAGATACCTAGATGCTGACCATCTATACTGGCATGGAGCATCGCATGAGAGCCAGACCACATAACTTTGTGATGATCAGTATATGAATCTGAATTCAGAAGGAGCATCAACATTGTAGGAATCTAACAGACTGGGGTGTAGGTTCACCACCACTATGATAACCTGCATTGGGGGGACACTGATGATCTTTGTTGAGGGGAGGGGTTGCTGATCTGTGGAGACAGAAGGTGCATGCCTACAGTATGTGTCAAAATCCTAAGTATACCTGAAAATTCCTAAGAAATTAAGAGATATAACTGTGTCCCTGATATCAGATATATGCCTTTTAAAGCCATTAAGTAGATATTCTAACAATTAGCTAATCTCTATAATTTAGAAGTCAAGGTAACTGTTCTTGTAATTATGGATTTGATTACCAAGGGGTTTGTTTAATGTTATTTATCATGTGCATACTATTGAAAATTTTAGATGTTGATGTTTTCCGCCATATAAGGACATCATTTCACACATCCAGTATGGTAGTGTATCACTGACGCCTATAGCGCCTAGGCCTCTGATGATGATGCATTTCTCCTTTACCCGTAATACTTTGACAGTGTCACCCAGTCTACCTGTGTATATGTGAATAATAAGTCATAAAGAGCTCAGTTAATCCCTTTAGCTTTACAAAGTGAGCAGTATTAATAAAATCACATTTGTTTAACACAAGGGCACTGCATTTCCAACTGTCTAAGTCTACATAGTAAAATGTGATGATATCTGGCAGTTTTGTGGATCATGAGGGCCTATAGCGGTTATGTATCAGGTGTTTCTGTATTCATCCATTGCTCGCAGGAGCATGGATACAGATACACATAATAACGTTTTTTTTAAGAAGGAACTTGTGATGTGTGTGTTAGCTCACTCTATAAAGCAAGAGGCCAATAAGCCTATCTTTAGTCTATGTGTGGGTTGAAGCCCTCAAATGGGATTGGTCTTATTATATTCAGATTGTTGTGCCTGATGTAAAAGTTTTCAAAATGCTGCTATGCATACCTTCTTATTGATATTAACAGTTATTCTGGGCATGCTTACGAATGCATCATTTATTCATTGAATTTCTACAAATATTTCTATAATCTGTAATGTTCTGCCTGCAGCAGCTCTTTTACTATAGTTTCATGTGTAAAGCTTTGAACATACTGGGATAGTTCTGCAAAAAGAATGTGGAATATGCTAACATTCTCAACTTGAATTTCATGTATAAGTCTGTCATCGTTTATTAATTTGAATTAAACACCTTTCTCATACTTACGTTTAGAAAGAGCGAGATGCTCAGTTATACATTTTGACTGTAGAACAATGACAACCCCTGATATCAGGGATAATTTTGAGTTATAATTTGTAATTTGATAATAAATATCTGTATATAGCTTTTGTCCTCCCACTTAAATACATTTATGTATACGTGATGCACAGCAATTTGCAGTTGTCAGTTAACAGCAACTATGTGCTTTCTGCCTCTCCTTCCCTTCTACTCACATCCTGTAGTCCAGCCATTGGAACACTATGTCTCCCATGACATAAGGACCATCTGCCTAGTATGCTTGCCAGTTCTTGTCCACATATTGAAGTTAGCGATGCAGAGACTTACCCCAAAGCAAGTCCTTTCAGCTTGCTCTTTTCCCGGGTGAATTACACCACAAGAGTCATATACGCTTCCCTTTACAAGAGTTAAAATTTGAATATTCTTATGTTTCAATTCACTAGCAGAATACTATAGTACTTCACTTTCTTTGAAAACAGTGCTAGCAGTCGCAT
The DNA here is from genome assembly GCF_019279795.1 of Protopterus annectens. Taxonomy (NCBI): domain Eukaryota; kingdom Metazoa; phylum Chordata; order Ceratodontiformes; family Protopteridae; genus Protopterus; species Protopterus annectens. The sequence goes on along the minus strand of NC_056735.1, from coordinate 1,789,715,715 downwards.
ACAGCATTTCTGTTAGGGATGGCACAGCAGAGTTCCTCAGACGTTCCTTTTCCTTAATCATCTCCATGCCCAAGTAATCTCCATCCTTCATTTCCTTTAAATCTCAGTGCTATTAAATGGTTTAGCCTCACATATACTTTGGTTTCCTTTATTTCTTTCATCTATTCCTTCTCTTAACTATCTGTGTGCATTTAGTAGACAACTTATTTTTCAAATCTTTTTTGCATTGCTGGAACTATTTTATCATAAGTAGCCCTCTATTTTCTAGTCTATAACTTTACCCTCATATCATCTGTTTGTATGTTTTCCACTAATCTCGTAGGATAATACATTGGCAGTCATCTGCTTATTAATAGCCACTTCCTCTGACATATATTTCTCCAGTTAAGTATACTGCATGAACCATCTTACTGATAGTTTTTTCCTTCTCCACTTGCAGTTTCTTACATGTCAGGTGACTCCATTCCCCTACTCTATCCCCAATTCTCACCCACCCCCTGATACCCCTAAATATATAACATTTAGTACCCCCTATTGTTCCTACTCATACCAGTCAATCTCAACAGTTACCTCTTTGCCCAACCGCACCTATTCAATTGTCTCTATTCATATACTACCTTCTTTAATTCCCTCCCTCCACTTGTACTGTCTTGCTGCTACTCACAGTCTAGTAGTAACTTAAAATTTATTATCACTCATCTTTCATCCATAACCAAGCCTCCCACTATTATTATCTCATACTGTACTTAAGCTCTTGCTAACCTAACTTGACATCTCATAACAGTCACCCTCTCCTTTCCTACTCTCCCCTAGCTAACCATATCTATCAATCATAGTCTACATCACTTCACCAAAATTTGCCTGCATTCCACACATTTTCACTTGCATCTGCCATACTTTATCTATTATATTCTATTACACTCTAACCTCCGTTTCTCTCTAACTGTCATCCAAATCTTTCACTAGAGCTACCTTCTACTACCTTCCCTTAACATCTCTGAAAATTATATATATACTGCTTCTTTCTCATTTCACCCTAATTTTCTATTACTACATCACACAGCACTCACCTCTATTTCCTCTCCCTCTAAACCTATGTACATCTGTCACATCCTTCCAATCTAACCCATCAAAGAGCTACTCTGATATATCCTCTAGCCTATTTCAAATATGTCCACTACTTTTCCCAAATTGATAATTCCTCCATTAAAATGCACTACCTTCTACCATCAGAATCATCATGGCAGATCAAAAAGAAACCAATTACCATATCATTGCTGCTGCCAAGATAAAAGACTCTGAATTTCTTCCTCCAGGTTTCAATGCCATATCTCCCTCTACATCCGGTTTTGGCATTTTATGAAAAAGTGTGCAAACTAGATATTAGATATGCACTAACTAAGAAAAATAGGCAGCACAAGGATAATTTAACAAACAATGAGAGGGATATTCTTACATTTTTAATGCAACAAAATGTCAGAATCATGAAGCCGGATAAGGGGGGTGATTGGTAGTCATAGATGTTTTTGACTACAATAGTAGGGTTAATGCCATATTAAGTACAGACACATATGAAGAAGTAAGTAAAAATGAGTTGAAGGAGGTATATAGAAGAATTAATATGATGTTAAATGACATGTATCTGGAAAATAGGATAGATGCAGACACAATTACTTAAATATGATTTCTCCCACTATTCCCACTATTTTTGGAGCCTCTAAAATTCACAAGGATGTAAATAATCCTTCCCTTCACCAAGTTGTTGAAGGACGTTATTCCATCACCTATGCATGTGCTAAGTTTTTGGACAACAGGCTAAAACAAATTATTTAGATGATCAACCCCAAATCTGCAGGGACTCATGGAATTTTTGGGAGTTAATAAGTAAGAGCATGTAGTTGGAGGAGGTCTTGTTCCTAACTGTAGACATAAATGATCTTTTTTTTCGGTTATTCCACAACAAGAAGGTATTCAAGCAAGTGAGGGGTACCTTCAAGAGCAGGGTGTGCCACAGTCAGAGGTTAATTTATATGTGGACCTTCTTGACATCGTACTGAAAAATAATTACATCAGGTTTGATAATAGCTATTATCTCCAAAAGGTGGGAGTTGCTATGGGGTCACCATGCAGAACTATATTTGCTAATCTTGTGATGGCAGTTTGGGAGACACAATATGCATTAAGCAGCAATTGTGGTGAACACATTAGTTTATATTTGCATTACCTTGATGATATTTTTATTTTATGGAAAGGAAATGAACAGGCCCTTTATAATTTTTTGGATTAAATCAACGGTACCACTGACTATTTGAGATTTACACATGTGATCAGCCATCAAGAAATTAGTTATTTTGATGTCAACTTGAGTAAGGATAGGGTTAACAAAAGATTTAAGGCAAAAATATGTAGAAAACCCACATACTCAAACTTATTTTTGCATTTCACCTACCATGAACAAAAATGCAGTGGTAAAAGTTCAGTTTGTCTGGGCCACTTGGATGGTGAGCCTGGACATAGATTTTGAGACAGAATGTGAGGGGCTCATAAATATGTTCACCAAGAGAGGATATCCAGAGCATATGCTTTATGAAGTTTATGAAGAGGTAAAGGCCAAAAGATGGAATGGCCATTTCATTCCCATTCTTAACTATCAAACAAGTGAGCATGGGGTTAGATCTAGAGACAAGCATTATGTCTGCTTGGTCACATTTATAACACCTTTCAGCACAATTTTTATGAAATAAAGACCATTATGTTAAAGAACTAGGCAGCTATTGATGATGATACACAAATTAGGAACAAGCTAGGGGATGGATTAAGGGTGGTGGCAAGGAGAGGTAAACATTTGAAAAACTTAATTAAAAATTGTAAGAAACAAAAGATAAATGGTAATGTGGGCATGAAAAAGTATGGGATGTGCAATTATTGCAGCTACATATATCAAGGCCAATATTTTAAAATAAACAAAAAGAAGTATGGAATATATGGTAGGTTCAATTATAACACAAAGACAGTGGTTTATGTGATGTTGTGCAAATCTTGTCCAGCATTCTATGTAGATAAAATGGCAAGAAGTTTAAAAGAAAGAATTTATGAGTATTTACATGCTATTAGAAAGGGCATGCTTATGAATGCACTAGCTAAACATGTACATGAGTATAATGACCAACAGTTATATTTTATTGTCATCCAACAAATTAATGAACAAGTAAATGGTGGACCTTGGGCACTTCAGCTTGAAAAGGCTGAATTAATTTGGCAATTGTGTCTATATTCCTATGCATGGCTGGGGCTAAATGATTATTGCACAATTAATAGTGTTTTTAGGTTAAAAGCATTAACTAGATAGTTCAATTTTATTTTTTTTCATTTTCATTTTTTGTACATCATTATTATTAATTTTAAGTTCATCAGCACATATTTGTGTTTTAGTATTTGGTATCAAATATTGCTTAGCTGGTTTATAATAAGGCATCATAATCATTAAACATTAATAATCGTTATCATGCAAGTGTCTCTGATGATGGTAGATTTACAACATGGTCTCAGTATGTAGTATAACAGAGTACATACTGTTTTAAAAAAACAGTTGCTCTAAAAAATATAAAGCAATTCTCATATATTAATATTCATTATTATCCAACAGATTTTCATGTAATAGTATTCTATTTTTTTTTTTAAAAACTGCTTATTTAGTAAAGTGCTCAATTTTTATATTGTGAGTTTAATTTAAAATAAATATTGCATCACTTCCTTTTTTGAGGGGATGGGGTGGTTTATTTGAATTATAAAATGAAGTTTTATTTTTTTAAAATTGTCTGAGAACGTTTGTTATTAGATGTAAATGAAAAGCACTTAACAGTTAATAAAATAAGGCTGTTTTTTATCCATTTTGGCCGCTATGTTTTTTTGTTTTATTAGATTCAAGAGGAGTAATAAGAAACGTCCCATGCTATACTAGGTATGAGTTACTGATCTAAGTAAAATCTCCAAAGCTTGTACTCTTCCAAATGCATTTAGCGATCATCTCCCCACCTATGTTCATACAACACTCCCCTCCTTACAAAATGAACATCAGTATAAACAAATACTGAATATGACCAACTTCAAGACACAGACATTTATCAATATACTAAAAAAATTGAACTGCACCATCCCAAAAACAGTACCTCTAGATTATGCAATGAATTATTTTAATTCAACATTTCTAGAAATAGTAAACAGCCTTCCACCTCCTCAAGTAAAAAGAATCAAAACCAACCTTGCTCCATGGTTAACTAAGCCAACAAAAGAGCTAATGCTAATTAGGGACAAAGCTCGGAAACAATGGCTAAAAAATAAAAACAAAACCTTCAGACTTGCTGAATTTCAAGCAGCTCTGCAACCAGGCAAAAAAAGCATGTAATGAAAGATAAAAAAAAGAGTGCTATCTAAAACTTCAAACCAATCGTAAGCCAAACTCCGGAATATTCTGGACATCCATTACTTCACTCCTAAGCCCTGAAAATAAAAACAATCCATATCTTTAGCCTGATAAAACTGCATCATAAATAGCCAGTCTCTTCAACTCTTAGCTTATCAATAGAATATCTAACATTACTGCCAACTTTTCCCATCCTCACTGTTGTCCAGTCTCAAATAGTTCTTATTATAATATACCTTTAAGACAATCCTCTACCATTTACCCTCCTTCCACTACATCCTCTTTCAATTCTTGTGAGGCAGCTACCCATTCCACACCAACTTTTACCCTTGAACTTGTTCCACCTAACACCACCTAACACCATAAAAAGGCTACTTCTCAAATGCACACCTAACTCCATTGCAGCTGATAACCTGCCTACAGAATATCTAAAAGTAACAGCTGAAGCCATTGCCTACCCTATCACCATACCCTATCAACAGATCCAGCCTCGAATCCTATGTTCTGAAACTTTGGAAAAAGGCTTTTATTCTATCCCTTCACAAAGTTTGCAACTCTATTGATATCTCTAACTTTAATCCAATAACCAACCTCTCTCCCATCTCTAAGCTCTGTGAAAGACATATATACGTACAAATTCTAAACTTTTGCCTTAACTACCAAATTCTACCACCTACTCATCATGGTTTTAGACCAGGTAATAGTACCATGACTGCCTTTTTACCATCAATGAAGCAAAAGACTGGTAAAATTCTTTCTTCCCTATTTCCTGACTTATTAAAAGCTTTTGATACAGTCTCCCACCTACTAATTTTAAATCAACTCTCAAAAATTGGTCTGTCACCCCCTCTCTTAACTGGGTTCTCAAGTTACTTATCAGACAAACAACAGGCAATTAAATGTCAAAATTCCCTGTCTTCATATCTTCACAACTCTATTGTTGTTCCCCAAGGATCTATATAAGGTCCCCTCCTATTTAATATCTTCTCTAATAATCTTCAGTCTTCATCGAGTCAGGGCTCTCTCATATAATACACAGATGACTTTACTATTATCTATTCCACTGACTCATCTTCAACAAATCACTAAACTGGACCTTACCTCTATTGAGACCTGTCTCCATTGCAATCATCTGACTCTTAAGCCACATAAAACCAAGTTACTCCTTTTTACTGCAAAGAAAAAAACCCTCTTAAACAAAGCCCAGTTCACCATACAGTCTCAAAACAACGCAATAATTGAAGTTGTTACATATACCAAACTACTGGGAGTAATAATAGATGAACATCTGAAATTTGACCTGCACGTACACCATAATATTAATAAAACACACAAAAAACTAGGCATTCTGTATTGGCACAAACACATACTTAACCTGTCCACTAAACAAACCCTTGCTACCACCTACATACCTCCCTCTCTCATCTGTGGTGCCCCATTGCTCACTAACCTACAATCCTCCCTAGAAGCTAAGCTTGAAACATACTACAACAAAATTGTCAAGTTTGCTACAAATGCTAAATATTATGCCCCCCACTGTACAGCTTTGCACACCCTTAACTGGCTTGAACTTCCACATTATCTCACCTGTTCTTTTGGCAAAAGTTACACTAACCACCTCAAAAAACTCCAGCTTTACTCCGTAGCATATCACCTACTCCGAAGTGATCTCTGCCTAACATATAAAGCTATGTCAAACCCAGAGCTGTTGGACATGCTACACCTAAAGAAATCCCAGTCCCTCCGAGCTACACGCTCTAGGGACCTAAACCTTGTCACCACAATAAACAGGACATGCTGAAGAGATAGATTCCTGTCCCAGAGATTTCCCATACTTTGGAACAGGCTACCCATCTATGTCAAGCAAAGTTCTTCATCAGCACTCTTCAAGAAAAATCTTGATGAGTGTATGGGAAATAGGAAATACACCCCGGGGATCACTTCTGTGTCTCTGCTCGACAGTGGCACAGGAAAATAACTTACTTGGGTGGCGTAAGCCAGGGAACCTTGTTGGCTAGGCTTATGTAGGTCCTTGGGCCAATAGCCTAGTACCTACCCATGAACCTATGAATCTATAATGTCAGATATTTTAATTATATTTCTTGTATCACTCTGTGACTTAAGTTTGTAATAATTGTAACCAACTGACACTTTTCTTCTACATTTGCTTTATCTAATTGTTAAATACCTGTCTATATTCATGTTTATTGTGGAGCTTTTCTCACCAGGTCTCCGCTGAAAATGGGCTCTTAGTGGGCCAGTGAACTATCCCAGTAAACAAATGTCACTAAATAAATAAATAAATAAATTCAATAAATAATATCAGTGTTCTGTCTGAGGTTTAAAAGTTTACAGTTATGATTTTGTGTTGTGACCACTTTGCTGACATGCATTCATGCTTGCAATTTTATTTTCATAAAAGCACAGCACATTGTACATTTTATAAAGCATAAGCCATGATCCCTATTAGTACCGCATCTATTCATATTCATTCCTTAATTTTTTTTAACTGCATTTCCTCCTTGCACTCTCAGGCAAGATGGATTAACTAGGCTGGTGGGTGTCAGGGTTCAAGAATGAATGTAGCTGAGAATTCTAGGTATGAATCTCAGTTCTTCCAGTCCATGGTCAGTTCTCTTTCAATATGTAAATAACTATGTGTGAAGCATTTGAAACTGTGTATGGAGATTCTGCAATGTTGTTCAATTTAAAAGTTAGAGAACATAAGATGAGCAACATGTATCAATGTTGTTTTATACTTACATCATTCATACAAGCTTTTGACTTCTTGCAGGTGATGAAGAGTGCACTCTGAATCAAGCCCTGTGAGTCAAGTGGATGCACAGCCTGGGGGATCAGTGCAGGAGAGAGATATGTTGATTACTTTGTGGGATTTTGTAAGTAAAATAAATGTGATCATTGTTACAGGCTTGTATCTTTGCCATTAACATTTACACTACTTATAATCCAGGAATACCCATCATGCATTAATGACCTAGAACTATGTTTACAGATGAGTTAGTAGTAAGCCATGATAGATGAAAATAATGTTTTGAATTGCAGGCCACAACCTATGTGTAAGTGGCACAGTGTTTTTGATTGTGGTGTTTCACATACAAGTTAATACTACTTTGCCTGCTGTTTGTAATGCATGTGTTGGAAGAGCTGTATGTGTGGATGTGGTTCTTGTTTGCTGATCTGTTCTGCATAGCCTGCCTATTCACATGCTGAATGGGTGTCTGCTGTGTCAGTGTTCACACTGTTGTTGGTGAACTGCCTGGAATCTCCTTTAGTTCAACATGGGCATTGCATCTGCATGCAAAAACTTTGAGGGTTTGTTTAAAACAAAGTTGTATCCTGTGTTTAGGGATACTTGTGCACATAGGCATTCCTGTTCAACATTTCAAACTGTCTGTTAAATAATCAGCTAGCAACATCATGTTGTTTGCAATTTGCAGGGTAATGACTGCTAATAAATGTAGGTATGGCACTGATACATTTGTAGACAGACAAGACTATTTGTATGACATATAATATATTGTTATGTGTCACAGGCTGTCACTGCCACTCTTTATGATTGTACATTATTACTAGTGTGTTGTGTTGCATTCCAGAATTGATGTTGGGTGAGCCTATGGCCATGTTGCCTTGATCAGCTCTTTTGCATATGGTATTTATATTTCTGGATTTTTATCTCACTATATCTTGATATTACTGATACGTTAATTACTAGCTGTTCATATGACTCATTACATGCACAGACACCTGGGTTACAGTTGACATTCACACACCAACATAAATAGGTAGGGCACACATACAAGACAGGAAACATGGGAATAGTGTTATTGTCTCAGACAAGTCATTGGCCAATTTACAGAGGCTTACATTTCAGGCATTAAGCAGTACAGGTCACATTACTAGTGCTGTGTTGTCATTTTCCCAGTGTTGTTTTGTAAGGTAAACTCATATAACTGTTGCATGACACAGTGTCATGGCATACTTCTATTCAAATATCAGGATATACAAGTGTCAGAGAAAAATACTTCAAAAGACCAAAAGCATAAGGTTCAGTTCAGGTATCTTTATTCTTGCGCAAGGAGACAAAAAATGCAGTTACAGAGTTTGTCTGACTAAATCAGGAAGTGTCACAGTTATTATACCTTTCTTTCAAGACATTGCCCACTACAACTTACATAGTAGATCACCAGTTCATAATTATGTTACTTTACAGATGTTTCTCACATTTCTAGCTGACTCTTCAAAGTTTAAAAAAAGATTTTTTAGTAAACAGGATGGCCTTGATGACCACCGGTCAATTATAACTTTCTTGCTATGTGATATTACAAGTCTAGGTACTATGGCTAATTCAAGCACAATGCAAGTACAGATTTCTCAAGCAGTTCATTGTTTATAGTATCTAACTATCTTGCAGCTTGTGCACTTTTTCATTAGCACGAACAGAGCTTATTGTCCATAATGAATGGATCTACAGAAATTATTATTATTCTCCATTTAATTTCCTGACCTAGCAGAAAATCACCTGCTTTCCAGTACATTTCCAAAGCATAAACATGTATTTTGCTGTGCTAGCAAACTAGGTCAGAGTGCATCTTGCAGTGTCAGAAAGCACAATTTCAGAAAAGCATGTTTTCAGTTTCAAATAGAACTAATACTGCATATAGAATAAAAATGTGTTAATCTTCCCTTATTTAAAATAAGCATTGCACACATATGTTAATACATATTTTTCTAACATTTCCCCCCTGTTAATACTTTTTATTCTATTTCAAAAGCATAAACAGTTTGTTTCTTCTCCTAATCTCTTCCTTTGAGGATTTGCAGCTAAGAGAGTCATTCAGTTTAAACTTATGAACGTGTTTCCTTTTTCAACAGTTCTTCAATTTCAGTACTTTGATGCAAAGTCTCAGAAACTGACATGTCTATAAAATCTTTGATTAATTTTTTCATGCAGGGAATACCACAGGAAATACATGCTCCTAACAAAAGTAATCCCACACAAATGGCAATCAGGATATTCATTAGGATGGAACCCCACCCCCCAAACAAATTCTGGAAAAAGTCCGTCAGTGGGTTCGGGCCTGGCCTGGTCATGCCTGACACTTGCTGGATCACTTCCAAATGATCGTTGATCTCGTGTTTATTGTCGGGAATAAATGAATAACACTCGTCTTTGATTAAAGTGCACGTATCACCTCTCGCCGCTAGGGTGAAGTCAAGAGCCATGCGGTTTTGAAGCACCACAGTTCTCATTGCATCCAGTTCATCAGTCATTAATTCAAGAGCAGAAAAAGTTGCATTGCTCATAACCTTGAGAAGTTTGGATAGCTTTCTCAGTTCCCAAATTGATTTAACTGCACCATATGCAGGGGCTATGCCAGCCCAGGATATGATAGTGTCACTCAAGTCCATGTGTGCTAGTTTACTTTTGTCTTTCACGGAGTTATGGTTTCCCCAGCCTGCTACGATCTGTCCCACTGGATTCTCAGGTTTCTTGATTGGATTTTCAGGTTTCTTTGCAATGTCTCTGACGTTTCGGATTCTCCCATGAGACAAAGCTGTAGTGTGTCATATGGCCGGGACAAGGTAACCCAAAAAACAACTGCCGGACCAATTCTCAGGCAACCATTTGTATGCCTTTTTCCCACATATGAAATAACAGTTTTCTACCTTAGTATTGATATACACCTTCCCTGCATGAAACATTTTCTTATCTATAATAGACAGTTGCTTTAAAAGAACAGGATTATGTTGTATATCACTGACAGTTTTATGCAAGGACTCAAAGTATGAGTCATAATCTGAATCACAAATTGTTTCTGTATTTTTAGCATTTTTAGGTTTAATATAACATTTATAAGAAACAGTCACATTACATTTACTCCAACCTACTTGAATCGTGTCATTCTTAAAAAAGCATACAATTCCTGTTTGTGTAACAGGTAGAAATAATGCAATTTTGTCTCTAGATTTCACAGGTGTAGTCTCAAAAATCAAGTTTTCCCAGGTCTCATTGACCCCTAGGGGGACAGCAGCCATCAATAATCCCCCGTATGCTGTTGGTATAGCTGTGTAAATCCAACAATTTGAAATATCAAAAGTCTCAGCATACACATATTTGATTGCTTGGTAAGTGTTAAAGTTCGGATGCCAGTCTATGAGTGTTGAATCACGTTTGTTCAGTCTAGCTGGTGTGGCTGAAGAAAAGAAAGGCCACAGCAAAAGCCACAGCAAAAAGAACATTGTCACTAATGCAGTTATTAAGATGATTATGCAACACTGCTGAATATACTGCTGAAGTCGTTCAGTATTTCTATTGTCTCTGGGTCTTGTCATTTTACTGCTGCTGTGTGTTAGCAAGAGTTTTATCAAGTTCAAAGTTTTTGACTAGTTTACAGTGTGTCAAATGAATCCAAGATGAACATTCTGCAATTTTGACTGCTGTGGGCGTGCTCAGCAGTACTTGATACGGACCTTCCAACTTTGGTGTCGTCCAATTCTTCTTTTTGATTGTCTTCACCCAGACCCAAGTGCCTGGGGCTACTGCTACTTCAGATGGTTTAGTTTGGTCTTTATCTGAAACAGAATTAAACTGTAAAAGATGTTTGTTATTCAGCATAGTCCTCATGTACTCTGCAAGTGCCCAATCTGCTTCCTGGTCTGCAGGCATGAGAGGTTTCCACTGAGGTATATAATAAGCTCTTCCGAAAATCTTTTCAAAAGGTGTCAATCCTTTTGCATTCGGAACAGTTCTCATGCTCAACAGTGCCAGGGGCAAACAGTACACCAAGTTCTTCTGTGTATCTACCATAAGTTTTTTAAGCTTATTCTTTAAAACTCCATTGTACCTCTCTACTAACCCTGCAGATTGAGGGTGATATGCACAGTGATGTTTTAAAGAAATCCCAAAATACTGGCTTAACTGTTGTATAGTTTGGTTAACGAAATGTGTACCATTGTCACTGTAGAGCCTTTCCGGTATGTCAAATCTAGGAATGATTTCTTTAACTAGGGTCTTTGTAACAGTGGCTGCATCTGATTTACTAGTCGGAAAGGCCTCCACCCATTTGGAGAACATATCCACAATGACAAGGCAGTACTTTTTGTTTTCACATTTGCTCAATTCTATGAAATCCATACAGATAGTATGAAACGGATACGGTGGTGTAGGAAAACTCCCTTGCTTGGGCTTTAATGCCCCTTGTGCATGATGTTTATTACAGGTGTGACATGACAGGCAAAATTTTTTAGCGTAGTTTGTAAACCCGTACGTAGTGAATACGTGATTCACTAACTGTACCATCCCCCCTGTTGAGACATGGATCTGCCCATGGCTCAACAAAGCTGCATATCTAAATAAATTAGACGGTAATATTGGTTTTCCCTCTTTGGAGATGTACAGCCCTTCCTTGAGAATTGTTCCTCGTCTTTTCCATTTTTGTTTTTCAGCTTGTGTAGTAAGTGTCTGCATTGTTTTCAACATTTCTGAGTCTAAAATCTCAGAAGGTTATAATTCCTCGTTCAAAAGAAATGCTTCTGAGGCTGCTTGCTTTGCAGCTGTGTCAGCTCTCGCATTGCCTTTTGAAATCCTATCTTGTTGTTTTGTATGAGCTATGCATTTACAAATAGCTACTTTCTGAGGCAACTGAATAGAATCTAACAAATCTAAAATAAACTGTGCATGTTTAATCGGTTTGCCAGTAGATGTCACCATTCCTCGATTCTTCCACTGTTGTGCAAAAACATGTACAGTAGAAAAAGCATACTGGCTGTCTGTAAAAATGTTTACGCTTTTACCCTTTGCTAAGGTACATGCCCGTGTCAAGGCAATCAACTCTGCTGCTTGCACAGATAAGTTATGTGGTAAAGGTTTCGCTTCTACAATCTCAGTATCAGAAACGACTGCATAACCTGTTAGGTTCTGTCCTGTAGGACTCCTTTTGCATGAGCCATACACGTAATATGTCACCTCGGCATCATCCAAGGGAACACCCATGAGGTCTTTTCTAGGCAGTGTCTTTTGCTCAATTACCTGCAAGCAGTTATGGGGTATGCCATCCACAGGAGATGGGAGCAAGGTAGACGGATTCAAAGTAGTACATCGTTCAATTGTCATGTGAGGTTGACTCAGCAATATAGTCATACAAGAAAGATGCCTAGCAGGGGAAAGATATGCCATTTTTTCTTGCAGTAAAATGATTGTGACTGCATGAGGCACTCTCAGTGTGAGAAGGTGGAATAACACTACTAAGGCTGAAGCCTGTACTGCCATTGCAGCTGCAACTACTGCTTGTACACAGTGGGGTAGAGACCGTGCCACTGGGTCCAGTTGTGATGAATAATAAGCAACGGGGCGTTGTTTGTCCCCATGCTGTTGAGTCAGTACTGATGTCATATAACCTTGCTTGCAATCTACAGTTTGGAAAAAACGTTTGTGATAATTTGGTAATCCTAAAACTAATGATGATGCTATCAATTGTTTCAGTTTGCAGAAAGTTAATTCTGCTTCTGGTGTCCACTGTATTAAATCTTGTGTTGCCATAGGCTTCTTAAAAATCAGGTCGGTTAAAGGTGCAGATTCCAAAGCATAGTTTGGGATCCAGCTCCGACAAAAATTATTCGTACCCAGGAAGGACATCATTTCCTTCTTGGTTGTGGGTTTTGGTGCTTGTAAGATCGCTACTTTTCTGTCCTCATTTAATGTTCTGCCATCTTTGGATATTACATATCCAAGGTATTTCACTTGTTTTCTCCAAAGTTGCAATTTATTTTTGCTTACTTTGTGTCCTTCAACTGCTAGGAATTTTAATAATGCTATAGTATCGTCCTTACAATCTTGCTGGGTCGGGGCGGCCAGCAGGATGTCATCAACATAAAGTAAAATTTGACTACCTCTCCATGGGATAAATCCCACTAAATTACTTACCATCTCTTGTGAGAATATTGTTGGGCTTTCACTATAGCCCTGTGGTAGTCGTGTATATGTATACCGCTTCCCCTGAAATGTAAATGCAAACCAATACTGCCTGTCAGGGTGTATCGGTATCGAAAATAATGCATTGCTGATATCTACCACAGAAAAATACTTCTGTTGAGGTTTTAAATCATTCAACAAGGTATGTGGATCTGGCACTGTAGGTGCTCTTGGTATTACTGCATCATTTACAGCTTGTAAATCTTGGACCATACACCATTCTCTGTTTGCTTTTCTAACTGGAAATAAGGGTGTGTTACATGGCGAATCAGGAGATTCCACCAGTATTCCCTTCTTAAGCAAAGCTGCTATGATAGGTTTAATACCTGCCTCTGCATCTTTTCTCAAGGGGTACTGTCTCTTTTGTGGTCTAAATGCTGACTTTAGCGTGATAGTAACTGATCCTGCTGTGCGAATAAGTCCTACATCTGACTTTCCTGTTGACCAGAGAGTTTCTGGTATATCTAACAAAGCTTTTTCTTCCTCTTCTAATAAGAGGGCTTCTCAGCTGTCTTTGCTGGACTGCAAGTGTACAGCTGGATGTGTTTGTGTTATCCAGTTCAGTTTCTGTCTTTGTATTCCCTGTTCTGACAGTTCTGATTCTGTCTGTTTTACCCATTTTGTAACTTTCTCTCCTAGGTCTATCCATTTTAAATCTTCTTCTTTAGTTAAACTAACATGCAGTATTAAATTTGATTTGTAAAGTGAAAAGAACTCCTGGGGTAATGAACAGCTAACTACACTGTTCCCTTTCATGTCCCAGTACAAATTACACAGTACTAATCTGTTTGCATGATTTTTAAACAATTCTTGTTCATATTCTTTGTCAGGTCCTGGTGTATTACAATAATACAGAGTACAGTGCAACAGGTGTTGTATGTCAATACAAAGGGAGGGGAACTTACTGATAGCTACATTCATTAACTCTTCAATTACTGCTCCAGGGCCAGTCGTAACTAAGTCCTGGCTGTACCAGTAAAATGTCTCACCTTCCGTTTGCACTGCAAAAGTATTAGTTTGTCGTTGTGCTTCCATACCCTGCATGGTTGGAACTACTGCTATGCCTAATAGTTGCATAAGATCTCTGCCCAAAAGGTTCACTGGGCATTTTGCAGAAACAACAATTTTGCTTTTCTGGGTTAATCCTGAAACAGGATCTGTTATTGTAATGTTATGGGAGAGAGGCTCCCGATACAGCTGTCCATTAGCTGCTTTTACTAGTATAAAGTCATGTGATTCTGAATTTTCTGGTAGTTTGGAGGGGTGTACCAGGGTTTGTGATGCCCCTGAATCGCACAACAATTTGACTTCCCTCCCTTCTACCAGGAGTGTCACTTCTGGTTTTGTGTCAGCTAGATAGAGCTCTAAGCTCAGTAAGGCTAGGTCTAAAATTTCATTTTCTTCACTATCGGTAACTTCCTGCACTTCCTCTATTATCACATTCTCTGCTCCTTCTATCACATTGTCATTTGTCCTTTCTCTATTATTCCTATCTGGTGATTCTTGACTTTCATATAGTCAGTCCTTACCCTCATCATTTTTGTCTTCCACTGCTGCCTTCTTATTTTTCCTGCAATCCCTTGCCAAGTGTTCCTTTTTCTGCATTTGAAGCACTCACCTCTTTTCTTTCTCCCTTCAAAGTCCTCTGATCGCTGATAAGATTGTTTGTTTCCCTGGGCATTCTTTTTGCCTTTTTGTCCGGACTGTACTAAATAAACTTCTCCATCTTCCACAGCAAACACTTGGGCTTTCTTTTTCTTTTTGTTATTAAAAGTCTATGTCTAGCATATTCAAGCAGTGATTGTAATCTGCTTGTCCGATGGTCTACCATATGTTTAGTAATGAAACTACTTATGGGTGCAATACTGCCTTTCAAAAATGCATTATTTAACTGCTGCTCATATGGGGAATCTTGTGTCTGATCTTCAGGTACCTGCATTCCACAATGATTGTTAAAACATTCTAATAATGTGGCAAAGTATCTATCAACAGTTTCACTTTCTTGTTTGATGCATTGATTAATGTAAGTCCAGTCTGCCCTAGGCTTCCATTTCTCAGAAATTCAGTCTGTCAGACCTTTCACTCTGTTGTCTAGTTCTGTGCTGCTATGTGGGAGGGGCCTAAGTGCAGCGTCACGGGGATTCCAGTTGCCACTGATCATGTGCCAATCTGGACCTACTATTTGTCTGACCACTTTTTCTACTTCCTCTCCGTTTAAGTGATAACTTAATCTCATGCCCTGTAAGTCTTCTAAGAACTTTCTAAAATTAACTTTTGGGTGGGGAATTCCCTCTGTGGCTTTCCGGATGTCTTCCGGTGTCCACGTTCTGTATACTAAGAGAGTTGGGTCCTGCCCTTCTTGTCCTGCCTGAGGATTTGGTACTTCTATGAGTGGACATATCTCTTCTTCACTCATAGCCCATGAATTTCCATTCATTTGATATAATTCAATATCCCCTTTTAAATTGCGTTTTTGAGACCTAGTCTCAATAGGATCCCTAACAAATGGCAGTGCTTTTATAGGAACAACTGGATATCGTGGAGGTGGGTCAGTTTGTTCTTTTGCTTCATATTCTGGTAAGGGAGCTGGTAAGGGAATGGGAACCGGCGAGGGTGGAGGGGCCAATGCTATAACTAAGTTATTATCCTCTTTGTCTAGAAACATTGCTTTTGAATTTTTATTCTTTTGTTCTCTTCGGTTTGCTTCCTCAATCCACCTGTGTGCCTGAGGAACTCCTAATTTGCGCTGTTTTTTAACCCGACCTTTAGAATCGGTTTTTAGCTGTCTAATAAGTTTGATAAGCGAGGATCTTTCTAGTTTCCCATCAAATTCATATTTATTAACCCATTTAGTATAATATCTAACGTTGTCGGCGAGCTGTGATTGCATATATTTTGCATCTTCGGTTAACGGTGGGCTTTGGGGTCTTTTCGTTTTTGTGCACATATTACCCATTTTGTTCTAACCTTTTAAATGTTACGTAACCCTTTTGTTTTTAATATGGTACCACCAAGTATTTACAGTCTCTTCAGACTACCTGCCTACTTATTCTTTTTCCCTGATCTATGACAAGATAGCAATATTTCTGTCCCTGAATTTTAACAAAATTCTCACAGAACAAATACAATCAAGTCCCTGATCTAAAACAGAAAAAAGTAGATTCACATTACCTGAGCCTCAGCGATTGGTCACTCACTGTTCAAACGGAACCCACCTTCAGTCATAGATCAGAAAAGTGGCTGGCCTCTTTTGCACGACAATTCAGTCGGAGGTCTTTCAATGAAGAAGATCCGATGTGGTATCTTCCCTGTGCAGTTTCATGCCACCTGGCCCATCTGATCCCAGGCTAAACGAGGGTTTCTGGCTCCAAAGGACCAAAAAATGTCAGAGAAAAATACTTCAAAAGACCAAAAGCATAAGGTTCAGTTCAGGTATCTTTATTCTTGCGCAAGGAGACAAAAAATGCAGTTACAGAGTTTGTCTGACTAAATCAGGAAGTGGCACAGTTATTATACCTTTCTTTCAAGACATTGCCCACTACGACTGATGTAGTAGATCACCAGTTCATAATTCTGTACTTTACAGATGTTTCTCACATTTCTAGCTGACTCTTCAAAGTTTACAAAAGATTTTTCAGTAAACAGGATGGCCTTGACGACCACCGGTCAATTATAACTTTCTTGCTATGTGATGTTACAAGTCTAGGTACTATGGTTAATTCAAGCACAATGCAAGTACAGATTTCTGAAGCAGTTCATTGTTTATAGTATCTAACTATCTTGCAGCTTGTACACTTTTTCATTAGCATGAACAGAGCTTATTGTCCATAATGAATGGATCTACAGAAATTATTATTATTCTCCATTTAATTTCCTGACCTAGCAGTAAATCACCTGCTTTCCAGTACATTTCCAAAGCATAAACATGTATTTTGCTGTGCTAGCAAACTAGGTCAGAGTGCATCTTGCAGTGTCAGAAAGCACAATGTCAGAAAAGCATGTTTTCAGTTCCAAATAGAACTAATACTGTATATAGAATAAAAACGTGTTAATCTTCCCTTATTTAAAAGAAGCATTGCACACATATGTTAATACATATTTTTCTAACAACAAGTGTGTTGACTTGGCATGTGCTTGTCATGCATAATGATGGCTGGTAAGCAAGTGTTCAAAGAATATAATTTTTCCACTCATGATCTGTGTTATGCATGCCATGGCATGGCCTAGAGTAAGCTGCTCACATTCTGTGATGGATATAGTGGCCCTGATATGGGCCTGTATTGAAAACATCAATAAATATAGAAAATTGGACATAGGGGATGTGTTGTGTGCATGAGCAGCCATCCACTGCCAGCAAATTGGTGTATTGTACTAGACATACTTAATCATTTTAGGCTCTTTCATTTGAGAATGTGTTTTTAATGACACCTGCAACATATGTTGATAAGCTTTTATTCTCATATGCAAACATTACATGTTAAAGGGATGTTACTTAATGCTTGCTAGATTGCAGATATGCACATCAGTTTTAGTTTAATATCATCTATGATTTTGACTGGAATGTGCAGCCTGATAGCCATTTGGTTTTCACTATTACAGTTTTGATTACTGATATACATAACATATAGTGCTACATTTGACTATGGTCATAGCATATACTAAGGTTTCATACTGACAGTTTTCTGCCTTTGCATTGTGTCACAGTGAGTATGTTATGTAGTCATGTAGTAGCAGTGATGCATATGCACTTTCTTTCTTGTACTAGGATTCACCTTGACACAATATGGGACCCATGAAAACTCACACATCAGACATCAGAGACAAGTGCATGCCAGACCACTGCCAGAGTCCTCTGATGATGATGATGACCATGAAGGAGACAAGGATGATGATGAAGAAGCTGGACCTGCATGTGACATTATCCTTGCTATACCCCAAAGGAGTTGATGCCCAGCACCCCAACAAGATGATTATTGGGAACAGATCTGGGAGGTGATGACTAATGTATTTCAGATACACGAGAGATATGATGGGTAATTGTTTCCAAGATATGATATGTTCTATGTGGGACTCATTAAGGGAAATAGCACAGGAGATCATTTGCAATGCTCATCCCTATCAGGGAGCCTTCAGGACCTTATGCATTTTCTGTGTGATCTATTTTTGCAACACTGCCACCATTTTATTTGTAATATCAGTGATTGGACTGTGTAGACACACTTATACATGCATAGCATTTTGCTGCCATGCTTATGTGATACCCAGCCATATACTGCAGATGTCATGTGATATTTAGCATTATGTTGCAATGGGTGCATGACACACATTATCACATTAGACTTTAATTCAACATTTGGCTGTACATGAAATTTGGCAGTTTACATGCTGATACTGCTGCAACATTTCCACTGTATACATGAGTGGTACCGACAGCAACTCACAATCATCTTGTTACCCATGTATCTTTGATTTTTTATCTATGATTGTGATTTGCTATGTCATGTATGTTCAACAGAAGGATATGTCCTTTTCCCTGTGTTTTGGATGACACTTGTCATGCTGTCATACTGGTATATTGTCATTGTGCGGGGTATATTTTGGCAATGATGGTGTCAGGTTGTTTCATATAAATGTGCCTGTTACACGTGGGCAGTCCTCCTTTACTGAATGCATAGACAGCCAGTGTAACATTCATGTATACACTATAGTAATGATATTTTTTCATTAAAATTACAGTACGCTTTCTTTGGCCTATGTTACATTTTTGCATGCCTCCCTTATTTACATAAATTCACATATTTCGGCAAATGGTGTATACATGAACTGATTGATATACATGTCTCAGCACATATTCTGATTTAATATAGAAACCCAAATGTACTTTGAGTTTATGAGTTGTCATCAGCTCCCTATTAATGTGATGTAACATTGTTCACAGGTCTGTCCTTTGCTCAGTAATAATTATGGTCAGTGATATCTAATTGCAGGTGTTCCTTCCACATGTTGTTTTACATTGGCATGACAGTAGATGCATGTGAGTGTGTGATACCAGTTATTAGCTTGCCTACCTATGCCTGTTGTTGTTATATGGTTGCACAATACTGTGTGAGTCATTTATATATGCTCATTTTTTTTTATAGCAGCAATGCAGTCTGCCCTTGTGAAATACATTGGCCATGCCCCTCAATGTAGTTTGGGTTGACTTCAACAACACCATATGTGGTGTTCACAGATATTTGCAATGTGTCCCCTTACATATTGCTGTTTTGCTTTATCATTTTCTTGTTGAGCTTTGCTGTCATACCTTTCTTGATGTGGGCCCATGTTGCCCACTTCCCCTCCACATTTTTAGGTATGTCACATAGCTTGCATATTGTGATGCTTATTTTTTATCCTACAACACTCAAGTGCCATTGATCACATACTTCCAGGTATGACTGCCACACAGGTTGCAACATGTAATTACATAATAGTGCATAGGTACATATGTATTTCTCCATTTCTCTATGACTGGTATGCATCACCATCCTGTTTGTTAACTTTCTATTGCCCATGTTGTACAGTGTACCATCTGTGTACCTTACCTCTTCTTACTGTTTATTTCCTACTTTTGTTTCTCATCTGTTGTGATATTTTTTATGGGTATACCTGCTTTGGTGGCCTTTTTGCTCCTTTTTCCCTGTCTTTATCTTTCCTTTTATTCTTTAAAAAATGGGGCAGATTCCCAGCAAAAAAAGTAATGGCCATGCTGTTCTGACTGTCCCTCACATTTGCCTATTCCAACAAACCTCTTGTGTGTCCTTCTTCTTCAGCTATACCCCAAGTCTGCTTTTCTATCTCCCTGCTTCCTTCGGTATGTGTGTTACCTGTGTTCCCCACATATGCCCTGCACCATTTGTTAGCTACTGCTAACTGTGGCAATGTGGCTGTGATTGCCCTTCACCTTTATTAATTTTTGAAAAGGAATTTTAGGAATTACATTGGAATCCGTAAGTGCAAGTGAGTATATTTTACTAATAAATGAGTTATGGAGATATCCTATAGTTGTCTCTAAGTTTTCTGGAGTGATTGTTGTGGATATGTATTTACAATTGTCATGCAGCTTACATTGGGATAGTATTTCCATAATTTGTTAATGTACTTCATGCTTTATGTGATGGTTTTCATGACTTACCTAGTGGCTGTGACTGATACAGTTCACCACTGCTGCTGAGAAACTTTGTTATGCACTGAGATATTCTAAGTTTACTGAAACATATTTACATATTTCAGGCCTATCCTCTACTTTTTTACTGATATCAGCAGCATGTGCCAGATTCCTTTGACTTTACTGGATCCAGTCACTTGTTAACTCAATTGGTCTTTGTTTTTCTCTTCTTAAATAATTGTTTTTCAGTAGATTACACAACATTAGATATGCTTTTGTAACTATAATTTTTTTTTGTGAATAGTGCAATACTGTATTTGTCTTCTGAGATTTGCTCTGAAGATGTATTATTTGTTCATCTATTAATGAAAGAGGAGACACCATAGTTATGGTCATCACAGAAGGGATTAGGATGATTTTTTATAGTAGATAGCACATAAAAGAAAAACATGTTTAGTACTCAAAATCCTTAAGTGTTAACTATATCCCTCTAGAGCTAAAAATAAGGGAAATTAGGCCTTATAATGCATCATCTAAGAAGCTTAGTTTGGATTAATAAGACTGCTTAAGCCATCTGCCCTACTTGCAATAAATCGTGAGTTTTAAATTAAACTCTTTCTCCGTAACTCACAGGACCTAACTCCTGACAACCTTGATAGAGAAGAGAAATACATTAAAACATGCTGAAAAAATAGATTATTGTTCAAAAAGTAATATCATTCAGATATGATGTTTATCCAAAAAGACTTGCAATATGTAAATAATTCAAAAACTATTATTTTAAAACCTAAGATTGGCCAGCCAGCTAACTGTCAGCACACTAAAGACATACAGCAGTAAACTCCAAACATCACCACAGTACACTGTTGAGACTTAATCATAATGTGATGTCTCCTATCCATTAAATAGCAGGAAAAAAAACTAGTAGCGTTAGATCACTAAAGGTTATGTTCGGGGTAATTAGCTAAACATATCTATCTCAGAGCAAACATAATGACAAAGACCTTTGTTGAATCCTTTTACCTACAATGGAGTTAAAACAAAATTGAAAACAAGTCCTTAAAAGCAATAACTCATGAACCATATAATGTGTACCTTAAATAAGTAAAAAATAAAAGTGTCTTTGAACAGACCTCTGAATGATTCATATTAAGACTATTAACAGGGCAAAGCTGTCACATGTGGTCAGAAAACATTTAATGTCTCCACAGATCTAATATCAGGCCATTGAGCAGCTACAGCAGAGCAAAGTGGTTCAGACAAAAATGGTGAGAGCCTGCACAGAAAAAAATAAAGAAAGCAATACATCAGGGCCTGCCCATTAACAGCTTCCCACCTCCATCTAGAGCTAAAACTTCTGAAGTATAAGAAAGGCACACTGATGCATGCCCCACTTCAGTTGACATTCAACATAGATGGTTTTTAAATGTTTAGTAGATGACAAACTTACATTAGGTTTTAAACAGCAGTACGACTTTGCTCATATATCCCAAAAAGGGAAAAGTCAATTTGAAGTATGTAATAGCCATAGCAAACTGTTTACATGTCAGACGATTGAGATTACAGTTAATCCAAAAGTAAATCAGGTCGAAGCTGAATACCAAAATAGTTTCTTGAATACAGTTTTGACTTCCTCTAGACCAATGACTGAGTTCCTCTTGCCAGGGTCTATATCAGAACATCGAAGTATTAAAACTTCGAATGTTCTGATATCGAACACTATTCAGCGAATGCTAATAATAATGAAGCTGCAGAACAGTGAATTATTTCCTCGGGAAAGAATTTGGTTGGCCGTTTCTGTGCTTTGCTATTCTTAGCACTGTGGTGGAAAGTTATGGGTTGGGTTCAGGTAAGTGTGTGATTGTTTGTACATTAGGATTAGGGGCGGGTTAAGTGAGTTAGGGTTAGGGTGCGGGTTAGGTGAGTGTGTGATAGTGACAGACTTTAGGGTTAGGGTTTGGGTTAAGGTAAGTGGGTAGATAGTAGTGTATGTTTAGTTTAGTGTAGCGTTAGATGTAGGAATTTAAGTGTATGTGTGTGGTTGCTGTTTGTTTGATGTGCTTGTGGTGTATGTATGTGTTTCGGAGCAGCAAATGTTTTCCATGGAAAAAAATTTGCTGTTCTGAATGTTCGATATTTTCATGTTTAGATGTTTTGGGGCCGATGAAATAGCATTCACTATTTTCATCATTTGATAACATGATATAAACACTCTTACTACACAATTTGAAGCTTAGTTTATCAGGGTAAGACATTTGGAATCCTAGATTGTTCTTGACTAGATAAGAACAGTAAGAGGAGAGTTTCTGTCTAGCAAAATTTTATTTGGTATGGTAAATCATGAGCAAACATTATCTTGTGACTGTTCCATAAAAAGTTCAGCTTACTTCTGAAGGCTGAGATGATTTTCCTTAAATCTTGATAATTTAATAATTTTATATTAATTTGTATAGGTTTTAGTTCAATTTGTGATCTTCTTAAAGCTCTCTGGGCTCCTTCTACGACAATGGATCCATCTTGATGTTTCAGGCCTAGGACAGAATTTAAAATATCTTGTATAGTTTTTATTAAATGCAGCTGTCCGATTTTCTTAGAGGCTTATCTGATTAGGAGGTTATTCCTCCTGCTGCATGATTCCAAATCCAATAGCTTCTCCTGCATTTTGGTGACTCTACCATGTGGTGAGTTAAATCTTTCAGCCTTGCTTGGCCTGAAACAAGTCAAGTAAAATCTGGGAAAGGGGCTATTTTAAGTTTTGTCTTTATATAGTTCACCATAATAATGCTTGTAGTGATTGTTTACAGGTTGGGATGATGCTGGGTAACATTTAATTTGCAATGAGCTCAAGAATCAGTGGGTTTACCCCCTGGTTGCTATTGGTCTCCAAATCACTTGTGGAAAAAAATTGCTCAGACAGGGTGTAGGCAACCAGGGCAGTTTCAAAGTCTATAGGCGTAAGAAAACTGTATTAAGTGTCAACTGAAAATAATCAATATAGTAAACTCAAATGGTTTTAAAAGTAAAGTCAGTTACAGAAATCTACTTTTTTAAGTTTAACTGTGGTTTATTAAAGAAATGTAACCAATGACCCCATTTCTTTCAGATATAATAATTAGCTCTAATAGGAAATGCTATCACTGCTGATTTTAATATCAGTTTACATGAAAAGAAAACAATCTCAGGCCTTCAGGATTCTGGCAAATTAAGGAATAAAAAAATTAAAATACTACAAGTTCCTAGACTTTTCCTTGTGTAATAAGCAGTACTCATAGTTTTAACATAGTTTGTAATCCCAATAAGAAAACGGTTCACTACTTCTATCTTCAGGATATACTCTACATCCAGGTAGATAGCATTTTCCAATAGCTTTCCAGTAAACTTGTTCTCCTTTCAACTTTGTCTGATACTAGACAAGTTTAGACCCTTCTTCCACCTTGAGAGTAATCCTCTAAACTACCTTTCTCCAAACACTCAGTGTGAGCTCAAGTCTTTGCCCTTGAGATTCTCCCAAGACCTTTCAGGTTGCAAACTTTTCTGCTTTTAGTGCATCTGTTTCTCATATATTCCTTGGAGTATGTGCTTTGGACTGTATGTATCTGCCTTCGCTAACATGCCCCCTGTGAAATGTAGTCCTTTTTTCACATGTGCTGCTGATCGAATTTTAGATTCCTGGCCCAGTTCAGCTACCTTGCTACAATATATAATCGTGCACATGCACACACAGACACACACACAGACACACACACACCCACACACACCCACACACACACACACACACACACACACACACACACACACACACACACACACACACACACACACACAAACACACACTCACACACACACAAATGCAAGTGTGTATGTCTGTATGTATGAAGTCAATCTAATCCAGAATACAGGCAGTTAGATACTATCAACTATGATAGGTTCATAGGTAACTACTACGCTAATGCAACAAGAGCCTTTATAAGCCTAGCCAATAATACCCAGGATATGGCAATATTATATCTTAATTCCCCAGATATGGGATGCGGTAGTATCAGGGTTGTGGGTCTTTGGGTGTTGGACCCCTGAGTCATTTTAGAGACTGCCTCTATCCATAAGAGACTATAGTTAAGTACTAGGAAAGATGCCCTTGTGGGCCATTTCATGCCTAGGCCATTTTCCATTCAAAGGAGAGAATCAAACCCTGTACCTTTGTGCTTGTGAGGTAAACACCTTAACCTTTATGCCAACCCCCTAAAATAAATTACATTTACAGTCTTGATCATTATCTCATCAACCCACAAAGTAAACCTTATTAGCTGTAGCTTGCAAAATAAAAATGGAATTGAGAAAACTAATTGTCTGATTAAATATTCTGTTTTGCATATTATCTAGAATGGCTGAACGAAACATACTTCATTGTTTCTTTGTGCATTATGCAGGATTTTTGAATGAAATATACTGCATACAGTTCTTACTCAACTGTTTCACAGTTTCATGAAAAAACACCAGTCAAGTAACACCATAACAAGTAGAGCTAATAAACCATATTCATAAGTTTCTTCTATCTTCAAAGAAAGCAGCACAAATTAAACTGGGGCGAATTTGAGAAAGTTTGTTCCAGAGGTGTTCCAGAGATGGGATTTGAACCTTTAATGCCAATGTATCTTATTTACCTTTTGTTGACAGTTTAGTCAGTTAATGGGGCATTTGAGGAACTATTTGTTCTGTGAAGGATAACAAGTTCAAGGAGGGATGGATCTTTCATAACTCAAAAGACTAGACATAAATTACCACAGGTGTAAGTTCTTAACATCCTGACAAGGTTGAAGAAGAATTTTGTAGTTATTTTTGGTTTCAGTTGCTATTTTAAGTTGCTATTCATTTATGAGTTTCCTAATAGTGCTCTTAAGGCCTTTACTAGGTTGCTTAAATCTGCTCTTTAAGTGGGTAGAATTAAATTTCTTGTAAGTGTTAAGCTATTTATTTCTTTCTCTGGTTATATAATCTATTTATAATGGCAATTTAACACAGGGCATTGTTTTTTGAATGATCTATCAGTGCACGTATTTAAGTGAGAACAGACATTAGAGTAGTTGGTGATATCTTTAACAGTGAAGTCTGATGGAGCAGTATTATGGTCCAATTTATTTATCTCATCAAATAATTAAGGAAGGTTTTTGTTTGAGAAGCCTTTAAACACAGAAGTATTTGGATGGGGAAATACCACCAATTTTAAATGATAACATCACAGATATAGGGTCTAATTTAATGAGGTATGCAAAAAGTGACAATGTCGTGAGGACAAAATCATGGGTATTTATCCACTCTCCCCATAAGATGGTTAAACATTTGTATTATTAAGGAAACATTGGGCATGCCAGTCTTTGACAGTATAGATTAACAGGTTCTTTCACATATAATTGAAGTTTCCGAACAGAAAGGTGGTGGGAATAATTAAAATTTCAGCTAAAGTATTAAGATAGCCAATGTCATTAAAAGTAGACATAAAGGGTATTAAGTAGCTAGCTGAGATGTAGCAATTAATCTTCTTTAGTGTGATTTCAACATCTAAGTTCAAATTTAGAGTTCCAATTAATTATTCATGAGGAGGTGATATCACTGGCAAATACTGATGTCCCCCCACAATTGACATTGCAGATCTGAAGATATGACAGGCACTAAAGCACAACACAGTTCTAATGAGTGATGATAATTTTCTAAAGCATAATTCCCTTCTGACTGTGAAAACTGACATTTTAAGTTTTCTTCTTCCTAGTAAATAAAGATACAGCAAAGAACAGAGTGTCTACTGCCTTTACATTATATACATTTTTGGAAAGTGTACATAAAGAAGTGCATTGCCCAGTTTTAATTGAACAACAAACAGACAAGGGATTGCTGAGACTCATATAGCAATAATTAAAACAATAGTTGTGTTTTTCTTATATTATCAACTGTTTGCCATACATATTTCATTAATTAAACTACTAAAACTGTGCAATTATTGCAGGCTTGTAAGGGAATTAAGGTAGAAATCTAGCTAAATCTTAAGAAACTGAGTTTATTGCTTACAATTGTATAACAAAAAACTGTAACTCTTTTGAAAGGAATAAAAAAACATTGAATAAAGATCAAGATAAATGCTAAAACTGAAAAAAATTCTTGCGTCCCTGATATGCAGGGATAAAGCCCTTACTACAACCCAGACACCTGACTTTGAATAGCAGTTTGGGAGCAGGAAGAGCCAATCATGAAGGATGGGAAAAAGAATGGTTCACTCCAGCTTCCGGATTTTGGGAGAGGAAGTTGGAGGTCCTGGTCAGACCCAACTGTTTAGACAAAAGTAAAGGTTTCTACATCACGCATGGTGCAGGGCAGGGTATGTACATAGTGATCCCAACCAGTGATTGGCGTGTGTGTGTGTGTGTGTGTGTGTGTGTGTGTGTGTGTGTGTGTGTGTGTGTGTGTGTGTGTGTGTGTGTGTGTGTGTGTGTGTGTTAGCATGTATAGGTGGACACTCCAGCACTGATACAGGTCACATATCAACCAACAGGGACAACGTTTGGTTCAAATCACATACACTCTAATTGCCAGAAACTCTCAGGTGTACAGATAGCACTATGGCAACCTGTTTGACATACCCCAGCCCACTGTCACCCTCACTCTGAAATACCCAGGAAGGGGTAACAGACAGACTGGGCTTATATTGATGATGCTAAATGTTAGGCAAACATAGTAAAAAGTAACACTTGGAAAAAATAAATAAAATGAAAAAAAAATCAGTGCACAGTAGAATTAGAGTACTTCTTTAGAATTGTATTTGCACAAGTTCATCTATTTACTTCTATGTAACTAGTAGGGAGCTATCATAAAGATTGCAAGATGCGTGGAAAGAATACTAAGCTGCAAGGAACAGTGAGGTATGCAATGCTTCAGTCAGGCTTCGAGCATAATTTGGAAAAGGTCAAATGTCCTTTGAATCAGCCTCAGCAGTAGTGGGGCTGCATGTGGTGCAAAGAAAAGAGGAAACAGCTACTGCAAAACTGGGGCACAGAGTCTCCAGCTGGGTTCAAAGTTGTGTTGTTTCTTTGTCTCTGTTTTCAAAATTCTCAGTAACTCCTTGAAATAAGGTTAAAAGGACAGAATATTGTCAAGTGGATACAGTAGAGAAAGCACCTGAGATGCCTTGGCAGAGGATCACAACATGAAATGGAAATTTGAAATTAAGACAGTGTATACCAAATAGAAAATGCAGCCAAGTCACTTTTAGGCTAGCAAATGCTGTTCTATCTGTTTAAAAAGCAAACAAATAGTTTAAGAAAAACAAACAAATAAATACAATAGAAATAACATTTTGCTGTAGCAAATGAAGTCTCACACTAACAGAGGCAATCTATTAAAAGGCAAAATACTGAATTTATTCAATTTACACCTGTCTTCTCTCCCTTGCTTCTATCAGACTGTTTTCTGGATTGGAATTCTCCAATACTTGGGTTCTAATACAAATGTACCTATCCTTTTGCTGTTTAGATTCAGAATTATGTAAAATATTTTCTGAGTCTACGTTTTCAAAGTTAAATCCTGGCAACCAATCTAATTATTTTACTTACTTTCTAATTTTCCATCTGAATAACAGCACTGATATCACTGTAAAGTTTATCATATTAAAAACAAATAAATAAAACCTATTGGGCTATATTCCAAAAGATAGTCACAGACAGTGCAGCATGCCAAAGGAAGACTTCAATGCAGCAGCTGCAAACACAGTTTCAGAAACGAAACCACAAGCAGTCTGAGTACTTAATTATTCAGTGCAGGATAATTATGGATTCTGCTCATGCCTGATGCATTCAAAAACACATCATGCATGCTCAACACAACTTAATGCATAGCCAACTCTGTTTCTGAAATCCTCAGCGAATACCATACTGGAGCACAAGGAATGAAAGCTATTCTCAAAGAATCTTATGGAATCTGTAACAATACCAAAAAAAAAAAAATGTTACTTGCAGTGAATGAACTCTAACAGGCTATGGTATTTCAAGCTATGGATGAAGATCTGGTTGTACATCCTAGAAGGCAGCCAGTTAGATGGAGAGCAAGGCTGCAACTAAGCCAACTCTCAGATCAAGAAATCATAGACAGGCATTACCTAGACAGACAGCTGGTACAGGCTGTGTGCAACTGGTGTGCTCCATACATATCTAGGTGGATATTGCAAGGCAGCCCCATCCTGCTTAAAACAAATGTGTTTATGATCCTAGCTGTGCTGGCATCTGGGACATACCAACGATATGTGGGAAATGCTGTTGGAGTGTCACAGATAGTTGCCAGTCATGTCCTGTCAAAATTCCTGGCAGCAATATGAAATAAGATAGATGAATGTATGTCCTTGCCATCTACCCCCATCGAGTTTCTTAAAGATGTAAGCGTAGAAAGCACTAAGGAAAGGGCTGTTAATGTATGTGAGTATTTTATGAGTAATGACATTGAGTCGGCATCAGGTACAACACAAGCCCTGATTTTATGGAACAGGGTAATGTGGGAGTGTTAGTACATTGTTTAAATGATGTTGAAAATGAATATGTGACATAAGACCTGAGTTTTTAGAGCAGGATGATTTGTAAATGTCTGTGCATTGTTTAAATAACCTTGAAAACTATGTCTGTGATGTAATTGATTTCCCAGTTATTGTGTGTAATGACCTGGGGGATTTTAAAATTTATAATTACTCAGCAAAAAATATTAATACAGCATATGAAAATTTGTTGGCCAAGGGATTTAGTTTTATGCCCAGTAGAAGGGAGGAAAATGGTGGAAACCCCGATAGATCGGAAAATGTACACACAGAAAATGAATCTTAAAGTTCGGTTCAATCAACCAAAATATGAAATCTCAGCGTATTTAAAAAAAACAAGTATTTTTAATCCCCCATTGAATTAATTTGATAATATTTTTGAAAGGATGTGTGAAATTGTTATAAGGTAAGTATATAGGTCAAATGAGGAGAAAGTGAATGATAATTTAAGTGAAAAAGAAAAAAAAGTTTTTGTCTGATATTGCTAACGATGGAAATATTCAGTGCATGAAACCTGATAAAGATAATGGGATAGTAATCATGGATAGCAGAGATTATTCTAACAGTATGAACAAGTTATTAACGGAAGAAACATATTACGAAGCTCCATAAATGAAATTCATATATCATATAGGAAAATAGATGTTATTGGATGATATGGTATTGCAAGGTCACATTAGTGAAATAAGCCATAATTACCTGAAAAATGAATATTCCATGGTACCGAATATTTTTGAAATATTTTTGGAATACCAAAGATCCACAAAGGGTTAAAAAAATCCTACTTTGTGACCCATTGTGGATGGAAAATGTGCAAAAACATGCTTTATTAGTAAATTTTTGGATTCCCATTTGAAGGAGGGCTTAGATGTTTTTCCTTACATTTGTAAAGACTCTTGGCAATTTTTGGAAAAGTTGAATGACATAGACATGACCAGAGACATCATGTTAGTTACTATTGATGTTTGCAACCTGTTTTCTGTGATACCAGATGATGTTGGGTTAATATGGTTGGAAGCACAGTTATTAAGAACTAATCAATTTGACTAGGATCAAATGAATGTGTACATTACATTAACGGAATTAGTATTAAAAATAATTATGTACATTTTGAGGGTCAATATTATAAACAGGTTAAAGGGGTAGCTATGGGGGCAGTGTGTGCCCTCATATATGCTAACTATATAATGTCTTACTGGGAAGCTGAGTTTGTATTTGAAAGTAAGTTTAAAAACTATATTGCACAGTACACTAGGTTTTTGGATGATATTTTTTTAATAAGGAAGGATAGTGAAACCAAATTAAAAGAATTTTTGGTATATATAAATGAAACAGTGGACTTTTTTAAGTTCACTTATGAATATAGCCACAATAGGATCTCCTATTTAGATGTTGATCTAAGAGTGAATTCCATGTTAAAACAACTGGAATCAGGAATTTATAGGAAACCGACATTTTCAAACGCATATATAAATGATGAGAGCTGGCATCCGTACCATCAGAAAACATCAATAGTTAAGGGGCAGATGGTACATGCTGCCAGGATGGTTAGTGAAGATGAGGACTTCATGAACGAAATAGAATTTATCATTGGTTTATTTAAAAGGAGAGTGTATCCCTTGGATTTATTGAACTTAATCAAGGAGGAAGTGATAAACAAGCGACTGGGTGGAATATACAAACCCATCCTAAGGACAAATGAAGTTAGTATAACCAGCAAGCAAAAATTGGTCTTAGTAATGCTAAAGAGGATGTGGGGTGAGTTTTATTACCACCTATAGCAAGGATTCTGGTGTTGTGGCCCAGTTAATACGGAAGAATTGGAAGATTTTAACTATGGATCAAAATGTGATTAGGAAAGTTGGTTTTGAACCTAAAATTGTCTAGATGAGGGATAGGTCATTCAAAAACATTTTAGAGATGTGCAATAGTTATCATATTGGTAAATCTAATAAAAAGATGGGGGATTACAAATGTGGAATGTGTAAGTTTTGTGTGCACATATTGGAAACACATGACAGATTAATTTTAAATGAGAGAGGCTTATTTATTAATGGACATTTTAACTGTCAGAGTAAAAATGTTGTATACATGGTGAAGTGTTTAAAATATCCAATATTTTATATAGGTAAAATGTGCAGACTTTTTAAGGAAAGAATAGGGGACCATATGGGTGACATACAAAATAAAAAATGCACCAATGCCCTAAGTAGGCATATACAGGCACACAATGAACATGTATTTCAATTCTTGGTCCTGCAACAAGTAGTGCAAGATTCACAGGGTAGAGTGTTGGATGTACATTTAGATGTGTGTGAAGTAAAATGGCAGTTGCGGTTAAATGCAACCATATATCCAGGCATCAATGAAAATATTAGTATAACTAGTTTGCTTAGAATGAAGAATATTTTAGGTTGAAATGTATGAATTTTTAATGTATATGTTGGTTTTAATGCTTTTAACGATAGAGTATGGCATGTTTAACATTGTATTATTTTGTTTACGATTCATGGTTATTGAATTTTAGTGTGGGTTGCTTAACTGAAGGTATAATCACACTCCTCAAAACCGAGGTAGAATCCTTCAAAGCCCCCGTGCCTGTGGAAAATACGGCCCAGACCGCAGAATCCTTTATAAACGCATTCTATGAACACCTTCAGGAATGCATGGATCATGCAATCCCAAATAAAACAAATACCCAATCCTCCAAAGGCAGGCATCCTGTCTGGTGGACCCCAGTCATAAACAAACTATACAACAGAAGGAGGAAGCTACTACTTCCCAAAAAGTAGTAGCAAAATCCCAAAAAGGGAAGGCATCTCTGATCAGTATTAGCAAAAAACTATGGGCACTCATAAAATCGTCTAAGGTCAGCATCGAGAGAAACATTGCACAGGACACTAAGGATAATCACAAGGCTTTCTTTAGTTATGTTAGGAACCTGGGTGGGAATTCCCAGATATGCTCAGAATTAGTCCAAAATGACAAAAAATACACCGAACCCACAGACATTGCCAACATCCTAGCTGACAGGTTCAGCGCAAACCCCCCTCCACGAAAAGGGCAAATATCTATCCCAGCAGAGTGCTGCCCCCCTGACATCTCAGATGCTCAGGTAAGAGCCGCCCTCTCCAAAGCAAAAAACACAGCATGAATGGGACCAGACGGTGTCCCGGGCTGCATCCTACATGAACTCCAAGAAGAGCTAAACCCAAACATAAAACTACTGTTCAATCTCAGCCTTACTACAGGATATGTACCCAAAGAGTGGTGTACAGCAACAGTGGTCCCTCTCCACAAAGGTGGTGCCTCAACAGATCCTGGAAACTATCGCCCCATAAGCCTGACTAGCTTGGTCTGCAAAGCTATGGAAAGGATCATCATGGACCTCATAAATAAAGATATTGGGGACCTACAGACACTGGATCCTACCCAGTTTGGCTTTGTTAAGGGCAGATCCTGCCTCTTAAACCTGGTTGATTTCTTTGAAACAGTCACCAAGGCCATTGACGAGGGAAGGTGGTCCACACAGCCTACCTGGACCTCATAAAAGCCTTCAATACAATACCCCACTCGGGCATCATAGATAAGCTCACCAGTTTAAATATAAACCCCTATGTCACTAGATGGGTTGCAAACTGGCTCAAGGACAGAACCCACATGGTTAGAATTACTGGAGCCATGTCAGACTCCAAACCAGTTACAAGTGGCATCCCACAAGGCTCAGTCCTGGGACCTCTCTTGTTCGGTATATATTTCACGGAGGTACAGGCCAACACAGAAGGACTGTGGCTGACCAAGTTCGCAGATGACTTCAAACTAGGCGCCATAATCGACTCTCCAGCTGACACAAGCATCCTACAGAAGGGCCTCATAGAAACAGACAACTGGTGCCAGAGCCATGGCCTCAAGCTAAACGCCAAAAAGTGTATAGTCATCCCCTTTGGCAAAAACAAAGTGCCCACAAATTACCACATAGGTGGTAATCCATTAAGTACGGAAGAAGTAATTAGGGACCTGGGGACCCAAGTTGATAGCAATCTCTCATTTGACAACCACGTGGCCAAAGTGGTTAGAAAAACATTTTATATAGCCCACCTAATCATGAAGGGATTCACATCTAGATCAGGGGAGGTCATCGTGCCTCTTTACTCATCCCTCATCAGGCCCATAATTGAGTACAATGCCCTTTTGGGATGTACCTTACCAGACACCTGCAGTAACTGGAAAGACCCCAAAAGTACCTCACCAAGAGGATCAAAGGGCTCAAACAGATGCCATATGCTGCCCGGTTAAAGAAACTCCAGCTCTACTCAGTGGCATACCGCCTGCTCAGAGGCGATCTGTGCCTGACATATAAAGCCATGTCCAACCCGGAATTAATGGATATGCTGCACCTCAGAAAATCCAAATCCCATCGAGCTACGCTCGAGAGACTTGAACCTCAGCACTGAAATAAATAGGACATGCTGGATGGACAGATTCAGAACCCAGAGGCTCCCTTCACTCTGGAATAAAATCCCTGTCCAGGTAAGGCAGAGTCCCTCATTGACTCTCTTCAAGAGGAATCTTGATGAGTGGATGGGAGATCATAGGTTTACCCCAGGTATCACTTCTGTGTCACTGTTAGACAGAGGCACAGTATACTAACCTCGAAAAAGGGCATAGCAAAATTCATTTAAAATGGGTGGCGAAAGCCAAACACACTCTGGCTAGGCTTATAAATGCCCTAGGGCAGATAGCCTCATATGAACCTATGAACCTATATAAAAAGGCTGGTATAGGCATTGTAATGTAGTTCAGAAGAAGTCCCCATATCAGGGATGAAAGTGCTAAACTGGATTTGTGAATAAAGTTTTGTTTTGCATTGTACTAGAGGTTCATTTCTGCTTTGGTTGTAAGTTTGTGTTTTACTGGTGATTATTCAAGGCTGCAACTAAGCCAACTCTCAGATCAAGAAATCATAGGCAGGTATTGCCTAGACAGACAGCTGGTGCAGGCTGTGTGCAACAGGTGTGCCCCACACATGTCTATGTAGATATTGCGAGGCAGCCCCATCCTGTTTAAAACAAAAGTGTGACTGAGCCTAACTGTACTGGACATACCAACAATATGTGGGAGATGCTGTGGGAGTGTCTCAGTTAGTTTCCAGCCATGTCCTGTCAAAATTCCTGGCAGCAATATGCAACAAGGTAGATGAATATATGTCCTTACCATCTACCCCCATGGAGAAGCAAATTGTCATGCACCAGTTCTATAACCTTACAAAGTTCCCTCATGTACTTGCTGTAACAGAATGTACCCACATCCCTGTTAAGACACTCTTGCATCCATAAGCAGACAGCCACATCAAAACAAAGGGGTGGCCATCTCTAAACTGCCAGGTGGTGTGTGCAGCAGATGGCTGCATAACAAACTTCATGGCAACAGAAGTGTCCATGATGCTGTCATATGAAGGGAAAGTGGTCTGAGAGCTGCATTCCAGCAAGCTTAAATACTGCAGGAACTACTACTGAGTATGTATGGAAACATTGTCTGTGATGACAATGTGTCCACTCCCCACAACAGGTGACTGTGGTTATTCACTCAAACCATGGCTAATGACCCTGTACAGAGAGCTGTCAAACGCTGCACAGGATGCTTACAGTAGAATGCACAAAACAACATTACATACCATAGAGCTTGTCTTTGATGTACTGAAAACTAGGTTCAGATGTCTGTTTACATACACACCTGAAAAGCCAGCACAAATGATGTGTGTGCCCCATGTTGCACAATATGCTAAGAACAACACATGGCAGTTTTCCAGCTGCAGGTGTGAATGAACTACCCCCAACAACACAAGATGTCTGAAGATGGCCTTCCAAAGCTATCAGAAGGGAGCAGGAGGACAAAGAAGGCAGAAGAAACAGACATGGGTGATGGATGGTACAACCACAAGTCCAGGCCCAGACAACATGGCAGTCACATATACAGAAGCATACATATTAAACACTGACATGTAGGTATTGCCCCACCACAGTAGCATAGATTGCAACTAATGGCAATTACCCAGTCGATGCATGCACTAAGCATTGGGCATGACAACATAATTCTAACATATAACAGTATGAACATGTACAAATCTATCAGAAAGTGGATCATCAATGCAGGCCACAAGTGACACATGTATGCATACAGACTCATAGTGGTGTATGTGTGTATGGCAGACAACAAGGAACATAGCTCTGTGAAAACCATTCCTATTTGTCCACTATCAAAAGATGAAAACAGGAAATCAACTCAAGACATAATGCAGAACTGCTGTCAATATCACAAGCAACATATATCACTGTAAAGTAAGGATAAAGTTTAATGAACTAAATGTAGTCCTCTATGGTTAGTAAAAATGTCAAACTCCAGAGGCATCAGAATTCACAAAAAAATAGAGAGATAACATTGTCAGTTTTTTGCACCACCCCTACAATGTATGGAAGCACTTGGCACAAGTTGCTCCAAAGAGGAGACTGATGGCATGAATCCAACATGTGGAAACACGCTGTGGGAAGGAACAGGAGTGCAAGCTGACTGTCTGTTTATGATTGCTGGGCTTACATCTGATTGGCCATCAGCAGAAGTGTGTACAAGTTGCAGCAAAGACATCAAAGTCTGATGAGCAAGGGTTGGTCTTCTGAGAAGGGACCTGCCTCCCCCATGTGGCACTTAGCTATGCACAACCATAGCATGTAGAATCCTACTCATACTGTAACACTGCTGCAGTACTGTCATAGCCAGGAGTTCAACAGACTGTGACACAGATAACATGCTTTCATTCTGGGCAGCAATGCTGCTATGACCTCACCATGTCTGTGCTCCTGTCCTTCATGCAGCAGAACCAGCTGGTGAGCAACATGATCTACAGCACAGGCAAGAGCATGGATGTCAAATCCATGACATCATTAGGAATATTCATTTGGATCTAGGAGTAGGTGGACACCCTCTCCCACATACTCATGCACACCAGCTAAATGTCTATGTGTACTGTGTCTGGCAGTATTGAAGTGTTGTGGGGAAGTGTCAAATTCACCATGCAACTCAAAATAGGGCTGTGGTCTACAGGCCTCATCCTGTCCACTATATGATGCCCACACATTGCCCGAAAGGCTGAACAACTTTTCCTCCACATGTGAGGCTACAGCCTCATCCACATGACTGTCACCATTTAGGCTGGACTGTATCACCAAATCTGTGCCCTGTATGCTAGGGGCCATACTACCATACTAAGTCACCTCAGATCTTTAATCAGGTGGTGGATGGGCTAATAGAGGATAAAGGCAGTGGATATGCTAAAAGAAGAGACAGATGACAAAGATCAGGAAAACATGCTTATATCACATGCTGGACATCATTAATGACATATGCCACATATATCTCTCTTTAATGTTACAGATAATGATGACTTACCAGGAGGTATATAACAGGAACTTGACAATTATGTTACATATACAACATGCATGACATATCAGAGGAATTCAAAAATAGCACACACCTGACATGTCCTCATCAGAAGCTGGTGCTGGAGGTGAGGGATAAAATGCAGTTGCTGTAGGGGAAATAAATGAATAAACACAGCATTCTTAATCAAATACTTGCCAACATGTACCAGTCCAACAGAGGTAAAACACACAGTAGGTAATACATACACATGCCAGTTGTTTATGGCTTAGATGCTGGTGGTGGCTGTCCTTTGCAGGGCTAGAGGTACACAGTATTAATGGAGGACATGTATTAAAGAGAAGTAGTAGCACACCCATGACATCTTCTCGATCTGGTGAGTTTTTCTGTCATGATGTAGATCCTACTGTAGGAAAGTACAGACAAGGCAAGTAGAATCATTTATGCAGGCACCACCATAGTCACATGATGACATATACAACACAGTAACAGATACCGTGACACTCATGTGATCTACGATGCACATGTTGGCCAGATGTCCCCGTGTAGGAAACCAGTAACATTATACAACACAGTTATGCTACACTGTGCTGCAGCCTCTGAACATGGTGGGGAACCATAACTGCCCTGTCTGTAGATGCATCAACATGGCTTGTGCTCTCAGAAGATGTACCTGTATTTTGGAATGTGAGGAAATATTAACATGACAGTATAAACCAAGACAGGAGGTTAAGGCAATAACAGGTAATGGTCTCAGTAACAATATATGGACACATGCACCTGTTTTGTCCTGCTGTTGTGCAGAAGTGGATGGAGCTGTGCAAATGAATGAAGACAACAATACACATGTTGGTTGCACTGTTATGCATGTGTTGAAGTTGTATGGCACCATGTGATTACACTTAAGTGGGTCATCATCACATTATGTGGACCCATGTGCATGATGCAATTCAGCTGCAACAGAAAAATGACAATACATGAATAAGCATTCAACAATATAGTTTCATAGTTTCATAGTTTCATAGTATAGTACTAGGCTATCTGCCCTGGGGCATTTGTAAGCCTAGCCATAGTGATGTGGCTTTTGCCACCCCATGAAATGGTACAAAAATGTACAGAATAAATTTAGAATACTGTGCCTCTGTCTAGTAGTGACACAATGAAGGTCCCCTTATATAATAGAATTAGTTTACTGTGCCCCTGTCTAGCAGTGACACAGATGTGACCCCTGGGGTAAACTTACAATCTCCCATCCACTCATCAAGATTTCTCTTGAAAAGAGTCAGTGAGGGGCTCTGCCTAATACGAACTGCGATCTTGTTCCAGAGCATGGGAAGCCTCTGGGTTATGAATCTATCCCTCCAGCATGTCCTATTCATACTTGTGCCGAGGTTTAAGTCTTTAGCTCTTGTGGCCCTGATGGATTTGGATTTTTTGAGGTGGAGCATGTCCATCAGATCCTGATTGGACATGGCCTTGTACATCAGGCAGAGATCACCTCTGAGCAGGCGGTATGCTACTGAATAGAGCTGAAGTTTCTTTAGTCTGGCAGAATAAGACATATGTTGGAGACCCTTGATCCTCTTGGTGAGGTACTTTTGTGGTCTCTCCAGCTGTTGCAAATGCCGGGTGAGGTACATACCAAATGGGGCATTGTACTCAATCATGGGTCTGATGAGGGAGGAATATAGGGGTACAATGACATCCTTGGATCTGGATGTGAATCCCTTCATGATGAGGTGTGCAAGGTAGAATGTTTTTCTAACCACTTTGGCAACGTGGGTGTCAAATGAGAGGTCGCTGTCGACTTGGGTCCCTAGGTCTCTGATTACTTTTTCCGTACTCAGTGGGTTGCTGTCTATGTGATAATTTGTGGGTACTTTGTTTTTCCCAAAGGGTATGACTATACATTTTTTGGCATTTAGTTTAAGGCCGTGACTCCGGCACCAGTTGTCCGCTTCTGTGAGGCCTTTTGTAGGATGTGTGTGTCTGCTGGTGTATCGACTATGGCCTAGTTTGCAGTCATCTGCGAACTTTGTCAGCCACAGCCCTCCCATGTTTGCTTTAACATCTGAGAAATAAATGTTGAACAAGAGGGGTCCCAGGACAGATCCCTGTGGGACACCACTTGTGACTGGCTTTGAGTCTGACATTGCTCCAGCGATTTTAACTTTATGGGTTCTGTCCTTTAGCCAGTTTGCAACCCATCTAGTGACATAAGGGTTTACCTTTAAGCTGTTGAGCTTATCTATGATGCCTGAGTGGGGTATTGTGTCGAAGGCCTTTGCCAAGTCCAGGTATGCTGTATGGACTGCTTTGCCCTCATCAATGGCTCTAGTGACTGTTTCAAAAAAGTCAACCAGGTTTAAAAGACAGGATCTGCCCTTTACAAAGCTGAACTAGGTGGGGTCAAGTGTCTGTAGGTCCCCTATGTCTCTGTTTATGAGTTCCATAATGATTCTTTCCATAGCTTTGCAGACCAGGCTGGTTAAGCTTATGGGGTGGTAGTTTCCAGGGTCTGTAGAGGCACCCCCCTTGTGGAGTGGGACCACTGTTGCTGTACACCAGTGTTCAGGTACATATCCCGAAGTAAGGCTAAGGTTAAATAGCATTTTTATGTGTGGGTTTAGCTCCTCTTGGAGTTCACATAACACACAGCCCGGGATACCGTCAGGTCCCATTGATGCTGTGTTTTTTGCTTTGTTTAGGGCGGTTCTCACTTGGACATCTGAGATGACAGGGAGATTACATTCAGCTGGGATAAGTATTTCTTCTTTTGGGGGTGAAGGAGGGGAGAAATTTGCACTGAACCTGTCAGCCAGAATGTTGGCAATATCTGCGGGTTCAGTGTATTTTATGTTGTTGTGAACCAGCTCTGAGCATATCTGAGGGTTTCCACCCAGGTTTCTAACATAGCTGAAGAAGGCTTTGTGGTTATCTTTAGTGTCCTTAGCGATTTTTCTCTCAAAGTTGGCCTTGGATGTTTTTATGAGAGAATGTAGTTTTCTGCTAATGTTGATCAGAGATGTCTTCCCTTCATGGGATTTTGCTCTGACGTGCAGTAGCTTCCTTCTTTTGTTATACAATTTGTTTATGGCTGAGGTCCACCAGACAGGACGCTTACCTTTGGTGGAGAGGGACTTGGATTTGTTTGGGATTGCATGATCCATGCATTCTTGGAGATGTCCATAGAAAGCATTTGTGAAGGATTCGGCATTGTGGGATGTGGTATCCACTGGCACAGTGGGCTTAAAGGATATCATCTCAGTCTTAAGAAGAGTGAAATCTGCTTTTGAGAAGTTTTTCACTGTGGTCTTTTGTGCTGGGGGTGGAGGTGGGATATGTATATCCAGGGTGATTAGTTTGTGGTCAGATCTCACTAGTGAGGGGTATACTTCCAGTGTGGATCATTTTGTCCCCATGTTTGTGATGATCAGGTCTAGTATATTATCTCCCCTAGTGAGGGAGGTGACTAGTTGTTCCAGTGCATTTGAATTTATGAATTCCAGGAACCTTTGGGCTAGGGTATTAGGGCTAGAGTAATGTACCCAATCTATGTTTGGGTAGTTGAAGTCTCCCAGTATGATGGTATTTTGTGATACATTCATATCCTCCAATGTCTTCAGGAAGGCTGAGTGGGGTTCTTGAGATTTGGAGGGTGGTCTGTAACATGCTACCAGTTGTATAGCAGTTTTGCCTATGGTTAGTTGCACCTGTATGGTCTCTGATGCTTCATGTGTTGCTACTAACCTGGAGGTGTGGGTGTCCTTGATGAATATGGACACTCCCCTCCTTTGTGGTTCGCCCGGGTTTTGGGGCGAAAAGCATGATACGAGGTATAGCCTGGTAGCACTGGGGTGCTCTCAGGAGCCTTGAACCAGGTTTCAGTTACTGCACAGACGTCGATGTTCTCCATGTTGAGGAGTGCATCAAGTGCCTGCATCTTGAGATTTAGACTTCTGGCATTGAGCAGCATTACCCTTAGTTTTTTTTCCATTTTTGTTTTCTAAGGAGGTGGGTTTGTCTTTTGAGCCTTGCCTAAAAAAGGCACTATGGGGGTGGCAAGAGCCTTAGCCAATATCCGGAAGCCCAGTGGTGACAGGTGTAAGCCATCTCTTGCGAAGCAGCGTGGCTTGTCCAACATGTCATTCCAGGCAGACAGACATTGGATCCCCTTAGAATGACACCAGTACTTGAGCCAATTGTTAAAGCTGATCATCTTGTCTTTGTATTGTGGTATCATTCTTGGTGAGGGCAGGATGCTGCTCAGGGTCAGGGTCATACCAGCCTGGGCTACATAATCGGAGAGCTCCTCTATGTCTCTTTTCATGTAGTCCAGGGAGGTACGTCTCAGGTCATTCACACCAGCATGGACAATGACGGAGTCATATTTGTACTTGCTTTGGAGTGACTTGAGTGCGTGTGTTATGTGGTGGATCCTAGCTCCCGATAGACAGCTCACAGTCACCCTCTCCTTGTTCAGCCTGGTCAGTGGGACATCAGTGTGTCTGACTATAGAGTCACCTATTACTAGTGTATCAGGCAAGGTGTTTGGCCTTAAGGGCTGTGATTGGTTGACACACTGATTTATTGAAGTATGTGTTGCATGTGTTTTGTTTTGAGGTGGTGGATTTTTGGATGTCTGCTTTGGGAGCCTCTGTTGTTTTGGTAAGTTTTTTATTAGAGCCTCCGAGTATGTGTTTGTGTTTTAATGTGTTTGGTTTGCAGTTGTGGCAGGTCTATGTGGGACTGGGATTGTTGTGTGTGTAGTTACCATCTCCTCCTGTCTGGTCATGCCAGCCCTGACTTGAGAGAGTTCAGCCTCCAGTTTGGCTATATAGTTGCATCTCTCACATGTATTTGTGTTTGTTGGGAGGAGGAGAGGGTTGTCTGTGTACATGAGACAATTGTAGCATTGTCTCAAGATACCCAGATTGACCAGCTGAACTGGAGAGGATGCCAGTAATCTACCACTCGACATGCTAGAACAGTATAAGGGAGTGCTGTACCTTTAAGGGAAGTGGATATTCACAGGGGTGGTAAGTAGATGTAGTGCTTTACTTAGTACGAGAGTGCTTACTTAGTAGAGAAGTATTGAGAACAAGTGCTAGGCTTATAATATAGTGAGTAGTCTGGTTATACTAAGAGTAGGGCTTCCTTAAGGGAAAATTTGAAGAGCAGACTTGGCGGAGCCAGAAAAAGTTTAACCTTGTTTAACCAGCACTGCTTATGCGCACAACTGCGCAAAGCCGTGCAAACGCGGATTTTAAACAGTGAACTACAAACAAGCTAGAAATGGTCCAAAACAACCAATTACTACAGCTTCTTGTGCTGAGGTCACTTCCTACAGGGACAGGTAGGCTGCTCAAGGCTCCCCACTCCCACTGGTGAGCAAAGAAACTTCCTTCTATCCAAGTAAGGTAATGGACAACACAGGAACTACACCACAGCCCAGAATACAGCAATGCCTGTAAACTGGTCTAAACTAGTCGAGGAGAGGTGGGAAAACAAGGATTATTTTTTGTTTTTTTGTTTTTTTGGTAGAAACACACAGAAAATGCAGAAACAGTGATAAATTAGTTACACAGGCTAGCACACTTTAGTGGGCAGCCTCCACAGTTAAATTAAACAAACAAACAACAAACTTTCGAACAAATTCAACTAAAATGTAACTTTAAGTGCAGATTTTAAAATAATGCAGCAAACAGTTAAAAAACAGTTCAAGCTAGTTCAGGGTAAGCTACAGAAGCTATTCCAAGTGAAAAAAAGCAAAGATACTTAAATCCAGAAGGTAGTCACTTTTCTGAGTTCCCTGCTGCTAGGACCACTCTGCAGACCCACAAGGAGCTTGTCTGAGCAGTATAGCCAGAAAAAAACGCCCAGAGGCAGATTTTAAACAGTGAACTACAAAAGAGATAGAAATGGTCCAAAACAACCAATTACTACAGCTTCTTGTGCTGAGGTCACTTCCTACAGGGACAGGTAGGCTGCTCAAGGCTCCCCACTCCCACTGGTGAGCAAAGAAACTTCCTTCTATCCAAGTAAGGTAATGGACAACACAGGAACTACACCACAGCCCAGAATACAGCAATGCCTGTAAACTGGTCTAAACTAGTCGAGGAGAGGCAGGAAAACAAGGATTATTTTTTTGTGTTTTGTTTTGGTAGAAACACACAGAAAATGCAGAAACAGTGATAAATTAGTTACACAGGCTAGCACACTTTAGTGGGCAGCCTCTACAGTTAAATTAAACAAACAAACAACAAACTTTCGATCAAATTCGACTAAAATGTAACTTTAAGTGCTGATTTTAAAATAATGCAGCAAACAGTTAAAAAACAGTTCAAGCTAGTTCAGGGTAAGCTACAGAAGCTATTCCAAGAGAAAAAAAGCAAAGATACTTAAATCCAGAAGGTAGTCACTTTTCTGAGTTCCCTGCTGCTAGGACCACTCTGCAGACCCACGAGGAGCTTGTCTGAGCAGTATAGCTGAGTTACTCTATATGCTTCAGTGTTATGCAAAGTAACACATGCATGTGCAGCCTGGAACACCTGCTTATATCCCACCCCAGGATACATGGCATTCCCCACTCACTGTATGCAGTGTTGCAAGAAATTGTATGATCTCATTAGGGGTGTCAGTG
Organism: Protopterus annectens; assembly: GCF_019279795.1. NCBI lineage: Eukaryota > Metazoa > Chordata > Ceratodontiformes > Protopteridae > Protopterus > Protopterus annectens. The sequence continues at coordinate 1,789,672,510 of NC_056735.1, read as the reverse complement.
GTGGGACACCACCGATGGCTTGCCTTGACTTCTCATACTGACATACCCTGTTGGCTGCATAAAGAATCATGTCAGAGAACCACTGGTGGCAGGCCTCCTGGGAGCTTTTGTGACCTCCCACAGCATTGATCATGTTGGTGAGGTCAGTCCAGACTTCATTAATCCATATTTTATTTCCTGCCCATTCCAAAGAGTCTCCATCCATGTTAGTGAAGGGAATGTAATATTATTTCATTTTCTTGTGGGGAAAAATTCTCACCCCCTAGGTCTGTTTGCCATCTGGAAGAGAGTTATATAGCTAAATGCACATGGTTAGATTGATTTGGAGGCCCACATATGGAGATGATTTTGTGGAAAACCTGTGCCAGTTTAACCTTTCTGCAGTTCTATGCAATGCCAAAATCTAGGAAATAGTCCCTGCCTCATATAGTACTCTAACATGTAAAACCATAAATCTAGGAAATAGTCCCTATACCATATAGTACTCTAACATATAAAATCACATTTGATATGAAAACAATGTATAAGACTATAAACAGCAACATAACCTATGATATCTGTAGAGGCTGAGAGATTTTAACCCCTTACAGGGGATAGCAGAATAGTGGAGGTTCAGTCACAATAGCAGTGTGCCAGACAATCCACGCACTTTGCATGCAGTTTACATTAACATCCTACACATAACATATGTGTAAAACAGGAATGTGTGATGACTGTGACACATGCTGTAACTGTAATGCAATTGGAGCCTAAACAGTCAACCCCTGCAAAAGAAGCAGTGATATTAGCATGAACTGTTATACATGGTACGCTTATATAAACACAATCAATACTGAGCAGTGAATACCATCCACATTAGCAGAGACAATCTGAAAAGCATCAGTTGAGCAACTTACATAAAGCATCAGAAAGCCTCTGTATCTGTACACAGACCACACACACAGTACATGGTGAACAGAACTAAACATGGAACTAGTTTTATTGAGGCAATACTTCTAGTACATATTTTAATAAGTATCAATGAATACATGTCCATAACAGTACTACAAATACATACTACATAGCAACTTACAGATAACTTCAGAATCAACAAGAAAGCAGGAGGCGTAGCATTAATCTGTTGTAACTACTTATCAGTTACCCTCCTCTCCAAACCTTTCCCATCCTTTGAGAATGCTGAAATACTCTTAGCATCTATGTATATAAATAACTCTAAACAACTATGTATTGGAGTAATTTATATACCTCCTAGCCACAACATTTCAGTTCTTAAAGACTTTCTCTCCTGGACGTCTGAGAATATCACATATGAAACTATTATCATGGGCGACACAAATATCATCTGGCAAAATATGA